>NC_090930.1:1219470549-1219773579 GCF_040938575.1 Ambystoma mexicanum | reverse complement strand
AAATGCATCAGGCATTCCCCAATGGGAAAAAGACCCAGTATGGCCCACATCGTTCATTATAGCCCATTCAGTGCAGCACCTGTGCTATTTAGCGCAAGGGTTGAGCCAACACTTAACCTGCCAACCAAAATAACCTCCCCTCCTCTGCCAACTCACAGATCATTGTTGTACATAGTTCATAAAGTATCTATATGAGCGTGATAGAGATTAACAGGGTAATTCATAGAATTTCGCAGAAAAGTGTCGCAAGCGGCTGGCGTAGAGTGTCCGCGTGTGATTGTCTGCGCCAGGCGCGTGCGCCAAAACCGATTTCCGCGCACAGCGTATTCATGGATTTTAGGCTCCCAAACCAGCCGTGGCGCAGAGTATCGCAGCGACCCTGCAGCAGCGCCAGTAACGCCCCCAAGAACGCCCTCGCGCAAGGAAAAGCCATCAAAATCGCTAACTCATCGCAAAGGGCTGCGCTAACCCTGGACCAGTTTACAGGGCTGCCAAACAAGGAACGCAAAGCGGGTAACGTTCATATCAGGGGTACGCGGGAAGTTTTACATGCGATTAGCCAGGGTACGTGTATGACAGGGGTACGCGTGAAGTTTTACATGCGATTAGCCAGGGTACGTGTATTACAGGGGTACGCGGGAATTATCACACGCGATTTGGCTGGGAACGTGTATGACAGGGGTACGCGTGAAGTTTTACACGCGATTAGCCAGGGTATGTGTATTACAGGGGTACGCGGGAATTGTCACACGCGATTTGGCTGGGTACGTGTATTACAGGGGTGCGCGGGAATAATGACACGCAATTTGGCTGGGTACGTGTATTACAGGGGTGCGCGGGAATTATCACACGCGATTTGGCTGGGTACGTGTATTACAGGGGTGTGCGGGAAGTTACACACGCGATTAGGCTGGGTGGGTCCTCACAGGTGTTCCCTGTACACCCTCCACGGCCCCTGCAGGCAGCCCACAAAACAGGGGACTACCCTGCACACCTGCTCATGTCTCCCACCCCCCACCCACCCCAGCAGTGTGGGGCACCCTCCACCAGGCCCCCACTCATGTCCCCTATCACCCCCACCCCCCAGCCACCATGGGCAG
Organism: Ambystoma mexicanum; assembly: GCF_040938575.1. Taxonomy (NCBI): domain Eukaryota; kingdom Metazoa; phylum Chordata; class Amphibia; order Caudata; family Ambystomatidae; genus Ambystoma; species Ambystoma mexicanum. Next base: position 1,219,772,479 of record NC_090930.1, on the reverse strand, counting down.
CCCCCACCAGGCTCCCACCCATGTCTACCACCACCCCACCCCCCAGCACTGTGGGGCAGCCTCCACCAGGCCCCCACTCATGTCTCCCACCACCCCCACCCCCCAGCCACCATGGGCAGCCCCCACCAGGCCCCTACTCATGTCTCCCACCCACCCCCCCAGCCACCATGGGCAGCCCCCACCAGGCTCCCACCCATGTCTACCACCCCCCCACCCCCCAGCCACCATGGGCAGCCCCCACCAGGCCCCCACTCATGTCTCCCACCCACCCCCACCCCCAGCCACCATGGGCAGCCCCCACCAGGCCCCCACTCATGTCTCCCACCCACCCCCACCCCCCAGCAGTGCAGGGGCAGCCTCCACCAGGCCCCCACTCATGTCTCCCACCCACCCCCACCCCCCAGCCACCATGGGCAGCCCCCACCAGGCTCCCACCCATGTCTACCACCACCCCCACCCCCCAGCCACCATGGGCAGCCCCCACCAGGCTCCCACCCATGTCTACCACCACCCCCACCCCCCAGCCACCATGGGCAGCCCCCACCAGGCCCCCACCCATGTCTACCACCACCCCCACCCCCCAGCAGTGCAGGGGCAGCCTCCACCAGGCCCCCACTCATGTCTCCCACCACCCCCACCCCCAGCAGTGTGGGGCACCCTCCACCAGGCCCCCACCCATGTCTCCCACCACACCCACCCCCCAGCCACCATGGGCAGCCTCCACCAGGCCCCCACTCATGTCTCCCACCCACCCCCACCCCCAGCAGTGCAGGGGCAGCCTCCACCAGGCCCCCACTCATATCTCCCACTCACCCCCACCCCCCAGCCACCATGGGCAGCCCCCACCAGGCTCCCACCCATGTCTACCACCACCCCCACCCCCCAGCAGTGCAGGGGCAGCCTCCACCAGGCCCCCACTCATGTCTCCCACCCACCCTCATCCCCTAGCCACCATGGGCAGCCCCCACCAGGCTCCCACCCATGTCTCCCACCCACCCCCCCAGCCACCATGGGCAGCCCCCACCAGGCTCCCACCCATGTCTACCACCCCCCCACCCCCCAGCCACCATGGACAGCCCCCACCAGGCCCCCACTCATGTCTCCCACCCACCCCCACCCCCTAGCCACCATGGGCAGCCCCCACCAGGCCCCCACTCATGTCACCCACCCACCCCCACCCCCCAGCCACCATGGGCAGCCCCCACCAGGCCCCCACTCATGTCTCCCACCCACCCCCACCCCCCAGCAGTGCAGGGGCAGCCTCCACCAGGGCCCCACTCATGTCCCCCTGCACCCCCACACCCCAGCATCCAGGGGCACCCTCCACCAGGCTCCCACCCATGTCTACCACCACCCCCACCCCCCAGCCACCATGGGCAGCCCCCCACCAGGCCCCCACTCATGTCTTCCACCCACCCCCACCCCCCAGCCACCATGGGCAGCCCCCACCAGGCTGCCACTCATGTCTCCCACCCACCCCCACCCCCCAGCAGTGCAGGGGCAGCCTCCACCAGGCCCCCACTCATGTCCCCCTGCCCACAGGCCCTGACAATCCTCAAGCATGGGCCTCATGTCCAGCCACCACAGCCCAAAGACACAACCAAGTATTACATGCGCCCATGATACTACTCCAATGGAAACAATGTAAATCAACACATGTGTCTCACACACACACAATGGTTGCAAGTGAACCTGAAAACTTATATCATGACATGCATGAAAACAATGAGATGAAACCACACATTGAAGAATGAAAAAATCCAAATAATGAATTAAAAACAACAGTAATGGCAATCAAAATTAAACAAAATACACAAGTAAAAAAAAAACAAAATTAAGCTGGCTGTCCCTTTTCAAATTAAAATCAATAAATGATAATCCAAAAAAAATTCTTCCAAAGTTCAAGTCCATAAAAAGGAAATGAAGGGAAAAAAGAAATAGAAAACCATTGCTCCATGGGAAAAAATATTCATAGTAAAAAAAATATCCAAATCCAAAGTCCAACTATGTACAAAGTATTCAGGGTCCATCATCCCAACAGAAGAAATGAAACCTACCAAAAAACCTATCTATAATGGAACTATATACAAAAGGTTTAGCAGTGTCCGTCGACTCCAAATAAAAATAAACTATAAAGGAAACCTATCACTAAATAACTATATACAATGGCGGCGGGCCAGTCCAGCGGCTCACTTAGTGGTGTTCCTGGCCAGGGCATCATCGAACTCCTCGGCTATGTCCCGGAGGCGGTCCTGTTCCATGACCCCGAGGGTCCGCAGGGACGCCGACATGTTCACCTCCAACTCCCTGCAGATTGCCTCAAGGCACTCGGCCCGCCTCAGGGCCCTCCGCATGGAGTTCTCCGCCCTGACCATCGTGAGCCGCGCCTTTTCCGCCCCGCCGCTCCGCATCTATGGCGTGGCCCAACCGCTGCCACACAGAAGACACTTCCCGTCCAGGGTCCTCCTGCCCTCCGGCCGATGCCTGCCCCTCCGATGTTGAAGGCCCCGAGTTATCGTGGCTCCCACCTACAGCCTCCTGCTGCTGCAGCTGCTGCTGTCCATGTACCCTGTCCGATGGTGCCTGCACATCCTCCTCCAGCTGGGGTGCAGTCGTTGATGTGGCCACCCCTGCTGGACGTCCGACTCCCGACTGTGGCAGGGATCTGTTGTCCACCAGCCGGGCCGCACGGTCGAAGGCAGCTCCACAGGGCACCCACGTGACACATGGGTGGGAAGATGGCATGGAGGACGACTGGGGCATAGGGGGTTCCGTGGAGGAGGGGGTCGGAACAAGGTCCAGGAAACGGAGGAATCCAGCCCTGGTGAGCTGTCCCAGTGGGTCAACGCGGTCAACGAGCCATGCGAGAAGACGTGCAGACTCATCATGAAAAGACTGCAGGTCAGCTCGCATGGCCCGTTGACGCAACGCCACCCCACCGTGGACAGGCTCAACCTGGTGCAGGATAGCCACATCCGCAGGGAGAGGAAGGCCAGGTGTTGTAAGCCAATCCCCTCCCTGAGAACGGGTCTGGAGGTAGGCATCCCCGCTGGTGCAAGATGATGCAGTGACAGGAGCAGGGACAGGATTGCACACAGGCACCTCCGCGGCGGCCTGTGCTGCCTCCTGTCCCTGATCCTGCACTGCACCACTAGCACCAGTGGAATCCCCACCTCCAGACCCCGCCTCTGTCGCTTGCATGGCCTCCTCCTCCTCCAAACCCCCCACCAACCTGGATGACTCCGTGCCATCTTCCTCCGTTGGGCCCTGTGGGGTCCCAGCTGCCCCTTCTGCTGCCGAGGAGTCCAACTCCAACCTCCGCCTCTTGGACCTCCCCTCGGCAGCTGCGGCCTGGGACACGGCACCGGACTCCTCACTCCCCGACGAGATCAGAACCTGGGAGGGGATCCGGGCCTTGCGTCTCCGGCTGGTGGTGCGACCCCTGCCGCTGTGCTCCACAGCACCTTCTCCGCCCTCTTCATCAGTTGGCGCTGCAAACAGGGAGAAAGAAAACACAGGCATCAGGGCACTGTACAATGGACTCATACACACATGACAGTCATACATGAGTGGCATTGGTAAACCTCAGACATGGCATCACAATCCCCAACACACATGTCATTTCAACTTGCACACATGAGCCATACCACAGCCATATTGCAACAGCCAGCACCATCCATTCACATACAACAGCATGAGCAGCCAAAGGTCATCCACACATCACATGCAACATAGGGAGTACACTACACATGCACACACACCACCAAACTTGCATGCATGTGTACACCTCCGCCAACTGTCGCAGTGTTCCGATCGACATCCATGACACACCTGACAATCATTCCTCCACATCCTGTGCCATGCAAGCCCACACACACAAGCACCATCCATGTGTCACACATGAGACCCCTCGCATGTGTCACCCTCACGGCCCTGTACACCCCCCCCTACTTGCCCACATAAAAATACATGTTCAACCTGCACACTACTGGCACACCACATGCACAGCTTACAATCAGTATGCATGTACACTTACCGCTCGACTCCAGACGGGTCTGCCTCTCAAGGACCTGGACGTGGAGCGCTGGGGATATGCGTTCCAGGACCCTCATCTGATCTTCCGACAAGTGGCCCCGGCGCCCCTTAGCATCCGCTGCCTTCAGGAGGCGCCGGGCCTTGTTGAGGGTCCTGGACCTGAAGTCCTCCCAGCGCTTCCTGACACGTTCGTAGTCGCGGACTGCCACCTCCTCCGCGTTGATGGCAGTCACAATGTCCATCCAGATCTGAGTCCGTCCTTCCTTGTCGGCGCGCAACCTTCCGAAGAGGGCATCATACTGCCCCAGGACACCAACTTCGGTGGCAGTGAAGCTGGTGTCCCTCTGCCTCCTTGGCCGGGGGTTGCCACTGGTGCCAGATGTTGCAGTGCCCGACATAGCAACCCCAGAGGCAGGAGTGGGTGGGCAACTGGGTCCTGGGGCTGGGCTGTGGGGCGATGGAAAAGCAGTAGGGAGTCTTCGGTTCCAGCAGGGGTGGTCACAGCAACAGCACCCCTGGCTGATGTGCAGGCAGCAAATGTCAGGGCACGTGGGCAGCAGGAAGTCAGGCAGCAGCAGATGGCAGGTGGGAGCGTGCTCAGGGCTCTGGGGGGGCAGTAATTAGGCCTTCTGGGCAGGAGCGTGGACTTCCGTGTGTGAACGCGTGGCCAGCTTGCTACGGAGTGATTTTGCAGGTGAAAATCCAGCACGTCTGCGTGTAATTCGAGGAAAGGCCCTTAGCGCGTAAGCGCGTCAGCACACATCTGTACATTCATTGGCCCAAAGGCCACCAGCTTATGCGCGTCTATGAAGTCACGTGCACGTTGAATATGGCACACGTTTGAAATGTTGCGTGTTAAAAAAATGAAAGACACGTCCGAGTGTCAAAGCGTGTAATTGGTGGAAATGGCCTTAGCGCGTACACGCGGAAGTGACAAAGCGTGTAATTGGTGGAAATGGCCCTAGCGCGTACACGCGGAATTGACAAAGCGTGTAATTGTTGGAAATGGCCCTAGCGCGTACACGCGGAAGTGACGCTGGACGTGTGGGCCTGCATAAAAGGTACGTGTAGAACACCATTTCCTTGTACGTGCTTTTCGTGGAGAGCGAATGGGTGAAATCTGTACTTCTTGTCGTTTCACACGCGATTTACGTCACGGCGTTTCAAGTTCGTACTCCCTGTTACCTCTGGCAGCTTTTTCTCTTTTTTCTCTTTTTCTGGTTTTCCTGGGCCTGTTTCCTCAAACAGGGTTCCCTTCTACTGTTGTCCTGTCTCCTCAGACAGCGTACAATTCTTCTTTTGGCGGGGGTGTTGTCAACGCACACACGCGCTTCTTTTGCACACTCTTTTTCCTGGCAGACGGTGAGTCACACACGTATCTAAGATCTGTGCTTGCCCCGTGTGTAGCCTACCCCTTCAGAGGTCATTCTAGACTGCGTGTGACATGCATACGTTCATTCTTGTGTTACTGGGTGCCACAGCGTAGTGCAGGTTTTTTTTCCACACACGTGGTCTAGGAGGGGTTGCGTGCACGTCATCTCCCTTTTTTGGGCTTCCTGTGCGTTGCGTGACCCGTCATCTTTCCCCAGGGGTCACATTCAGCCTTGCTAGAGCACTAGGGTACAATTACCTTCTGGTACCCAACCCCTTTGACCCCCAATTGCCCAGGGCAATAGTTTACAGCCACTCCCATACGCACATTAACATCAGTGCCATGGTTGGGAGGCAAGGAATCCGTAAGGGTGGCAAAGGTGGACAAGTGGTGGCCGTGGTGGATCCGGTAGGGGACGTGGCACCCATAATCCCCCCCCCCCCACCCCTCCTGGTTGAGGCTGATGTGGCTGACACCATCCATGCTCAGCCCTTGTTGGACCAGCCCATTGTGGCACCAGACCTGGCTGACTTCCACTTCAGCAGGCCTATGACACGTGCGCTGGTGCACGTTGATGTCATCAGGCCACGTGGATCAGGGGCAGCAAGGTCATCTGCTGCCCAAAGTAGGCAGGGTGGAGAGGCTGCAGGGGCAGCTGCGGCTCCATCCACCCCAGCTCTCACACACCTAGCCAGGACAGTGTCGGTCCTAGTCCATCCTGCTGACATTCCCCCTGACACCATTACACTTGAGCCAATGCCTGCACCAACTCCCATGCTGAGTGTGCAATCCCACACTCCTGATACAGAGTCCACCAGGCCTCCTGCCCCTAGTGTCCAGAGCGGCGTAGGACACTCAGGATCACCACCACCTTCCAAGCAGAAGAGGAAGAGTGCTCGTCCGGCACAGGCTGATGCCCCAGACACGGCTACACAGTCCGGCCCGTCGAGGAAGCCCAGCTCCACGGATGCCGAACTGAATGCACTTGTCGAGTATGTGTCCGCACATGATAACGAAATGGTCATTGTTGCAAGATCCAAGACCACACCTGCACAACGCCAGGCACACTGGCAGACTGTTGCGGACATCGTAAGTGCCCTTGGAATCGTGAGGCGCACAGCCAATGATTGCTATAAGCGCTGGAATGACTTAAAGCGCAGGGCAAAGAATAAGCTGGCCTCAAGTCATGCCGCAACTCTAGTGACTGGAGGTGGGTCTCCAGTAGAAGACATGGAACTCACTCCACATGAGTCAGTCGCTGGGACCTACGTCACGGAGGAACAGATCCAAGGCGTGGGAGATCTGCCTGATTATGAGGCATTGTCCGGTGAGTGCACATGCATGTGTGTGTCATCCATGTGCATGGTGTGTGTGTGAGGGCTTCTGTTTGTGTGCCAGGTGAGGGTGTGTGCGCCTGAGTCGTTTGGGTCACCCATGTGCTTCATGCAATACATTCTGCGCAGCAGCATTTGGCCATAGCAGTATCCCTCTGCCAACAGTAGACATCTAGCCCAACAGCACGCCAGTTGCCCTTGAAGTGTCACCTTGCCACAACATTGTTGCTTATTTTTCTCTGTTCATTCAGGCAGATTGTTTGCATTCCACCACTTTTACTAGGCATTTCTCAGTCCTCTAGTCACATGTCTGACATGGCTATGGTAAAGTGGAGTGACTTTGTTACCTGGATATAATTTGTTTAGACATGTCCCTGTGCAATCGGACCATTTTGGACTGGCAGCTCCAGGTGAAAAATAAGACCTGTTTGAATTAGAAAAGCTATTACATGAGGGAACTGGACTGAATGAATAAGTGCTGCCCTCCTCTCCATCTTCACTCAATAGCAATGGTACATGCCATCTGTGTGATGGCATGTGTATTTCACCTGGCAATCACAAGCCAATGTGTGATGCCACTGCTAGTCAGCATGCAGAAAATGTGTTCATCTTCCATCTTGGTGTCATCAGTGTGTGCCATTTGCCTACCCTTCATACGCAGTGAGGGTGCATGCATGGGAGGGTTTAAGTCATGTGGGACATGTGTCAATCAAGTACTGGTTCTGTTGCTTCTCAGCCCTCATTGTGTGCCATGGTGCTAATGCCTGTTTCCATTTGTTTGCTTTCATGTCTTTGCAGGGGAAGACGCACCTGATACTGCTGGGGTTGTGGAGATGGTGCAGACCCAGGAGGGGTCTGAGGGCCGACCGACCACCAGTGAGGGACGTGGTGTGGTGGTGGGTGAGAACCCACAACTGCTGCAGGTCGTGCTCTCAAGGGGTGTCTCTGGCTGCACCTCCCGCGAGCTGTACTCAGGTGTTGATTCGGATGATGAGACCTACGTGCCGTGCAGGTGAGTGTTCCTGGGAGGGATTCTGTTCTGTCCGACCCACCTGCACCAGGGTCAGAACCCTCAATGGGGATGTCAGTGTTGGCAGCTACGCCTTTGGTGGTTACGATTGCAGGGTCACACTCCGCGACATCTGATCCTGTTCCTGGGCCAGCAGATCAGAGGGGGAATGCAGTCCTGCAGCCTCAGACAGTGCCGGCACAACAAGGCGCAGTTCGCCTTGCCCCAGACAGGTGTGGTGCCGCCGACATGGTGGCCGTACGCCACCTGGCAATACCGCATGGGAGCAATCCATTTACGGTATGGCAACCCAACAGGCAGCATCATCAGAGATGATGGCTCAGGCCATGGATAGGGTGGCCACTTCCATTGTCCCCCCCGAAAGGCTGATGGAGCGACTACAGCAGGCAACCGACTCCATCTGCCAGTCACACAGGGAGGACATGTTGGCGTCCAAATGGGACAGGCGGGCGGCACTGGCGACTCTGCAGGAAGCCATCACAGGGAAGCCCTGAGGCTGGAACTCCTTCACCTCAGGACGACTCTTGTTGAGCTTGAGGCTTCAACAAACCGAAGGACAGAACAGCAGCTGGAGCATCTCACCCGTACGCTCTCAGCTGAGATGCAGGCAACTAGGGTAGAGGTCCGGGCATCCCGTGAGTTGTTGCAGGGGGACCTCCGCACACTCATCCTCCAGAACGAGACCTACCACACCCGCATGCTGGCAGCTATGGAGGAACAGACTAGGGCCTTGCGTGGGCTTTCTCCCATAGTGCCACCACCTCCGGATGCAGCTGCACAGGGTGAGAATAGCGACAGCAGTGATACTCCCACAATAGGGTAGGCGTGTGGGCCATGAGCCCAAGGAGGTGTTTTTTTTTCCCAGGATCCACGCAGGAGGGTTCTGGTGTGCATCCTGTCCTCGGACCTCCTGGGTGGCCTCCCCAACCCCCCCGGGCCCATCAATGGCCATTTTTGATTTTTATTTTTATTTATTTTTTATTTTTTTTGGGACAGTGTGTTGCCTTGTGTGGCTCCCGTGGGCATACGCTGCATTGTGGCTGGGCACATGCAGGCTTGTCATGTATTTGGTTCAGATGCTTGGGTTTTTGTCACACACACCCCTCCTGCTTCCCGTTTCCATGGGCTTGCAAAGGGTGTGCCCAAGTGACATTGACGTACATGGTGACATTGGACTCCCACTACATGTGTGGGTAGTCTAGTCAATACTGTGTATACATTCCTAGTGCATATTGCTGTTGTGTTGTACACTGCATGTTGCATTGATGTGTAACTCATCATCCATGTCTACCTCCTAATTTGCAGGTCCTTTCTTTCCTCATGTCTGCACAAGGCCCTCTACTTTGGAGATGGAGTCCATGTTGGCAGCAGTGCACCTACAACTCTACATGGCGGCAACACTGTACAGTTGGAAGTGGTGGGAGTGCAAGCATTTCCAGGCGGTGAGACTACTAATTCCTTACATTTGTAATGTCATGTTAATGGTAGTTTTGAGGGTCAGTAGCTGATAAGTGTTATTGCTAAATACCTGCTCAAGTGTGTTGTTGGTCCTGCATTACTGTGAGCATTTCAGGTGTCGCAAGTTTCAATTAGGGAGTTTCACTTTGTGACACTTGTGTCATGTTGTGGGGATTACTTTGTTTACCCGCACATAGCATGACATGGCATGGTGTGTCGTGTGGCGGTGCTGGGGATGGGTTGGGTGACATGGCACTGTCCTCATGTTGCATTTTGCAAGTGGGTATTCATTTTAGCTGCATGAATGTGTTTTTTCACGAAACTGCATTGGTGGTGTCTGTGTAGGTAGGGATGCACACATTGTAACACTTCCAGGTGAACAATCTCAGGCTGATATGGTTTTGACGGTTGATTCTCCATACGTTCAGGATCAGTGTCAGGTTGAGTCATCATTGATTGTCAGATGGTATGTGCCAGGGCAGTGTGCACTCCACAGGGGTGTGATTTCTATGTGAAGTAATTAGCCACTAGCTGTGTACGGGCTGCCTCCCCCCGTGCCATTTCCCCTCCCATGCGCAGCGGGCGTGCATGTGGTTGGGGATGTGGGGGCACCACCATGTCCACGGCCAGGCCCCGGCGTGTTGCAACGTTGTGCAGGACACATGCTGCCACTATGATCCTGCACACTACTGGGGGAGCATATAACAGCTGCCCGCCAGAACGGTCAAGGGAGCGAAAGCGTGACTTAAGCACTCCGAATGTGCGCTCCACTATGCCCCGGGTTGAAATGTGGGCTGTGTTATATCTTACCTCGGGTGGCGTGGTGGGGTTGCGAATTGGCGTCATCATGTGGGGGCTGAGAGGGTAGGCACTGTCCCCTGTGGAGGTGGTGATGGGTATCATTGGTGGGGTTGTGACCTTGCTCAATATCTGACATGCATGCATGTGCAGTGGCATTCATACTCACCAAGCAGCCATGTATCGCCATGCCGCCCAGCTTCTAGGTCCCGGCTAAGGGTGGACATTCGGTAAATGAAGCTGTCGTGGGTGGACCCGGGATAGTTGGCATATACTGAGGTGATGATTCCCTTGGCATTACATACTACCTGCACGTTGATGGAATGCCAGTGGTTGCGGTTCCTATAGATGTGCTCAGATGCCCTGGGGGGACGTAGAGCCACATGGGTGCAGTCGATGGCACCTAGCACTTTGGGGAATCGTGCCACACCATAAAAATCCAGGGCGGCAGCATGCCTTGCTGCAGGTGTTCTGGGCAGGTACATGTGCCTGCGGACTGATGGGCGTGCAGTGATGATGTTCAAGACCTGGTGTAGGCAGCGTGACTGCGTGGCCTGTGACACCCCACCCACTATGGCACTTGTCCGCTGAAATGATCCAGTGGCTAAGAAGTGCAGTACATTGAGGACCTTCTCCAGGGGGCTGAGTGCTTGGGAGCACAGGGTGGGTGATGTGAGGTCATCCTCCCACTCACTCACCAGGTCCAGTATTATGTGTGGTGGAAACCTGTACCTCCCATACACCTGGTCATCAGGCATCCCGAAAAGGCTGGTTCTGGGTGTGAAAATTCTGGCCCTGACTATCCTCCTCCTCCTCCTCCTTTGGTAGCCCACGGCCACTGCTGCTAGGAACGGTATATTCATCCTGGCGTCTGAGCTTGTTAGTTTTTTGCGTGCAAATTTATGCGTCGCGGGTCGACGTATGCCTGCTTCCTACTGGCATACGTATTTCTTTGCGCGTGTTGTAGGCGAGCGTGTGAAACTTCCCGCGCACCCCTGAAATCCAGTACCCAGGCCAATAGCGTGTGGAAATTCCCGCGCACCCCGGAATACACGTGCGCTGATGTACTCGCGTGTGTAAGTGCCCGCGCACCCCTGAAATACACGTACATAGGCCAATCGCGTGTACGTGCACTTTTGTCCAATTACACGCGATGACACTCTAACGTGCAGTCTTTCCACGTGTGCTGCGTCATCACGTGCTATGAGGGAAACACCTGTGCGTGTCACATCACAGACGCGCTTACGCGCTGAGGGCCTTTGGTCCAATAGAATCGCGTATGCGTGCTGACGCGCTTACGCGCTAAGGGCCTTTCCTCGAATTTCAAGCTGACGTGCAGGATTTTCACGTGCCAAATCACTCCGTATCAAGCTGGCCACGCGAAAACACATGGAAGATCACGCTCCTGCCCAGAAGGCCGAATTACTGGCCCCGAGCAGCCTCCCACGTGCCATCTACTGCTGCCTGCCTGCCTGCCTGCTGCCACCGTGCCCTGCCATTTGGTGCCTGCACATCAGCCATCTGCAGGGGTCCAGTTGATGTGTCCACCCCTGCTGGAACAGAAGACTCCCGACTGGGATAATATCGCTCCACAGCCCAGCCCCAGGACCCAGTTGCCCACCCACTCCTGCCTCTGGGGTTGCCATGTCGGGCACTTCGACATCTGGCACCAGTGGCAACCCCAGGCCAGAGGGGCAGAGGGGCACCAGTTTCACTGCCACCGAAGTTGGTGTCCTGGTGGAGCATGTCCTGGGGCAGTATGATGCCCTCTTTGGATCGTCCCGCGCCAGCAAGGAAGGACGGGAGAGGATCTGGGCCGACTGTGTGGTTGCCATCAACGCGGAGGGGGTGGCAACCCGCGACGTCCAGAAGATCAAGAAGCGCTGGGAGGACTTGAGGTCCAGGACCCTCGTGAAGGCCCGGCGCCTCGTGGAGGGGGGCCGGGGCCGCATGAGTTCCATCCAGATGAGGGTCCTGGAACGCGTACGCCCAGCGCTCCACGCCCAGATCCTTGAGAGGGAGACCCATCTGGAGTTGAGCGGTAAGTGGCCAAGCATTGCTGTGTGAGACAGGGCATGTTGCGGTGTGCTGGTTGTCTGATACTTGCCTGTATGTGTGACATAGGCCATGTACGCATGTATGTGTGCAGGGACATCATGGTGATGCATGTGCGACCAGTGATGTGTGAACCACATGGTCGTTGCATGTGTTTAAATGCGACATGGGGAGCCCTATGCAGATTTTACACATGAGAGCATGCCAGTCTCTGTTCCTGGACATGGGTGGGGGTGAGGGATGGGTGCTGATGCCAGGTACATATATGGTAGCCATGTCTGTGTGCCTGACCTGCGTGTCTGTGACTTGTGAATGCCATGGATGCATGACACATGTGTGTGACAATGCACAGATTCACTGATGCAGCCTAGTTATCCTTGTATCCGCTGTGTTTGGGGTGTATGAGGCCAGATGGATGTGACTGAGGTGAAGTGTGTGCATGTGATAGGCATGGCCCATGATGCATGTGAGTTCCATATCATTGTATGTTTCAAGAGTCCATTGGACATGTATGGAAATGTCCATGGCATGCACCATGCCTGTTACTTTGTGTGTTTTGCCTGGACTGACCCATGTGTTGTGGAGGGACATGATGGAAGTGTACTTTGACAGTGGTACTCATCTGCTATTGCTTCCTGTCTAGGGGACCATTGTACAGTACCCTGATGCTTGTGTTCTATGTCTCCCTCTACGCAGCGGCTAGTGAAGAAGAGGGCGGAGACGGCGCTGTGGGGCAAGGCGGCGGGGATGCCCCCACGGCTGCAGCGGAAGATGTGGGTGAGCCCCCACAGGGGCCTGCTACGGAGGAAGACGGTGAGGAGCCATCCAGGTTGGTGGTTTCCACAGAGGAGGAGGAGGCCGCCACTGAGGCACACATGGGGCCTGGTGGGGGCATCCCTGCTGGTGCAAGTGGTGCAGTTCAGGGGCAGGGGCAGGAGGCAGCGCAGGTCACCGTGGAGGGGCCTTTGCATGTCGCTGTCCCTGACCCTGTGAGTGCACCACCTTGCACCAGCAGGGATGCCCCGTCCCAGGCCCGTACGCAGGTACAGGGGATGTCCATGTCACCTGACTCCCCTCCACCTGTGGACGAGGGGACCCGTGGCCGTATGGAGAAGGTCCTGATTGGGGTCACAATGCGCGCGGGTGCAATTTGTGATGACGTGCGTGCTTCCCGGGAGGAGCACGCACGTCATCACGAAGAGCACCGTGCCGACGTGGCCCAATTGGGATCTTCCATGTTCGGGGGTTTCCTGCATGTGTCGGCCAATCTGGCGGCCATCTCCTCCTCTGTGGAGGCTATACGCCGGTCGTTCTCCTTGCCGTCTTCCGGCCCAGATGCCACCAGGGCCTCCTGTGGACCTGCCCTGACCAATGCAGCCAGCTTGGTGTGGATCCCATCCCTGCCACAGTCGGGAGTCGGAGGTCCAGCAGGGGTGGACACCACAGCAACTGTACCCCAGCAGATGGAGGATGTGCCGGCATCATCAGGCAGGGCACGTGCACGACGGCGTCGGTGGATTCCATCAGCCTGGATGCCGTCGTGCTGGCAGAGGCAGTTGCGTCGGAGGCAGCAGCAGAGTCAACGTGGGAGGCATCATGGCTCGGGGCCATCAACATCGGAGGGGCAGGCATCGGCCGGAGGGCAGGAGGACCCAGGACGGGAAGTGTCTTCCGTGTGGCTGCGGTTGGGCCAGCAGATAGGTGCAGAGCGGCGGCGGGCGTAAGAGGCGCGGCTGACGATGGTCAGGGCGGAGAACTCCATGCGGAGGGCCCTGAGGCGGGCCGAGTGCCTCGAGGCAATCCGCAGGGGGTTGGAGGAGCAGATGGCGTCGTCACTGCGGACCCTCGGGGCCATGGAACAGGACCGCCTCTGGGACATCAAAGAGGAGTTTGATGATGCCCTGGCCGGGAACACCACGGAGTGAGCCGCTGGACTTGCCCGCCGCCTTTGTATATAGCTCTTTAGTTTTAGGTTTCCTTTGTTTCTTCTTATGATTTGGAGTCGACGGACACTGCTCCACTTTTTGTATATAGTTGCATTTTAGTTAGGGTTTTTTGTAGGTTTCCTTTGTTCAGTTGTGCTCATGGACCCTTAGATGTTTTGTACATAGTTCTTCATTGGATTGTTTTATTTTTTTTGTTTTTATTTATTCACCATGGAGCAATGGTCTTTGCATTTATTTTTCTCTCTCGGATTGATTTTATTTTTAATGTGACTTTGGACAACATTTTTTTGAATTTGGATTTGTAGTTTTAATATTTTTTTGACGGACATGCAGCTTATCTTTTTTTCATTGCCATTGTAGTTTGTTTCATTTCATTTGCATTCAATTTTTTTTAATATAATTTTGTTTTCATACTTCACTGTGTGGTATCATCTCATTGGTTTCATGCATGTTGGGTGTTTTCCCATTCAATTGCAACCATTGTGTGTGACGGACATGGGTTCATTTGCTTTATGAACATTGGGGGTGTAACATGTAATTTCCATTTCCATGTGGGTGAATGGGTTACTTGGTAGGGCCTTTTGGCTGTGGAGGCTGACCATAACGCACATGATTGGGGATTGTGAGGACCTGGGTGCAGGGGGCCATGAGTGGGGGACTGGTGGAGGGTGCCCCTGGATGTTGGGGGGTGGGGGTGCAGGGGGACATGAGTGGGGGCCTGGTGGAGGGTGCCCCTGGATGCTGGGGGGTGGGGGTGATGGGAGACATGAGTTGGACATGAGTGGGGGCCTGGTGGAGGGTGCCCTGCACTGCTGGGGGGTGGGAGCGGTGGGAGACATGAGTGGGGGCCTGGTGGAGGGTGCCCCTGGATGCTGAGGGGGTGGGGGTGCAGGGGGACATGAGTTGGACATGAGTGGGGGCCTGGTGGAGGGTGCCCTGCAGTGTTGGGGGGTGGGGGTGATGGGAGACATGAGTGGGGGCCTGGTGGAGGGTGCCCTGCAATGCTAGGGGGTGGGGGTGATGGGACACATGAGTGGGGGCCTGGTGGAGGGTGCCCCTGGATGCTGGGGGATGGGGGTGCAGGCGGCCATGAGTGGGGGCCTGGTGGAGGGTGCCCCTGTATGCTGGGGGTGGGGGTGCAGGGGGACATGAGTTGGACATGAGTGGGGGCCTGGTGGAGGGTGCCCTGCACTGCTGGGGGTTGGGGGTGATGGGAGACATGAGTGGGGGCCTGGTGGAGGGTGCCCTGCAATGCTGGGGGTTGGGGTGATGGGAGACATGAGTGGGGGCCTTGTGGAGGGTGCCCCTGGATGCTGGGGGTGCAGGGGGACATGAGTGGGGGCCTGGTGGAGGGTGCCTCTGGATGCTGGGGGGTGGGGGTGATGAGAGACATGAGTTGGACATGAGTGGAGGCCTGGTGGAGGGTGCCCCTGGATGCTGGGGCGTGGGGGTGCAGGGGGCCATGAGTGGGGGCCTGGTGGAGGGTGCCCCTGCACTGCTGGGGGGTGGGGGTGGTGGGAGACATGAGTTGGACATGAGTGGGGGCCTGGTGGAGGGTGCCCTGCACTGCTGGGGGGTGGGGGTGGTGGGAGACATGAGTGGGGGCCTGGTGGAGGGTGCCCCTGGATGCCGGGGGTGGGGGTGCAGGGGGACATGAGTGGGAGCCTGGTGGAGGGTGCCCCTGGATGCTGGGGGGTGGGGGTGCAGGGGGCCATGAGTCGGGGCCTGGTGGAGGGTGCCCCTGGATGCTGGGGGGTGGGGGTGCAGGGGGACATGAGTGGGGGCCTGGTGGAGGGTGCCCCTGGATGCTGGGGGTGGGGGTGATGGGAGACAGGAGTTGGACATGAGGGGGGCCTGGTTGAGGGTGCCCCTGGATGCTGGGGGTGGGGGTGCAGGGGGCCATGAGTGGGGGCCTGGTGGAGGGTGCCCCTGCACTGCTGGGGGGTGGGGGTGGTGGGAGACATGAGTTGGACATGAGTGGGGGCCTGGTGGAGGGTGCCCTGCACTGCTCTGCTGGGGGGTGGGGGTGGTGTGAGACATGAGTGGGGGCCTGGTGGAGGGTGCCCCTGGATGCTGGGGGGTGGGGTGATGGGAGACATAAGTGGGGGCCTGGTGGAGGGTGCCCTGCACTGCTGGGGGGTGGGGGTGATGGGAGACATGAGTGGGGGCCTGGTGGAGGGTGCCCTGCAATGCTGGGGGGTGGGGGTGATGGGAGACATGAGTTGGACATGAGTGGGGGCCTGGTGGAGGGTGCCCCTGGATGCTGGGGGGTGGGGGTGCAGGGGGCCATGAGTGGGGGCCTGGTGGAGGGTGCCCCTGCACTGCTGGGGGGTGGGGGTGGTGGGAGACATGAGTTGGACATGAGTGGGGGCCTGGTGGAGGGTGCCCTGCACTGCTGGGGGGTGGGGGTGGTGGGAGACATGAGTGGGGGCCTGGTGGCGGGTGCCCCTGGATGCTGGGGGGTGGGGGTGCAGGGGGACATGAGTTGGAAATGAGTGGGGGCCTGGTGGAGGGTGCCCTGCACTGCTGGGGGGTGGGGGTGATGGGCGACATGAGTGGGGGCCTGGTGGAGGGTGCCCTGCAATGCTCGGGGGTGGGGGTGATGGGAGACATGAGTGGGGGCCTGGTGGAGGGTGCCCCTGGATGCTGGGGTGTGGAGGTACAGGGGGCCATGAGTGGGGGCCTGGTGGAGGGTGCCCCTGGATTCTGGGGGGTGGGGGTGCAGGGGGACATGAGTGGGGGCCTGGTGGAGGGTGCCCCTGGATGCTGGGGGGTGGGGGTGATGGGAGACATGAGTTGGCCATGAGTGGGGGCCTGGTGGAGGGTGCCCCTGGATGCTGGGGGGTGGGGGTGCAGGGGGCCATGAGTGGGGGCCTGGTGGGGGGTGTCCCTGGATGCTGGGGGGTGGGGGTGCAGGGGGACATGAGTGGGGGCCTGGTGGAGGGTGCCCCTGGATGCTGGGGGTGGGGGTGCAGGGGGACATGAGCGGGGCCTGGTGGAGGGTGCCCCTGGATGCTGGGGGGTTGGGGTGCAGGGGGACATGAGTGGGGGCCTGGTGGAGGGTACCCCTGGATGCTGGGGGGTGGGGGTGCAGGGGGCCATGAGTGGGGGCCTGGTGGAGGGTGCCCCTGGATGCTGGGGGGTGGGGGTGCAGGGGGACATGAGTGGGGGCCTGGTGGAGGGTGCCCCTGCACTGCTGGGAGGTGGGGGTGGTGGGAGACATGAGTTGGACATGAGTGGGGGCCTGGTGGAGGGTGCCCCGCACTGCTGGGGGGTGGGGGTGGTGGGAGACATGAGTGGGGGCCTGG
Organism: Ambystoma mexicanum; assembly: GCF_040938575.1. Classification (NCBI taxonomy): domain Eukaryota; kingdom Metazoa; phylum Chordata; class Amphibia; order Caudata; family Ambystomatidae; genus Ambystoma; species Ambystoma mexicanum. Next base: position 1,219,755,143 of record NC_090930.1, on the reverse strand, counting down.
TGGAGGGTGCCCCTGGATGCTGGGGGGTGGGGGTGCAGGGGGACATGAGTTGGACATGAGTGGGGGCCTGGTGGAGGGTGCCCTGCACTGCCGGGGGGTGGTGGTGATGGGAGACATGAGTGGGGGCCTGGTGGAGGGTGCCCTGCAATGCTGGGGGGTGGGGGTGATGGGAGACATGAGTTGGACATGAGTGGGGGCCTGGTGGAGGGTGCCCCTGGATGCTGGTGGGTGGGGTGCAGGGGGCCATGAGTGGGGGCCTGGTGGAGGGTGCCCCTGCACTGCTGGGTGGTGGGGGTGGTGGGAGACATGAGTTGGACATGAGTGGGGGCCTGGTGGAGGGTGCCCTGCACTGCTGGGGGGTGGGGGTGGTGGGAGACATGAGTGGGGGCCTGGTGGAGGGTGCCCCTGATGCTGGGGGGTGGGGGTGCAGGGGGACATGAGTTGGACATGAGTGGGGGCCTGGTGGAGAGTGCCCTGCACTGCTGGGGGGTGGGGGTGATGGGAGACTTGAGTGGGGGCCTGGTGGAGGGTGCCCTGCAATGCTGGGGGGTGGGGGTGATGGGAGACATGAGTGGGGGCCTGGTGGAGGGTGCCCCTGGATGCTGGGGTGTGGGGGTGCAGGGGGCCATGAGTGGGGGCCTGGTGGAGGGTGCCCCTGGATGCTGGGGGGTGGGGGTGCAGGGGGCCATGAGTGGGGGCCTGGTGGAGGGTGTCCCTGGATGCTGGGGGGTGGGGGTGCAGGGGGACATGAGGTGGGGCCTGGTGGAGGGTGCCCCTGGATGCTGGGGGGTGGGGGTGCAGGGGGACATGAGCGGGGCCTGGTGGAGGGTGCCCCTGGATGCTGGGGGGTGGGGGTGCAGGGGGACATGAGTGGGGGCCTGGTGGAGGGTGCCCCTGGATGCTGGGGGGTGGGGGTGCAGGGGGCCATGAGTGGGGGCCTGGTGGAGGGTGCCCCTGGATGCTGGGGGGTGGGGGTGCAGGGGGACATGAGTGGGGGCCTGGTGGAGGGTGCCCCTGGATGCTGGGGGGTGGGGGTGATGGGAGACATGAGTTGGACATGAGTGGGGGCCTGGTGGAGGTTGCCCCTGCACTGCTGGGGGGTGGGGGTGATAGGGGACATGAGTGGGGGCCTGGTGGAGGCTGCCCCCAGTGGCTGGGGGGTGGGGGTGGTGGGAGACATGAGTGGGGGCCTGGTGGAGGCTGACCCTGCATTACTGGGGGGTGGGGGTGATAGGGGACATGAGTGGGGGCCTGGTGGTGCTGCCCCTGCACTGCTAGGTGGTGGGGTGGTGGTAGACATGAGTGGGGGCCTGGTGGAGGCTGCCCCTGCACTGCTGGGGGGTGGGGGTGCTGGGTGACATGAGCAGGTGTGCAGGGTAGTCCCCTGTGGTGTCGGCTGCCTGCAGGGGCCGTGGAGGGTGTACAGGGAATACCTGGGAGCACACAGCCAAATCGCGTGTAGAATTTCCTGCGTACCCCTGAAATACACGTACCCAGCCAAATCGCGTGTGGAAATTCCCGCGCTCGTACCCGGCCAAATCGCGTGTGGGACTTCCCGCGCACCCCTGAAATCCACGTACCCTGCCAAATCGCGTGTGAAACTTCCCGCGCACCCCTGAGATCCACATACCCAGCCAAATCGCGTGTGGAAATTCCCCCGCACGTACCCGGCCAAATCGCGTATGGAACTTCCCGCGCACCCCTGAAATCCACGTACCCTGCCAAATCGCGTGTGAGACTTCCCGCGCACCCCTGAGATCCACGTACCCAGCCAAATTGTGTGTGGAAATTCCCGCGCACATACCCGACCAAATCGCGTGTGGAACTTCCCGCGCACCCCTGAAATCCACGTACACTGCCAAATCGCGTGTGAAACTTCCCGCGCACCCCTGAGATCCACGTACCCAGCCAAGTCGCGTGTGGAAATTCCCACGCACGTACCCGGCCAAATCGCGTGTGGAACTTCCCGCGCACCCCTGAAATCCACGTACCCTGCCAAATCGCCTGTGAAACTTCCCGCGCACCCCGGAATACACGCACACGTTATTTTTCAGTCAGCGGGTGTCTGTGTTTGTGGGTACCCCTTTGCACGTCATTTGGCCTGGAGGGCCACAGTATAGGACATTCATCATAGCTGTATATAGGTGCTATTTGTTGGCGCACCTTTTGGCGCACATTTATTACAGGCGCAGAGACTCTACCGCCTGCTTTCTTGTGGCGGTCGTGTTTGTGCCTGTGCGCTGGTTTGACCGTGCACTTTTTTGCCCTATTCGATTCCATGAATACGTGTTGTAGGTGAGCGTGTGGGCGTTCCGCGCACTTGCACCCTGTACTTCCCCCGTGACGCCCACATTTTGGCAAGTTGTTCCCCATTCCGAGTGTTACGTCCCTTGTTCCGCCTACTTTTGTTGTGTGCGCCGCGCTATGTGCGATTTTCGCTGTGGCCTGTGCGATTTTCGCTGTGACCTGGCGCACGCCATTAGATGGCCTGTGCGGCAACGTGCGCCGCGCACATTTTTAGCCCACATCCGATGGTTTTCTCGCGCACGGCCTTCCATGAATTGATGTGCGCTGCTTTTCGTGCGATTTTCGCACTTGCACTGCGATTTTCGCTATTCCACTGCGAATCGCACGTTTTTGGCCACTTGCGCCGCGCTAATTATTCCATGAATCGGCCTGTTTGTGTGTGTGTGTGCATGTGTGTGCGTGAGTGTGTGTGTGTGTGTGTGTGTGTGTGTGAGAGAGAGAGAGAGAGAGAAAGAGAGAGAGGGAGAGGCAGAAGGAGAGAGAAAGAGATTGGCAGTGGTAAAGTCAGAATATGAAATTGCGGCTGTCTGCAGGGGCGAGTTGTAGCTATGTTAGAGCAGACTGGGCTTCTGTGCCCTATTCTGCCTTTGCATGCATTCTTTGACATCTATTGTATTATTTCATTTTTGTATACCCTCTGTATGCCTTGCTATATAAGTCTTAATTGTTTGTGTGCCCCACTAATCTGCTCAACATTCTACCTCATACTGTACTGCTCCCCCGTACACTCACTTTATTCTACCCACTGGCTTTTGCTCCTTTGTGTCCCAATGTTATTGTGTTCCTGTGTGTGCCACTGCAATCCTTCCACCCCATGAGGTCTTGCTCCATGGTGTACTGCTGTTATTGGGCCACATGGTGCCCCAATCAATTACTGCTCTACCTTGTTTCCCTCTGATGCCCAATATAATTTGAGGGATTGGCTCTTAGATATTGCACCTTAACATTGGAGCATGCTGGGTGGTTCCTAAGGACCCCACCCAGGCTCTGCCCTCTGGATTATGTACTCTGAACTTTACTCAGAAAGTATTCTCACCCACTTTCTTCTTGGTATCCACTGATGCATGCTCCCTATGGCTTCCACTTCCCCCCGTGTTCCACATTTCCATACAGGAGCAGCCACTGCCCACTGTCCACTACCAGAGATGCCAGCCCACTGAAGTGTGCTTCAGAGTATATCCACACATGTACCTTAGCCAGCAATCACCATTACTCGGACAGCTTCCAAGGAATACTCCTACTGAGATGTCAGCATACCCACATCAGATGTATGCTTTCCGTTGCCCAGCCAGCCCTGCTCTTACCTACCTGCGCTAACATGCTCAAACTCTACACTGAAACATACTATACAAAAACAAAGTGACTCACTCAAAGATGGCACATGAATATTATGAAATAATTGATAGTATATTTATGCGAATCACAGTCACTTTGACACACTGGGATATCCCTCCCAACAGTCATTAATGCTGGACCTCTACAATCCTGTCAAGTGCATCCTAGCACCATGGGCACAACAGTCTCCCTTCTGGACAAAAATGCCTCTGGGCTCTCATCACATGACATCAAGAAATAAAGCTCACAGATTTTAAGGTCCATCTGGCCTGTTGAACCCATCAATACAAAATCAATGATCTCTTGCATTCCCCCTCTCTTCTCACTAACCTAACACACTCCCTCCTCTTTTAGATCTGCCAGATCACTTGGAGACCAAATATGAGCAGTGCATGGCATAATTCCGGATAACATAATACGGGGTCAAAAACTCAATCTGTCCACCGCCTTTTTTTTGTTTGGGAAGGTATAATGGTCAATTAGTGACAAATATGGGTGCGCAGGAGGTAAAACAACCCTGACACAGAGTTGGACAACATATGAGAACCAAGTTGGGGTCCGAAGAGTATCGCACACTCCCTTCCCCTGCACACATATGTGCTGTATGACAGCCAATATGATACCAAATAAAAATTAACACATAATGTGGAGACAAATCAATAAATGAGAATGTACAGAGAGAAATTCTTTGTCCCGTTCTTCTTTATGTTTAGGAGTAAAAGGCACACCGCGTTTCGGGATTCAGAGTTCCCTTCATCTGGTGCAGTTTAACAGGTCTGAAGAGTAACAAATGTGTATAACTTCACGTTAGACCAACTAAATAACAAGTGTTTACATGCTGAGTATAACACTGCATCATCCATTAATCAATTCAATGTGTGTAAAGAGAGCCATTTGAAACCGTGTGGGGAGTTCAAAAGAGGGATGATGAGTTAGCTTAAATCAGTCCCTGAATGTGGAGCGCTGAGGGATAAAGCATATTAATGAACACATCGATCAATGGTGAGAGGGATGAGCGTGTGTGTCTCATCGAGGTATAGATGGGTGCGCATGCTGGCATGCAGAGATGGTGAATATCCTTTATCCTTATTACCCATGTTTGTAGAAGGGAAATAAATAAAGATGGTAAGGAGAGTGCCTGGACCGTGTGGAAAACCTGCTAGAATGCAGCAAAGAATGCAGCGTTGTTTCAACACTGCAGGGGACTATATCAGAAAGAAAGTTTGAGCAGATTGTGCGCTGCAAACAATAAATTAGTAGATTAAGCTATAAATAGAGGACTGGGTTACCTTTTGGGACAGATTCTGTTGTGATCCTGATTGCATTCGTGCATGGAGTGACGTGTGCTCAAATGAGCCAATGATAGTCAGATGGGGGCTTATTGCCTAGTATCCGCTGGGCACTAATGTCGCGTGAAGCCGTATAAAGGCTCTAATAGAAATGCCCCATAGTAGTTAGCACACAGGCTAAGTTACACAAACTGAAAAGAAATATTGCCATTTGAGTTGCTATGAAACTGAATAACGTACCAGTTCAGTGTAAGAGAATGACTTTACTGCAGCAAAAGATGCGATAAGAGCACTCTCAGTTTTGTTGTAGGTAAAGTAACCATGGATATATGGAGGAAATCTAGAGAAAGGACTGTGGGATATAGTATAGACAAAGAAATAGGACTCAAACGGGTCAAGTATAGAAAAGGTACTGAAAGGAATGGGGACAAGGACACATGCATTTAAAGGTATGCGTGAGGGAGCTAAAGGATATGTTCAAAAATATGCTTAGAATTGGAATAGCTATGATGCTGAGTCATGTTAAAGTGTGTATACAAAGAGGACTATATTACGGTTGCGGATGGCTTTATACAGTCATTCAATATATGGTACTTTAAAAATCAAATTGTATTATGAAGCAAAATAATTTCGCTGACTTGTCACAATTAGAATTTAGTTCTGAGAATATAATGGAAATTACTTTATCTTTCACGATTCACAAGTGGAGATCCAAACAAATAAATAATGATGTGAAAAACATTAAGGAATCTTAACATTGAACACTAGTGGGTATAATATTCTGGTAAAGCACCAATGTATATTCTGTACATTAAGAGATGCAATTAGGGAAAAAATAAATAAGTACAATTAACAATGTAATACGAATAATCAGTTCCAGTGATGATGAAAAACAGTAAACAAAAATGATGTACAAGTACGATCAAAGGTTGAGTTCCCTGGCAAATAACTGAAATGAGGCAGTATTTTACAGCATGGATAAGCAATAAGGTCTCATGTACTTCAAATTCCATTGGTACCAAAAGACAGACCTTCAGATATTATTTCAAATGTAATAATTACAGTAGAATGGAATAGCGCAGCATTTGAGAACATGAGTAAACAATAGGGTATCCTATGGTCCAAAAGTCCATTGTTAGTACAGAATTGATCTTAACATCTATTTCAAACGTAATACAATATTACAGATAGATAGTCTGTTGATCATAGGAAACAGTGCAGCTTGAACTCTTCTTTCGCCGCTCTTCGATGAACCGTGTCTAAGAGGTGGATCCAGTGCATTTCTCTTCGGGCTAGTTTCTTAAGTTTACTACCCCATCTGTGAGGGGTATGCACTACTTCTAGTATGATACATCTGATCTGTGCTAGATTATGTCTACATTCCTTAAAGTGTCTAGCCACTGGAGACTTGGGATTCTGAGTCTGAATGTTAGATCTATGCTCTAACCATCTTTCGTGAGATGGTGTTTCCTGCATAAAGTAGGCCAAATGGGCATTTTATGGCATAGATCACTCCAGTGATGTTACAAGTGGCATAATCCCTAATTGCATTTAAGGATAAATGATATACACCATCTAAGCATGCCAGCATGCACACCCATCTATGCCTCAATGAGACACACACAGTCATCCCTCTCACTATTGATCGATGTGTTCATTAATATGCTTTATCCCTCAGCGCTCCACATTCAGAAACTGATTTAAGCTAACTCATCATCCCTCTTTTGAACTTCCCACAGGATTTCAAATAGCTCTCTTTAACCAAATTGAAATGATTAATGCATGATGCAATGTTATATTCAACATGTAAAGACTTGTTATTTAGTTGATCGAACATGAAGTTACATATATTTGCTACTCTTCAGACCTGTTAAAATGCACCTGATGAAGGGAACTCTGAATCCCAAAACACATTTTGCCTTTTACTCCTAAACATAAAGAAGAACTGGACAAAGAATTTCTATCTGTGCATTCTCATTTATATATTTGTCTCCACATTATGTATTAATATTTATTTAATATCATATTGGCTTTCATACAGCACATAGGTGTGCAGACGAAGGGAGAGTCCGATACTCTTTGGACACCATCTTGGTAAAACCGAATGGGCCTATTTACAAGGTTGGCAGTAAATCGGTGGTAAATGTGCCAAAATACCGCCAAACAGAATTACTATTACTGCCACTTGGTCCCGCAGATTCACTCTGGGATTAGAAGTTGTGGCAGTGTGGTGTAAGTCACCATTTAAGAAGTCCATAAGACTCCAAGGATAAATCCACATGCAGTAATTCTGCCGATTTTGCCGATATTGATGGTAAGGAGGCAGATTTCCCTTTAGGTTTTTGCTGTTGTAAAATCCTCCACCTCACCGCCAAACCTGTAGTATGTTGGTGCAGTAATGCAGCGGTAATGCGTGAGTAATGCAGCAATAATAGAATTACCCCTTTTTTACCCTACTCACAATAAGGCCCTATATAGTCCTTTTCCATTATAATGGTCCCTCATCTAGTCCATTACCTTCATCAAAGTCCTTGGTCATAATCCTTCTATTTTACCTTAGTCATTTGTCCTAAACGTTTTTCTTCATCATAGTATATCATCCTAGTCATTCAACTTTTTAAATAGTCTTCATCCCAGTCTTTCTCCTTCATCATAATTAACCATCTTTATTGTGCTCCTAGGTCACAGTTCTTCATCATAATCCATAGTCCTGCTCATTTGTCCTATCTCCTTCAATGTGGTCCTTTACATTGATCATAGCTCTTCATCAAAGTATGTTCCTTCATCATAATTCTTCATAATAGTGCTTCCTCATAGTTCTTTCTCACATTGCTTCATCATACTCATTCCCCTTCACCTAAATAGGCATATTGTCTCTCCTTCATCATAGTACTTTAGCTTGAGCTTTCTCCTTTGTCATAGTCATTCACCGTATCCCTTCTCCTGCATCTTAGTGCTTCATTATATTCCTTCTATGTATGAAAATGTGTTCCAGTCATTCTCCTTCATCTTAGTCCTTCACCATATTCCTTCTCCTCCACAACAGATGTATATCTTAGTCCTGCTTCAACATAGTCCTTCATTAAAGTCCTTCCTCATCGTCAGCCATTCTCCTTCCTCAACATCCTTTTCCTCCATCCTAGTATTTCCTTTGGCATAGGCTTCTCTTTCTTCATAATGCTGTATCATAATTGTTTATCAGTCCTACATTGTGAGTAATTGTCATCAGGAAAGGGTGCAAAGCCCTGGCTTTTTGGAATTGTATTACTAAATTAGTACATAAAAATGAAGCAGGTGATTGCATCTCTATAGCAGTACTCAGTTCACCAGAACCCCCTTTGTCGCAACGCCATGCCAAAATCGCAGTGCACTTTCGCCCTGCTGCATCAGCATCCTGAACTGCAGAACCCTCTCTGCTAGTGGTACTGTGCAGATACAAAGTTCAGAAGATGCCCAATCTACCACTGCAGTGACAGCAAAGTTACTGAAGCATGGGGGCGACATTTAAGATATGCCATCTGTACCCAAAATACGATGATAATTAGTACCCCATGCTGGTGGCAGGGTAATATCAAAGAATAAGCTATGCCTGAGTTTAGGCATAGTGCATTGAGATACTAATCACCATGGCCACCACATCTCAATTTATATTGCATGTGTCAGCTCCTATGAGTCAGCTCTGCTCTGGAAGGGAATGTGTATTTGGGTCAGGTGGGTTGATAGGGCCAAACGGTAGGACTAAACACAGAGGACCCAGCCCCTCTTTAATTCTGTTTGGGAGGGCCGGTAACCCCCTCCCCCATAGACAGAGGCAAAGCAGGCAGTTGTCCTGGGCCAAGCTATCAAAGGAGCACACCCAGTCAAGAGGATTTGCTTCACACCAGGGTGCTGCATATCTGAAATATTTTGTTATCAATAGGTGGAAAGGTGGAGTGAGTAGGATAGACAGGTGTGTTCTGGACACTGGACAAATACTTCCACCACCTTGTTTCTCACTGTCTCTCTTTCCCATCCTGTCCCCTCCACTTCCATTGGAGCAAAGCACTTTTGGTGCAAGATCAACGGGGCAACGTCCACTCCAGCCAGGAGCAGGGCTTGGTCCTCTAAGGCAGGCTTGCTTTAGAGCAATCACCTGAGGACGTGTGCCCGTAAAAGAAGGACTCTCATACCCCTTTGGCAGAATTGCCTGAATTCCTCAAGGACTCTTGAAGGCCGAAGAGACGTTCTGAACATTCTCACCTGGAATTCCTTTGGGACATTTGCACTGTCCAAAGCCCTCCGTCACAGGTGAAGAAGGAGCTGTCCAAGACAGAAAGAAAATCTGTCCCCTAACCACTCCCAGGGAACATCGGGAGTGACCAATGCTGTGGACCAGGAACAACCACTCTGCAGCAGGTCTTGGGTGCCAGAGGCACAGGCCCAGAACTGGAGTATCCTGTCCTTGAGTCTTTTGAGAAGGCCTCACAGAAACCAGAGGGCCAGACCAGCCGCAGCTCTGTGTTCTCTCAAACCGAACCGGTTGCTCCATGTTGACTTCATGCTGAACACTCGGGAAGAGGCTGGTGCTGCTGTCTGCGTTCCTCCAACCAGCCACACTATTGCACTGTATCTAAACCAGTTCGACACTGCATCGGGTCCTGGCAGAGCATTTCACCTGCTAGGCCCGAAGTGACTGCTCAGTGCCAGAAAATGAACTGAATATCTGGAGGGTCACTCATCGGCTCTAACCAAGAGTTACAAACATGCCTCAGCCCAGCTAGCCCGAGAACCACTGCCTCATTGACTGCACATCAAGGCACTCTCAATCACCAATTCAATGACTGTCGCCTCCCTACTCTAAATGGTGGATCATCACTCTATGACTTCTCCCAGTAGCCAAAGCCTAACTTAGCCGGGCAAACTGGAAAGCATTCTTGGGACCGCCCCAACCTGCATCATTTAAGCTGCTACAATTTTATGTCACAAAGCACTGTCATTCGCCCCTGCTCGATGCCCACTTGCTGCCAGGGCCTCTACGTTCCTACATGCCCAACTGAGCCTAATCAACTTGCATCAATGTTTGAAGCCAGGTCTGATGCGTCATCCCTTCAAGAACTGAATCATGGTACTGTGACACTGAACAGCCACCAATGTCCTCCCTCTACTCCCTGCTCTTCCTCTGGTCCTTCTTCGGCCCCCTCTCCTCCCTCCTTCTCTGCCTTTCCCATGTTCTCCTGTAATGAGGTTTCTAGACAAGTGTGATCTATGAAAGTCTCATCAAAACAGGTTCACAACTGTTCCTCGAAAACCAGCATGTACCATGTTGACACTCTGGCCCCTGCTCTGGCTGATTTCTGCAACCACTCCTTCCCCACTGAAGTCTTCCCCTCACCACTAAAGCACTCCCTTGTGCACCCTCTTCTTAAGAAACCCTCTACTGACCCTTCTTGCCCAGCTAACTATCGTCCAATCTCCATCACTCCTTTCCTGGGCAAACTCCTGGAAAAGCTGGCTATCTCCCAGTTTAATCTTCACTCTGAATCTGTTGGTTGTCTCCATGAGCATCCGTCTGGCTTCAGAGCTGCCAGAAGCACAGAAACTGCTCTCCGAACTTCCGTGAAGACCTGTTCTCCAATCTCGATTCCTACACCCCCTGTACCCTCATCTTACTTGATCTCTCGTCTGCCTTTGACACGGTCAACCATGCCATCCTGCTCAACCGTCTCTGTGATAACCTGGGTATCACTGATCAGGCCCTGGCTTGGTTGACCTCCTTCCTCTCCAATCAACCCTCCCTGGTCCAATTTGTTTCCTTCCTCTCCTCTATCTCTATCTGTACCTGTGGTGTTCCCAGGGTTCTAACCTCTCTCCCTGGCTGTTCAGCCAATACCAGGCACTTCTTGCCCACCACATTGCCGCTCTCTGTCCCAACTTTCAGTGCTATGCGAATGACACTCAACTCATTTTCATTCTCCCTTCTGCCACCTCCTCTCCCTCTCTCATCTCTGACTGTCTGGCTGCCATCCAGGAATGGTGTGCCTCCAATGATCTCTGACTTCATGCCAGTAAGACTGAGATTCTCCTCATTGGCACACCAGCTCCCTCCTTTCCTGTCACTCTCTGGCTGGCCTCTCTTGGCCCTCTTCCTGCTCCCACCTATGAGGCTAAAAACCTCGGGGTCATCTTTGACTCCACACTTTCCTTCTCTTCTTGCATCTCTGAAGTCTCTAAGAAGTCAGCTGATCCTCCTCAGAGGCATTCTTCCCTTCCTCTCCTTCTCCTATAAACTAACTGTCTCCAGAGCTCTGGTTCTCTCTAGGCTTGACTACTGTTCTAAATCTGCCTTCCTCTACTCTCCGCCCTCTGCAACTCATCCAAAACAGGACTGCGAGACTTGTCCTTGGCCTCAAGCCCAGGGATCATATCTCTCCAGGACTGAGATCTCTGCACTGGCTCCCAGTGGCTGCGAGGATTAAGTTCAAACCTCTCTGCATTGTCCACAAGACCTTCTGGGGCCTGGGACCTCAATTCCTGCTTTCTCTCCTCCTCTCCCCTGCTGATCTACCGGCTGAATCTGAAATTGCACTGGTTACCTGGCTACCCTCTGATCTTGGGCCCAGGTCCCTCCACACCAGCTGCACACCTGCGTTGCCTCCCTGGCAACCCTTGCACTCGGGGACCGTTTCTGTATTCCTACAGCCCCTACTAGCACTTGACATCTGTTGTCTGCACTTACCCTTGCACCTGCCACAAGCTGGCCACATTTTTATTTATTGTCTTTATTTATATTACTGTTATCCTATGTACTGCACTGCCCCCTCCACTTTCCCCCTGCACTTTTCCCCTTCCCCTCCCCTGCACTTGCGCGATCTCAATGTCACCTGGCTAAGTAGGATCGTTGTCTCTGTCTTCCCGCTGTTTCTTCTCCTTTGCCTCATCGTGCCTTGAAACACTTGTGTATAGGTGCATTATAAATGCCATATCATATCATATCATAGCATACTTGGGCCCTAGAGACTGGTTAGGCCACGATCACTCCGGTTTTCAACACAATATCACTTTTATGGTAATACCTTACCTACCACCCTTTGAATTATGCTAAGAGTGCGTCTTTCTCCAGGCTGCCACATCTTCTCTGTTCTTTCCTTAGGGGTGGGTTTTTGTATAGCAATCTCCTTTCATTCTACTTGCAGATGGTATGTTTGATTAAAGTGTTTGTATTTTTATAGAACCTTGATTGGACATTCCCTCTATTTTTGGACTATGATACTGTGTTGTTTGGGCCACTACTGGTACACCCCTCTTGAGAGTGTAGTTTCTCTTGGCCCTAGTTGCCACAAAAGGCAAAGAAGGTACATCTCTAGATTGCCCTTGTTTTACCTTTATGATTGCACTATCTGTGTTTTTGGTTGTAGAAGTAAGAGGGCTACCCCACTCATCCTTGCACTCCTGCAAGGCAGGATCCAATTGGCCATATGCATAATAGCTCTTCCCATTTTTCCTGGTTTGTTTCCTTCATCATAATCCTTCTCCTTTGACCTAGTCCTTTATTATAATCCTTATCTTTCAATACTGTCCCTCCTCTACCTCATATTCATTCATCCTAGTCTTTCACAGTCTTTATAGATTTTTGTCCTTGTTCTCCTTTATAACAGTCCTACTCCTTTTCCATTGTCATAGTCCTTCATCATAGCCTCCCATCAGTCAATCAACCTCGCCATAATCCTTCAACATAGTCTTCTAACATTGCCCTTCATCATAGTATTTGAAATAACCATTTGCCTTCAGCATAGTTTCTCTGAATAATCAAAGTTCTTAATTTTGTATTTATTTAATTGGGATTTATGATGCTCCACTTCAGTGCAAAGTGGGAGGTAGAGGAAGGGGTGGATAGCTTGGAGCAATTTGCCTTCCCTACTGCGCGTGTTTTGGTGGGGAAGAGGAAGGGTCCATCCTCCCGTCCAGCCATGACTAGAAACTATGTCAAGACTAGGCTCCATGAAGGGTCAAACCCCAACGGTAAAAGATTCCCAAATGAGGGAGAAAAACCCACTGCAGTGATTTTTAATTCTCAGGGATGAAGGAAGCTGAGGAAAATGACTGAAAGTTGGACGTCCCGATGACTAGCCCCTCTAAGGCCAACCCTGTGAGGGGTAGCTGTTCAGAATTCAGAGTGAAGCGGGCTGCTGAGAAGGAAGCTGATTGACAACAAGTAGAGAAGGAGTTGAGTAGCTAACAAGCCGAGGAAAGGGAGTGCAGGCACTGAGAATGACATGGGGTAAGAAGGAGAAACACAGAAGCAGCTGTCTACATGGAGAGGAAAGGGAATGTACATGCAACAAGAAAGTTCCATCGCAACAACTTACCGGGAACAGTAGCCTTTATGTTGCTCTCTGCATGATTGTCTGTGTACCTGCCATCTTGGATGATGTCAGATGTAACATACGTGTCTGCACGTTGCCGATATCTTAGAGGAGGAAAGGTCTGTTGCATCTCATTCCATGTCAGTGGTCCACTATGATGACCTGTGGCGAGGAAAGGAAGCCAACGCCAGCGCTGCCATAGTGAACAGTGGTAAGTGTACATAGCTGCTGTTATGGACATAAGACCAGCGCCAGTGTTGATGTTGTGGCATCTTAGATGCAACACTGTCTAAAACTAGTTAGCTTGAATACAATGTTTTATAAGGCCCTTCAGAATGTTAAGTTGCTGGGATATAGTTTTGGCTTGTTGAGTAAGGAATTAGATAGATCGGACTCCTCTAATGCAAGTTTTCATTTTCCAGTCTTCTCTATTCATTATTTAGTCACAGATGGATAGGTTGTTTGCTCAGCTGGATGAAAGTATTCTCTGAGGCATTTATTTATCTATCTGTTTGAATATAAGGTTTTGTCAAAGTCCTTCTTCTCCATCATATTCCTTCTTTTCATTCATATACCGTCATCACATGCCTTCATCAAAGTCATTCTCATTTGTCCTCAACCTTTTTCATCATAAATATTTGTCATACTCCTTCAATATAGAGCTTTCCCTTTCGCACGGTCCTTCTACCATCACAATCTTCTTCACAGTCCTTTCCTTTTTTACAATCCATCATATTCCTTCATAATTGATTTTCTCCCCACTCCTTCATCATATCCTTCCTCATCTCAGTTCTTCGCTTTGTTATACTTCTTAATCAGTCATTCTTCTTAATAATCACTATATTCATACATTGTAGTCCCTCATAATAGCCCTTATCCTTTGACTTGGTCCTACTACTTTGTCCATTATCATAAACCTTATGCGTCATCATAGCCCTTGTCCTTCCTCACAGTCTTTGTGCTAATAATTCTTCATCATACCCGTTCATCCTATTCATTATGCTTCATCATATTCTTGTACCATTGTCCTTCATCATTGTCCTTCTCCTTCAGCAGAGTTTTTCATGATAGTGTTTCACCTTCATAATTGCCCTTCATCATACTCCTTTATCTAAATCTGTGTCCTTCCTCATAGACCATACCCAGCTCACAGTCTTCCTCCTTCATCAATGCTGTCCTTTTCCCTCATCATGCTCTTATATCACAATTAGGTTCCTTCAGTATAGACCTTCCTCTTAGTCCTTTTTCTTTATCATAGTCTATCAACCTTGTAATTCTATTTCTCCTTCACAATAGTCCTTCATCCCAGCCTTTCTTCACATAATCCTTCATTACAGTCCTTTGCCTTCATAACAGTCCTTCATAGTCTTACTCCTTACACACAATCATTCATCATAGTCCTTTGTGTTCATTTACAACCTTTTTCTTGGCCTTTTGTAACACTTACCTTTTCCCTGCAGGAGCGTGAATGGTCTGGGACCCTGGTGATCTGGCAATACTGGTTAAACAGGATTTTCCCATGTCACAAAAAAGAGAAACAATAGGAGGGGTACAGGATTAAATATCATGTGGTTACTATACTATGGCTCACCCCTTTTACCACCCAGCTGACTTCCTTAATGTTTCTATGTGCCCTGTTCTCCTCCTTACCTGTGCCTTGATATTAGGGAGCTATCCATCTTGCTTTCATGCAGTGGTGCATTGGTGGTGAGGCTCAAGAAGATTTCAGGCTGGAAAAAGTTGAAAAGGCCTCTGAAGGTAAGCGTTTGGATTCTTGGAGGGATCTTTTGTTTTTAGGCAGTGGGGCGTTGAAGTCTGAGAGAAAAAAGGTTCTATGGTTAGGGAGCTCTCTCTTGCTGTAGATTTACAACCCTCTCTTTCTTTTGCAGGTTCGCTGAAGAGAATAGTTTCACTTGAAGAGCACGGATGTCATCAAAGAAATAACATGAAGTCTTCTCTTGAGGTAAGTATGCGCGCAAAGTTTGTGAAGGCGCGCAGCACTGCATGCCTTTGTCACCAAGCTATGGTGCCTTCTGCGCGAGGTAAGTATTTGCGCTTAGTTGAGAAATGCGCAGGTATGTAAGCGCATAGTTTTCCTTTCACTTGCTTCACTGTCTTAAATGTTCTTTCATTAACTGTTGTACCTTGTCTTTGGAGGTTTAAGGTGGTCGGAAGATTCCACGATGAAGCCGGCGGATGTGGAAGAAGATTGCTGACTGAATTGCGGACCTACAGAAAATGAAGTTCCCTGTTGGAGGACTGCTGCTGCAGAAACTTCTTGGCAGGTACGTAGAAAACTTAGATCTGTGGTACTTCTGTTAACTTAACAAGTTCATAACATGACTTTCTCAATTTTCTTTTTATTTCATTTAGTTTATACAAACTTTTTTTTTAAAAAGAGAAAAGAGTAAGAAAGAGGAAGTAGAGGGCAACAAGGGAATAAGAAGGATACATAAATCAACAGAAATCAACATAAGAAAGAAAACCCACACACAGCCCCTTGAGATCACTTCATCCCTCTCTATCCACACATTTCTTTCAGTTCTATTATTTCATCAGCGTGCTAAACCAGCCAGGGGCTTTTCTTTTGAATTTCTCTAACCAGAACCACCCTACTTCACATCTTTGACATCATCCAACTGATTTCAGTCTGTTAGTATTACTTCTAGTTTGTGCAGGAAGTTTATCAGGCCATAGACATCTTTTTCTCTTGGATTAGCAAACGTCAACCACAGGTCTTCTCCACATAAGGTAGGATATAACTTTGCCACTTGTTTCAAGTGTAACGTTCTCAGAGGTTTCAACCCTACACAATTGAGTGTTAAATGTTTTAAAGATTCTCACAGAAGCGCAGGTTAATGTTGTTGTCGTCTTTCTGAATCTCATTTTTTGACTTACTCTTGTGTCACTATTGTCTTACAGGTCTGTGAGCTGAGTGCCGATAGCGTTACACCGATGGCAGCTGAACTAACACAAAGCACGTGTTACTGCGGGGGCGGGGCTTTTGTAGTCCTCCCTGCCCAACTACTAGATCTCAATTGCTTCTTAGTCAGTAACCCGAAGGACGACCATCTTAAGGGGAATGGTGAACCATTGGATCTCCATGGGAGCCCATTGTAACTTTGGTACTGAGGAATGTGAGAACACTGGATTTGCCATGCTAATACCCATCTAGCACCTTCAGATCTACACCAATACCCCTTCCTGCCCTGAATACCTGATCCTAACACTACAACTCTGGAGGTGATCATGACACCTTTTCCTTCATCATAGTCATTTTCCTTCATCATAGTACTTTATCATAGTTCTTTTCCCTAATCATAGTACTTCATTAGACACGTCCTGTTCATCATAGTCTTTCTACTTTGTCCATCTCCTTCATCATAGTCTTTCATCATAGTCTTTCTCCTTTAGCATAGTCTTTTAACCTAACTCTTCTCCTTCATCATAGTCCTGCATCATAGTTTTCCTTTCATTATAGTCCATCTTCATCATAATAGACATTAATCTATTTCTATACGTTTTCTAGTAATTCATTCTGATCCTTTGCTCTAGTCCTTTTCCTCCAGCATAGTCAATCTTTTTAATAAAGATAGTCAGTCTGCTTTATCAGAGTCCTTCTTCTTTGTCGTTCTTCTTTGTCATAGTTCATCCTCCTAGTTAATTTTCTATGCAATAGTCATTGATACCAAACTTTCTCCTTTATCATGGCCTTTCTCCAGAATTCTTCACCTTCATCACAGTCCTTCATAATTGCCCTTCATCATAGTTCTTTTTCACAATATTTGTTCCTCATCATAGTCCTACCTCATCGCCAATACCCTTCTTTACAGTCTGTTTCATTTTAGTCCTTTTGCTTCATCATAACCCTTCATCTCAACAATTTCCTTTAATCATTGTCTATATTGCTAGTTACTCTTCAATAGTTTTGTTGTCTTTCTCCTTTCTCATAATATTTTGCCCAGTCTTTTGCCTTCAACATAGGCCTATATCATACACATTTTTCTTCACCATAGTCTTTCATTAGGTATTGCCCACTTTTCTTAAAAGGAGTTCCTAACAGGTAGCCTTTCCTGAATGGCAGCCTGTTTTGAACAGCACATGCCCGGATGTGCATTTGTTTGCACATACTCAGAGCCGATAGTGGACTGAAAAGGTAAGGGGTGATGTGGGTGTGATCTCGATGGTGGAATAGAGGGAACAGATGAAAGATGGGGCTGAGGCAGGGGGCATGAGGTGGAGGGCACAGAGGAGCAGGGACTGGGGTTTGCTAGGGTGTCCCCTGCATGAGACAGGTGATTTGGGTGGGGGAAGGTAACCTCCAGGGGTTGCAGAGATGTCCACACATCTGAGAAGTGGGAGTGGGTAGAGTGGACCCATGCAAAATATTTCCCCTTAAAGTCAAAACAGACCCAGTAAACCAGGCTCAGCAAAAATGGCCTAAATGGAAATCTCATGAATCCTTTCATTATAGTCCTTCTCCTTTGTAACAGTGTTCATGCTAGTTCAATTTCTTTTTTCCTGTCCTTCACACTAATTATATGTTATCCTAGTCCTTTTCTGCCATCACATTAATTCTTCTTAATCAGATGCGTTCATCCTAGTACTTGTTCTGCATCATATTTTTTAAACATATTCAATCGTCATAGGCCTTTCTCACAGTCCATCATGATAGTCCTTCATCCAAATGTTAAGAGAAAGCTTCAGATCCCCTACCACCTGCCATCCAGAGGGGGATGTATCAATACAATTAAACCATCATGGGAATTTTAAAGAAGTTCATAGTAGATTCTGGACATAATTCATACTTTTGTTTACCTCTAGTCCTAATGGGTGTGAGGTATACGCCCACTTCTGTGACTATGTGGCTGTGTCTCAACATCTGTCATACCGAAAATGGAAACAGATGGTGGTCAGCTCCTCTAACACTTAGGAATACATGGAAAATGTGCAGAGCATCTGTTATGACCTGAGGACATTTAAAAAAAGTGTATGAAGTAGATGATCAAGTTAATCTCTCAAATTTCTAAAGGAACCAGTCCAAGGTACATAATTCCTTGCCAGCTGGAAAGGATCATATGAGATCATTAATAAGATCTCTCTCAATGCCTTCAAAATATGCATTCCAAAATGGGAGTGCACTGAGGAGTGTTGGGTCCATGTGAACCAGGGAAAAGCCTGTCACCTGCTGAGTGTTCTTCATCGGATTGAGGACCCAGTTCCTCTCCCTGATCTGACAAGTTCTTCCGAAAGAAAGGTGTGGTGAATTGACTGCTGTCCTGCAGGAGTACAAGGATGAGTAGAGGCTAAATCACCCACCCAGCCCTCACACTTCTACAAACCTAGAGCCAACATAATCATAAAGGTAAAACATGCACAGTCAAGAGATATACCTCCTTCGTCTTTTATGGTGATGTGGGCCGATGTAAGGCTATACTCTTAAGGGGGGTGTGAATGTGGCTCAGTAGAAACCCAAACAGTGAGGTACAACAGTCCAAAATAAAGGAATGTCCAAACAAGGTTATATTCAAAATGTATACTTTAATCAGACACACTATGCAGAATGCTAACTCTTAAGGAAAACACTACATAAAACACACCTGCGAGGAGAAAAATGCAGAATAACCACAGATAGTAGATGCAGCACTTTTAGTAATGAATCAGGGGTGACAGACAAGTAAAAGTAACTCTGTTCTTGAAAATGCATATGTATATGTGAGCGAAAAGTGTTCAAAGTTACCTAAGCAGTCTATAGGACCTGGAAATGGACCAAGAGGGTAGTTTGCAGTCAATAGTACCTTCTTTGCAGTTCTTGGTCCATCAGCAGTGCGGAACCAGACTTCTTGGTGCTGTACCCAGATTACGAGAGAGAAAAAGGCAGAAACAGATCATCCTCCTGTTTCAAATGTGTTGCACAGTTCTTGAAACACTTTTCAAGCAGTTCAACTGTGAAGAACATTAGGATCCCGGCTGTCTTGGCTCTCAGGGTGCTGTGAGTCCCAATCCACCGGCTCAGGTAGAAGATTCGTCATTTTCTTGTGCTCCCAAACACAGGGAGTCTGCCACACAACTGCAGGGGTCCTTAAACATGATAAGATCCTGAGCACCACTGTCGCTGGCAGAGCGATGGTCATGCAAACGTAGCAGGATACTTCTTAGGACACAGTGAGTCAAGGACAAGATGGTTCCTTATTCTCAGGCTCACAAACACAGGGGAGGCTACCACACAGCTGCAGGGGTCCTCCAGCACGGTGAGGTCCTGGGAACTGCTTTGGCTGGCAGGTCAGCAGATCTTGCTCCACCTGCAGATCACCCCCCATTCCTTGGGATGGTTATGGGACAGAGCTTGACTTTGGAACACCTGCGTCCACTTCACAACTGGAGGACTTTAGAAAGACTGCTCTCTCAGCAGAGTCCAACAAAATATTCTTAAGTGATGATCCAAGAAGCTTCAAGATGATTCAAAGAACTTGTTGGAGACCCCTCATTTTACAGGCAAAGGTCCTTAGGGGATTGGACTAAGGCTAGTCGGCTTTAGGGATACAATCCCTGCACTTGAAATGTGTGGACTTTGCCCTCATGTGTCACCCCAAAGTGCTTTGCTCCAGAGGACATGCAGAGGACAGCAAAGAGAAAGAGAGGCAGTTAGAATAAAGGTGACAGAACGCTGCTGAATCTGTGCAAATCCCACCCTGGCTACACTAACCCCACCCCTTTCCTTCTCAAAAGGATCAAAGGTCTTTAGAAATTCAGCTCCCTGGCTCTCCTTGAGTGGGTGTGCCTCTTGGTTTATTTTCCAAGGCCAGCATCCTGTGAAGTGGCTGCCCCGGGGGAAAGGGTGTTACCTACCCTTACAAAGGAACACAAAGAAGCAATTGCTGTCACTGCAGCTGTCAAGAGGCACCTGTGACCTCTGAACTTGCTCTCTGCCACTGGTAGAGCAGGTGATGCAAATCAGGATACTGATGCAACAGGACACAAATACACACAATGCTTTTGGCATGGAGCTTAAGAAAGGGGAATCTGATTAGGAGACTTCCCTTTCAGAGATGAATTACCCATATCATTTTATTACTTAATACTTTTTTTTTTTTTTTTTTTAAAGCCAGGGCTTTCACACCCTTGCCAGATGGCAATTCATCACAAAAGCAGTCTGTGTAAAGAGGTGAGTATGAATGATTTGGTTGAAAAGATGAATGTTGTAATGTTTATATAGTCATTGGAATAAATAATAATGTTTGTATTATTGTGTAAATAGGTTAACATAGGGAAATTAAGAAGGCTGTGAAATAAACCATTGTTGTTATATTATGCGAAACCAGCCTCTTTACCTGTCTCTGTAGTGCATTCATGAACAATTCCTTACAGCCTTCTGGACCAAAGGTGAGCTAAGGGAAGAGGGCCCAGAGATAACAGGGAATTAAGTGCACACCCCAATGATGGAAAAGGGGGGATATGATTACCCAACCCAAAGAAAGAAAGAGGCAGTCCAAGTCTCAAAGTGGATGAGCCGAGGCAGTCATATTATCCTATTGGTGGACCTGATGTTGGCCGATGTCAGGGAAACCGTAATCTCTGAGTCTTTGACCTTCTCCTGGAGAGTTCAGTTACAGGAGGGGGGACCTGTGGGGAAATATGAATCTGAGTAAAATTGCACTAAAGTAAACTGAAAACATGGTGATCATTTCAGTATAGAGTCAGAAGCACTGCCAAAAGTGATCACTTTTTGATTACTGCCTCTTAGTCACTACCATGATAAAAAAAGAGTGCACCTGGGAGAAAGGAACAATCACCTGAAAAACATTTTAAACAAAGTAAAAGAAATTTCCCCAAACTGTATCAATTTCTAAGGCCCAATAATTTAGAGTAGGATTCAGGGATGTCATTTAGGGATCGCCCTTGCTACCCCTGTGGTCTCCCTTGCTACCCCTAAAAAAACAGGGGAAAAAACGAAAAAACAAAACGTCTTTTGTTTTCTTTTTTTTTTTTTAATGCAAGCTCCTGGGCTGTGGCCAGTGCCATGTGGCTCTTTGCTTCTGGAGTGGCTGGATTTCTTGCTCAGATCTCTTAAAAAAATATAAAACAAAATAAGTACATAGGTTCCACAATTCTAACAGTTTCAGCATTGACCCTAAATAAGAAAGGAATACCAAATAATGCGTCTTTCTGGAATTCCATACAATAATTGCTGGACTGATTCAAGGTTTATTTCAGGCACACTTCAGGGGTTGAGTCACTGATTTAGTCTGTTCTTAAACAACTAAACGCAGCCTTTCATCCTTCTCAGGTCGATAAATGAGTACCAGCTCAGGTTGGGTGATATTGTATGTATTCTATATAAATCGATTAAGCGCAAGTACTATATAAATAACACATCATTATCATTTGGCCATGGACATCTGCTGGCATTTACAGTAATTTGGTAAAATGGGCCTATACACACTGATCTTAACCATCGATATGGCGATCCATTCTTGTATGAAATGTATATCACATGATAGTGATATCGTAACCATATTTTTCGTACTGTACTTAGGAACAAGGCTATGTGATACCACTTTCTGTTTTGTCAAGGGGTGAAAGGTTGTGTTCCATCACTTCCCGTGACATCACTTTGCGTGGGGTCAAATGACATAATTTCCTATGATGTCATCAGAGGTCAAGGGTCGTATGATGTCACTTCCGCTACCCCTGGCATTTTGGTGAAATGACGTCCCTGGTAGGATTACCAGCAAACAAACTTAGTAAGGGCCACAGAACACTTATATTTGCAGCCCTGAAGCTTAACATGAACTTAAGTTCTCAGTGTGTCCCTATAACTTGGAAGCCATGTGTAGAAAAAATACATCTCTATTTCTAAAATGTGCTTCTTTCTTTTCTTCCCAATGATAAAGTCAGTTAAATAATGTCAAGAGAAAAATAATGCATTCGTAATTGAGGAAAGTAAAGATAATTTTAAGTTACATTACTTTAAATAACACTGTCATGTTTTCAACTTGAAACAGTGCATGCATACCTGTATATGACATGTGAAATTAGCTTGAAGCGGTATAGCCCTTACCTCAGGAATTAGTGTCAGAAAATGATCCGGAGGCTGCTGCTTTATCTATAGTAAGGTCATCCTGCTTGAACCCCCTTTTAACCAGTTCAGCAGGCTCTGGTCATAAGGCATTGTTTCCCACAAGAGAAAATCACGCTTGGAGCTTTCCTATAGCAATGGTATGGAACATAGGTTATTTGTAATGTCACACTCGAGGATCTAATGTGGCCAAACGTTCATATTTTGTCAGGTGATCAGAGATTTCATTGTTTCTGAATCTATAACTTTATAGATCTTAGGAACCTAAAACAAGTTGCCCATTATAGATACACAAATATATGTTTCAGCCAACACCATATCTAAATTGTGTACACGTATGGTTAATACACAAAATACGGACTTTACTAATGAAAGTGAGCAGTCCACAAAAATGCAATTCAAACTCCACAATGAGAGTCAATAATGGACACACCCCAGAGGGGAATGAGACCAAGACCAAGACCAAGACCACGTGCGGGTGAAAGTAAAAGTAAAGTTTATCTAAAACCAAAGTAGGGCAAGCAGAGAATTGTGCAAACTCCGAGAGCGCTCTGCTCAATATCACTCTAACAGTACTTTAAAAAGGGTTACAGCATCATAAATGACGACATTCTAAAAGTTACATAAGTTACATTTTCATTGGTGGAGTCACAGATCCAGTATAGCTGTGTAGGCGCCGGATCCAGATGATTTGATAGTTGCTTGGCGGTAAGGTGGACATCACATGCATCAGCCGGGCTGGTCAGTGTGAGGTCAAGGTTATGGGGCTCCGGATAAGGTGATTGATACTAACTCTCTAATCTAAACACCACTTCAAAGTATGCAATAAAAAGACACTCATAAAAAATAACCATTGACATCATGAAAGTTGCAGGAGAATCATATATTTTACACGTTATGTTTACATACATTTGTTTTGGGTCCCAGCAAGGCGGAAAGGTATGGGGGTCATCTTGTGTCAGGGGCAGAGGGGGCGAACATTCTGTGTGGGCCTAGTGGAAGTGGAAGTGGATACATTTGTTGCATGAAGGCATCAGCGAGACATGAGCCTTTGGCCGCAGCACTATCATGAGGAGGGAAAAAGGTGGGGGCTGTGTGCTCTTCGTGCACTGCGCTGCTGGAGAGGGGAAAGACGGCCCTTTGGTTCTTCAAGTTTGGCCCAGTTCGATTAGTGGAATTATAAGTAAGCCATTGGAATGGGGTTCAAACATGTTTCCTGTCACTTCTTTTACAACAAGTAGAAAGCAGGTTCTGACTACATTGCGGGCTCTGTCTTTGCATACTCCATGGTCACCATGCTACAGAATTGCTCTTATTTACATTAGTCGTGTGGCCGCACCTTTTATACTGTACACGTGAACCGTCTAATCATCTCAATACATTTGCGAGTATACACAGTACTGGAAAACAATTGAGCATGTAGGCCATACATTTTACATCATAACATATGAGTCACCCCACATCTAATACATTTGCAAGAGCATCTGTACTGAAAGACATGGAACCCCTATCATAAAATACCAACATGAGGATCATGATATCGTATTCATTGCAATCGATTTAGATGGGTTAATTATTGATCGTTCTGTTACATCTCATAGGGACAGCTCCCATACATGTTAAAACAGGAGAGAATTTATAGCCTCACAGAGGGGATTAGTGTTGTGGGTGAAACAGGGTTGCACATAGTCGTGGGGCATGCATCTGCCACATCAAAACGGGTGGGAGGTTGGGGGTTATACACGTTATATATCTTAAGGGTAGAGTCTGCAAATAATGAGGCATGTTTGTGGAGATGAATGTTTTTTTCCAAGCCCAGGCTCAGGGCAGTGATGTAAGGAGGAAAGCGAGAGATACATTGTTCAACTTGTAGCTGTTTGCGCCCAGTCTTCTGTGAGAATAGGGCAGCAGCAGGGACACCAGAGGGGAGGAGGTGGGGGGAGTAGCTGGCTAACTGTGTGCAATGCCAGGGGAGAGCTGCAGGCCTGCATGCTGGCTTTGCTGTGAGGCCTGCAATGGCATGTACAAAATGGAGTCGGGTTCAGTACAAAATGGAGTCAGTAATCAGCCTTCTTATGGACGTTGCACCCATATGTGTCAATCCGGGGCTGTCCGGCACCTCTGGCTACAGGCGCATGGGTAGCTGGGGGATGAGCATAGCGTGCACACGTGAGAGGAAATGTAGGGGAGGGGGCACAAATGACCTTTCCTCCCATACAGTATCACAAAAAGTATACATCTCTCAGAATCATGTTGAATATCAAATCTTCACTGCCAAAACATAGATTATTAAACTAGCACATTCACATCAAAAGTAATATTTCATACATGAAATTCTTCTCCATAATTTTAGGAGTGAGTTCCCCCTCCCTTCAAGTTAGAAGACTAGGATAGATAACGCTGCCTTGCCAGTCACAAGATGGGAAGTGAATGGCCTCCTCATATTTTTTTAAGGATTTTACTGGGTGGAGATGGCTGGTTGGGGGAGCACAGACATCAACTGAAGTGGTGGCTTCCCATACAGACTTCAAGATAGACAAATACTTTATTTCGGTTCACACCATTAACAGCAATTAAAATACAATACAGTTCAAGCTATTAACAACAATCAATTTGAAATATAGAATAAAATTAATACAAATAAGAAAGTTAAAACACTCAGCATTGTCTTGCCATATTTTTCAAGGCTGCAGCAATATACTTGCATAAATCATGAATAAAGTGAGCATCAACACAGGACACGAAGAAATTCACATCATCAGAGACATGCCTGATATTGTTGGTGCTAAAATGAGTTCTCGACCATAGGCTTCTCAGATCTGAAAATGTGTGTCAAATAGATAAGAAATAGATTAGATCTTCATCGGCCCCACTTCCACAAGTGCAAAGCTTTGTGTTGAACAACCACGTCATCTAGGCCCTCAGTGGTAAGACATTCAGTCACACCATTGCAATGATGAGTCTTTGCACCGGGGAATGAATGACACTTAGCAAAAGATTCTCACAATATATGCGGCAAACACTCATAAAATGACCCACTGAGCATAAATTCATCAAAAACAATTCCCAATTTTTTGCACATGGTGGACCACTTCTTATGCCAGGGGTAAATAGCAAATGGGACAGAATGTTCTAATTCCTCCCTCACATTCACAATATAACGGTTCACCAACGAGACAGACTATACATTGTGAAAATACTCTAAAAACCTGAATTCAGCCTGAAAGCCAATATTTAAAACCACGCTCTACAAAGCAAGGGGAGACCCCAGAGTACTGGATTTCAGACCCAACAGTTTTTTCAAGTAAATATATAAGATACAATCCAAGGTGGTGCAGCTCACACTTTCCCAGGTCTCCCTTCCATATAATATGGCAGAATAGATCTTGGCCTCCAGCACTTGAATACATTTATCAAAACGGAACCCACCACATTTTTAAACAAATCTTATAATCCCACCAAGGCTTGTCCTTAAACGGCTTTCTGCTAATGCTAAATGTGCAAACCACAGTTACCTGAGAACACGATTCCCAAATAGCAATATGAATCAGTCAAACTTAAATTCACATTGTCCATACACCAATTATGATTGTTTACTTTTTTAGAACCAAACACAATGATCTTGGTTTTCTTCAGATTTAATTTAGACTGTTAGATTTTAAGTACTCCGATCCATAGTTAAGGCTGCTGGTAAGTCCCTTTGGGGTCAGATCTAATAGTATGGCATCATCTGCAAAAAGTAGAATAGGGTATGTTATCCCATTCAGACATGGAGGGAATAGGCCTGGCAGATATCGGGTGGGCATCAAATCAGATAGAAAAATGATAAACAAAAGCGGAGCCAATGGACAGCCCTGGAGCACACCTTTGTTAGTGACTAACTCGCTTGAAGGCCCTGCTCTAGGGTAGCTCTTACAGAAGCCCTAGTATCCGGGTATAGGCAGACAATCAATTGTAAATGAGAAATTGGAATGCCCAATCTCTGGAGTTTATTCCAGAGAAGAGGACGATCAATGGAATCAAAGGCATTAGCTAGGTCTAGAAAGCCTGCAAATACTACACCACTTCTTATCTTCACATATTTGTCTAAGATGGTTGGGAATACAAAAACATGGTCTGATGTCGAAAAGCCCTTTCTAAATCCGGCCTGATAAATGGGAAGTATATTATTTTCCTCAGCCCATGTCTCTAGCCTGACCAACAGGAAATTGATAAAACATTTTGAAATACTGTCTAACAATGAAATGGGGTGGTATCAATGGGGATCAAGCCTGGAGCGCTTTTTAAGGTTTTGTTTAATCAAACTTAGAGACCAAGAGCAGGGATTAGTCACTGATGCAGAGATTGAATTAAAAAGTTCTAACAAGACCGGTCCCCACCATTCAGGAAACCACTTAAATACTTCTGGTCTAATGCCATCTGGATCTGGGGCCTTACCTGGCTTAGCCCCTGTGATGGCTCTCTCCACTTCATCAAATGAAAAGATAAAACCTATATCGTCTTTAACTAACAAAGTGGGTGCTACACCATCTTCAAACATTAGGGTCCTAAAATTCTGGACCCATTCGTGGTCTCTTATCGGGCAAACCATATCTTGAACACCATCCCGAAATCCACATGCCACAAGATTCCAAAAGCCTTTTACATCTCTGTCACATATGTATGCTACTAATCTATCCCACTCAAACTCATAAAACAATTTCTTCTTAAGTCTCAATAGTTGTTTTGTAATCACACTTTGCTGTATACCGTCTCAAGAGTTTTTTGTAATTGCACTTAGCCATATACCCAGCACCAGCTGTTATTGTTTGTTCTAGCAGCAAACCACAGGGCAAACTTGGCTCTGCGCCACTTTGCGCCAAACCACGGGTCATCGCTACGCAACCCTACCTGCCTCCCTGGACAATCCCCTGACAAGGTGATGCAGGAATGCCTACTCCTTTCAGAGATAAAAGTCACCAATTTCTCACTTGCTATTACGGCTGAAACAGGGTCTTCTGCAAATACATGTGACAAAATATTAGCTCTTACAGGCTGTGCATTGTCCAGAATTTCCACCAATTTTTCTTTAGACAATTTTCTTGAATAATGATCCAAGGACAGATTGTCACTAATGGAGGAAGTCTTTAACTCAGGGAATGAGGGCATTATGTTCCATCGAAGAAATAATGGGGCGTGGACATACCTCAACATTGTCCACTCTGCAAAAAGAATAGTTAATTAAAGAGCTACTGGCGGCACGACTGAAAGTATATCTTGGGGGATCGTCACCTACAGACCTCCCATTTTGATCAACCAAAGCAGTATCATTTAAAAAGGAGTCTAATAAAGCGCCACATTGGTCACCAGCCATCACATTTTATTCCTCCTGGGTATCCCCAGAGCTGCTTCTAAGAGGAGCCTATCAGTAGGCAGCCCCAGGTCTGGCAGTCACCCGTTTGGAGATAAAACATTTTTTGAATCCTCTTTCAGGTGCAGGTAAATATTCCCTTCAAAGATGATCCCTATTTGAAAGGGGATGAGCAATCCATACTGGGCACCTATTCAGCAGTTTAAAAGACCTTGCAAACTGAGTAATTCCAAACTAAGAGGGCTGACGCTGATCTTCATATTATTAAGCACCATTTAAATTGTAAATACTCAGCCCCAGTATAATCCAGATTACCCTTTATAACTATCTATGGTAACTCCCTAGGAATAAGGTTGGCCTGGCAACAACAAATCGATACTAGTTTCAACAGGGACACAGGAACACTGTAAGATAAAATGGCAATATGTTCTCTATCAGAAATTGAATGCAAGTGAGATTTCATTTCAACGAAGCCCAATACATTTTTGTATTGAGAAGTGCGATTTAAAACTGACAGCATTGTGTGCAACTTAAATGGAGATTGTTTCTGTAGAATTGAAATTATAGAAAAATATAAGAGAACGTGTGTGCCCTCACCCCATAGTTGTTGAATCGGGCAATGCTGCAGTCATGAAGCTCCATTGCCTGGCATAACATTATCTGTTGCGGGTGAGAGAGTTAGTCATAAACATTGTTTGGGGTAAGAGGTAGCTTAGACAATTCATTCTAGTCAAAGAAACTCATGAAAATCATAACACTTTATCAGTTATCCTGAAATGCACAAGTAGGATGATGTGTGATGTGAAATGGCAGGGTGCTTTTAATGAATACTATTATATCACCAGCCCAAAACCTGTAGATAGGAAGACACATTAATAGAAATTGATTGAAGGTTGCACACCCATGTTTGGAGAATGTTGCACACATATGTAGACTGAATGTTCGTCAGTTGAGAGGTTGTTAATCTTATCAGAGTCCTCTGATTCTGCAAATGGTGGGAGTCACTGGGAAGGTAAAAATAGTACTGTGATGCCTTTGCTAATGTAAACTTGCTTATTCACTGAAGTTGCATTTGAGCATTGGGAGAGACGTTTGTTGACAAGCACATGAAGTGTATTTAGAATGCCTAGTATTTTTTAAAGCTTAATATATGCACAATATTTTTTTATGGAAATGAATGCTTGTGTGTGAAACATAGTGGGATTCATGCAGGTAGGGAACATATGGTTTTGCTGATTAATAGGTTATGATTATATAACATTGTGGTGATTTCCCTGGCGTTAAACTGGAGACCAATTTTGTTTGGATTCACTTTTAATTCCTTTAAATAAATGCATGTTTTCGTACAAATGACTGTTTATTGCCCAGATATGTGGGGTGCTACTGCATGACCTGTGGCATGAGATCAATGATAGCAGACTAATGAAAGCTTATCATTTAATTCAAACATATACTTTACAAGGTGGAAAAGGGAAGACCAAAAGGTTGTCAGAATAAGCACACAAACAGAAAAAAAGGGGAAGAGGATCAAACATAGCAAAACATAATGCACTGGATCCTCTAAAATGCAAGTTGTAAACCTGCCCTGAACACATCTGATCTCAGATTGTAAAAAAAAACCACAAGTAAACTGGTCCTTTTATAGGGTTCCTGGCCTCGCACAATCAACTAAATCTTACCGTGTGATGCAGTGGCTCCCATTGGCCTACCAGAATAAAAATCAACGCCTACATCCATCAGTGGGACGAACTCTGGTTTGTGCTGCTGGTGAGTCCCATGAAATGTGCATGTCTTCCCAACCCCCTCTCCCCCTCACGATTGTCTTCCATATATAAGTAGTGTAGAGTGGAGGTTTGTCCATCCTTAGTCTTCAAATGTTTATTTTATATAATACATCATTACAAATGAGTAATCTGCCATTCTTTAGTAGTATGACAAAAGCTATGAACTGTGGTTCATCTCAATGCAGAGCTCCAAAAGCGCATAGGCTTGGAAAGCCCAAACGTAATCTGATTGAATACTTGTACAGGACATACTGTAGTGCATCTATGGGGAATCGATGATAACTCCATTTCACATTCTTGGTTGGCTAAGAATGCCCTTTAATAATTTACAAAACTGCAAGCTTCCATCTTACTGTTGCATGTATATCTTCACTCTCATTGAGAAGGGCCTTTTTTGCATGCTCTATATGACCCGTTACAGTATGTGGTGACTTTTATTCCATGTTACATGCAAGAAATGTCCTATGGAAACCAGTTACCCAGTGATAACATGCAATGCAAACAGAAGCATACCACATTTGTGGTGGTTTGATAGCATTTTACATTGGATGGACATTGCCTGTTAACCACATTACAGTAGCACACATTTATAATGATATTAGGCCACCATGGATGTTGTTGTGCACGTTCAACTTTACAGGTCATCAGGACTTATTTCCTTATCTAAGTAGTGTTTCCACTTATTGCTTCCTCGAGGATGAGGATTATGGAATTCATATTCAACATCTATGATATCACAGCAGAGAAATATGGCGTTGTCTCTGGTCCTCATTATGAATTTGGCAGTGAGGCCAAAAAAGGTGGCAACATAGTTACCACTTAATTACCTCTGCATTACAACATTATAGGATTACAGGTTTGGAAGTAGGGCAAAGGAACAACCTCTGGCAGAATTCTGGGGGTGATTCCTCTGCTTTATAGTCAAATAAAAACACTAAATCAGTGGAATTCACTCCAGGAGTAATTACTTCCAGTGGTAATTCCACCAAAAACCCCCATGGAGTCCTATGGACAACAATTAATGGGGACTAACAGCACCTATCACCACTCGTAATCTGGCAGTAACTCCACCAGACCAAGTGGTGGCAATGGTAAATCTGTTTAGTGGTATCTCATTGGATTTACCACTGAGATGCCACCACACTTTTGAAGAAGCCCATTATTTCATATTCCTGTTTCATTTGCTACAGGGAGAAGGATCCTTGTACTTTTTGTTGTATATAGTTCCCTCATATTTCCCCTCTCCAACCTCTCTATTGCTGACTCATAGTGACTCACTAGGGAGTGGGGAAGGAATGCAGATGAAGCCATGCACAACATAAAATTATAGTTAGTAGCATTCAACTAAAGGGTCTATACCACCTCAGCTTTCCACATAAAGTCATATACAGCTCGACCTTCTCTCGTGTTGTCTATCAGTGGAATATCTCTCCATATATGATAGATATCCCTTTATAATTCTATATGGAGTTGGAGCATTTATGTAAGTCATATTCACTTTGATTATCGACTAAAACTCTATGGCTGGTATTCTGATAAATAGTGCGATCACAATCATATGTTTGCGTACGCTCAAAAAGGTGTGTGTGCACACAAACAGCATCAATCAAATCAAAGCAATCACAAGCAGCAGTAGGACCGATGCAAATATAACTGCACCATTTTTGTGTGTGCACTAATGACGTTTGTATATGCCTATTGTGTTTAGGCGTGCACAAAAACGAAATAATGCTCGCAGTATTTATCATAATACTACCCTATGTCTCACATGGAAATTGTTTAACATTTAAGAAGGTTATTCTTTTTTCTTTATTTTGTTTTAAAAAATGAATGCCCATGTTAAAAAATAATGTCCAACTTGGTTCAATTCGTAAATGTTTTGAATTCCAAATTGGTGCCATTTTAATAAAGCTAACTTACGAATACTGTCTACTGAAATGACCCAATGACAAATGTCTCAGATTCCAATTAACCCAAGTGCTGCAACGCAGAGTCCTGAGAGGGAATAATCCTTCATGTACTTTACTTCTTCTCATTTTAGTTTTCACTGTAGATTGATGTGTGTTTGATTGCCAATTACATTTAATTTAAGCTCCCTTACAGAGGGTTCTCTTTTTGGCGGATACACGCCCATCGGTCACTTTAATTTACAAAATGCAACACAAGTCTGTTAATGCTCTTGTCACAAAGCACTTTTTGGAAAATTGCTGAGATTTGCCTTGGCACCACTTTCCTATATGTTGTTTTCTCTTTACTGCCAACAACAAAATCAGGGTCATCTTAACATGGGATGAATGGGCCCTAAATGTCAGACATACAAGTCCATGTTGTAAGACCGTGCTAATCAATCATTGCTCAGGCTTCAAATGGATAACTGCGATTTATATATTGTAAGACACTGAACAAAAAAAGATTTGCTTTTCATTAGAGAAGGGGTTTGAAACCTTTGGCTCTCGAGATATTTTGGACTACAATTACTATCAAGCCTTGCCAGGATAGTCAAGTGTGGGGGGGGATCATGGGAGTCGTAGCCCAAAACATCTCGAGAGCCACAGCTTGCATGCCCCTGCATTGAGGAGTATTAGTGCACAAAGGAAGACAATCCAGCCCTAACTTAAAATGTTACCTAACTATACAATCTTGACACATAACCATACCATTACAAGAGGAGGTGGTAGTCACCAATGTCAAACAAAGATACTTATCCGTGTACAATCCTAAAAGCACTAGAGAATGTATGAAGTTTATCCCTCTCTCTATCATTGTACCTTGACTGCAACCAGCTCACAAGTATTTTTATTGATTTATAGATCGCTAGGTCCTCCTTCTAAATTTGCAACCAAACTGACAGTCGTTGTAGAGCCCTTCATCACAGACTATGAACACCACTGTGCTGGGGATTTTACCTAATTAGCTAGATGAATTATCAGGTTTACCTTGTCATGCATATGAATGCCAACAAGTCCTGTTTGTTTTTTTCTTGGCATTCTGGGTCTACCAAATCGAAAATTGAAAATGAGTGAAAAAATACAGAAGACAGAAAAACAGGACTATTTGACCTTCTCATGCATGGCAAGGAGAACGTTGAACGCTCTGCAAATCCCTCCCAATACATTCTATTGGCAATACATTTTGATCATCCCTTCACTAATTGCCCATATTCGGATGGTCATCAACTGGACATGGTGTTTACACATGAAAACACCATGCTAGACACCAGAAGGAGCACCAAAGACCTGGTCTCATCATTCGGCTCTTTTTGTCCATAAGCACATGATCCCCACATACTAAATTCTGAGAACTTCGAAAGTGGCTCTTCTTTTAGGACAATGGATTGAAGCAGTAGTTTCAAGTCTTTTAATACAATATTGAATGCAATGTCTACAGACCATGTGTTCATAAGGAAATATCCAGTGACTCTGAGCACACAAAACCTGTCAAATATGTTTAGAAAACGCTCACACGTCCTGATAATTGATTCTCGATGTAGTCATGCAATACATGTATCTCTCCAAGAGGCATACCCAATGATATGTTGGAGCATGCAGAGGTCACCAGCCTCCTAATCATTTAGGATCCGTCCTTATCATGTAGTGCCCTGAACCATGTCATTCTCTTGTCCAGACAGAAACACTTGGGAATTCAGGGACACCGTTCTTCCCAGTTGGTTGAAAGAAAGCAGTTTTCATCTTCATCACAACCTTTTATTCAGGGGTCAAGTCCTAAAAATGTAAGTGAGGGGACTCATCAACAAATGCAATGGGATTTGACGTCACCATAAATTAGCTAATCAAGGTGAAGTATGCACATTTAATAAAATTGGCTTTGCATAACCACCCAAACTGCACAGGACGAACATAACCACCCAAACTGCACAGGACGAACGGCATTTGCCTTTCATAAAAACAACACACACACAAAACCAAGAGAGGATATTTTCTACTTAAAGTGTTTTTGAAAATATTAAAAGATGTGCATGTTTTAAACTCCAAGAACCAATACAAATGTTTTCCCAGGGACTTGCAGTACTGAAATGGGACATTTTACCTTTAGTTGTTTGTTGTTTTTTTTTTTATCAGGTTATATAGTGCAGTGGTGCAGTGTACAAGCCTGACGATTGTGGTTCAATCCCTGTGGTCGGCTTTAGTGCATATATTCAAAGAGGGCATTCAATGTTTCTCATTTTAGCTGGGGGGTTCTGAGTCTACCCTCTGAAAAAAGTGGGTAGACTCCATCCCCCCCACGTGTAACCTCGACTTGAGCCCTGCTTTTATTGTATAGTCCAACTGGGCTTAGCCCTGTGTAGAGCTATTTATCCTTTATATGTTGCCTTTTGTACAAATCGTTCAGTCATGTGTCCGTGACCTTTTATAAGTACATGATCAACACACATTTCCTACTGAGAATTCCATGGCCTAGCAAAACTTTAGCAAAGACATTACAAACGTGTTTGTGTCACATCGATCAGTAGATAACATTGACATTTCAAACCACAACCCCAACAAAAAAGTTATTTTTTCTTTTATTTTATTTTGTATTGGCATTTTATGGTTAGTAAGTTACAAACCTTTTTGCCTTTGGTATTAAGAAACAGACAAATTCATGAAAAACAGAAAATAGTTAGAAATGAAGATAAATGAGCAGTTACAAATGAAAGGATATCTTAGTTCGATTGAGACCGGCATTAGTCGCTTTGTTTTCATCAGTCTGATTAGTCCAAAAGTTGTTGAATATTAACTTTTGATAGATGTTAACTTATTGAGTCTCTTGGAGATGACTAATATTAATTTGACCAACGCTGTTGTAAGTCACAGTCATGGACCTGTCAGGAGCTCTAACCACCAGTCTTCAGCCATACGAAAAACATTATGAATTGTAAATTCCATCATCAATCGTGTTCTGATTTCATTTAGTTCGGTGCAATAGAGTTACAAATGTTTCATCGTTTCTGTAGTATCGTCTTTGTGGCACAATGTACAGTTTTGTTTCTCTATTGCTCGTTTGGCCAGTATTTCATCAGTGGGGAACAGATTTACAGGGTAATTCATAGAATTTCGCAGAAAAGTGTCGCAAGCGGCTGGCGCAGAGTGTCCGCGTGCGATTGACTGCGCCAGGCACGTGCGCTAAAACAGATTTCCGCGCACAGCGTATTCATGGATTCCAGGCTTCCAAACCAGCCGTGGCGCAGAGAATCGCAGCGACCCTGCAGCAGCGCCAGTAACGCCCCCAAGAACGCCCTCGCGCAAGGAAAAGCCATCAAAATCGCTAAATCATCGCAAAGGGCTGCGCTAACCCTGGACCAGTTCACCGGGCTGGCAAACAGCAAACGCCAAGCGGGGAACGTGTATTGCAGGGGTGCGCGGGAAGTTCCACACGCGACTGGCCCCGTGCAAGCAGGGTATGTGAATTTCAGGGGTGCGCGGGAAGTTCCACACGCGATTTCAGCAGGGTACGTGTATTTCAGGGGTGCGCGGCAAGTTCCACACGCGATTTCTGCAGGGTACGTGCATTTCAGGGTTGCGCGGGAAGTTCCACACGCGATTCCAGCAAGGTATGTGTATTTCAGGGGTGCGCGGGAAGTTCCACACGCGATTTCATCATGGTACGTGTATTTCAGGGGTGCGTGGGAAGTTCCACACGCGATTGGCCCAGTGCGAGCAGGGTACGTGTATTTCAGGGGTGCGCGGGAAGTTCCACACGCGATTTCAGCAAGGTATGTGTATTTCAGGGGTGCGCGGGAAGTTCCACACGCGATTTCATCAGGGTACGTGTATTTCAGGGGTGCGCGGGAAGTTCCACACGCGATTGGCCCAGTGCGAGCAGGGTACGTGTATTTCAGGGGTGCGCGGGAAGTTCCACACGCGATTGGCCCAGGGCGAGCAGGGTACGTGTATTTCAGGGGTGCGCGGGAAGTTCCACACGCGATAGTCCCAGTGCGAGCAGGGCACGTGTATTTCAGGGGTGCACGGGAAGTTCCACACGCGATTGTCCCAGTGCGAGCAGGATACGTGTATTTCAGGGATGCGCGGGAAGTTGCACACGCGATACCAGCAGGGAATGTGTATTTCAGGGGTTCTGGGGAGTACTACACGTGAATTGGCCGTGTGGGTCCTCCCATGTGTACGCTCCACAACCTCCACGGCCCCTGCAGGCAGCCCACACCACGGGGGACTACCCTGCACCCCTGCTCATGTCCCGCAGGCAGCCCATCCACCATGGGCATGCCCCCCAGCCAACCCACATGTCACCTTGCACTACTGATCAACAATGCATGTCTCCCACCACCCCCACCCCCCAGCAGTGCAGGGGCAGCCTCCACCAGGCCCCCACTCATGTCTCCCACCACCCCCACCCCCCAGCCACCAGGGGCAGCCTCCACCAGGCCCCCACTCATGTCTCCCACCACCCCCACCCCCCAGCCACCAGGGTCACCCTCCACCAGGCCCCCACTCATGTCTCCCACCACCCCCACCCCCCTGCCACCATGGGCAGCCCCCACCAGGCCCCCACCCATGTCTCCCACCACCCCCACCCCCCAGCAGTGCAGGGGCAGCCTCCACCAGGCCCCCGCTCATGTCACCCACCACCCCCACCCCCCAGCATCCAGGGGCAGCCTCCACCAGGCCCCCACTCATGTCTCCCGCCACCCCCACCCCCCAGCCACCAGGGGCAGCCTCCAACAGGCCCCCACTCATGTCTCCCACCACCCCCACCCCCCTGCTACCATGGCCACCCTCCACCAGGCCCCCACTCATGTCCCCCTGCACCCCCACCCCCCAGCAGTGCAGGGGCAGCCTCCACCAGGCACCCACTCATGTCTCCCACCACCCCCACCCCCCTGCCACCATGGGCAGCCCCCACCAGGTCCTCACAATCCCCAATCATGTGCGTAATGGTCAGCCTCCACAGCCAAAAAGCCCTACCAAGCAACCCATTCACCCACATGGAAATGGAAATCACATGTTACACCCCCAATGTTCATGAAGCTAATGAACCCATGTCCGTCACACACAATGGTTGCAATTGAATGGGAAAACACACAACATGACATGCATGAAACCAATGAGATGATACCACACAGTGAAGTATGGAAACAAAATTGTATTGAAAAAAATAAAGAATGCTAAAGAAAGAAAACAAACTACAATGTGAATGAGAAAAAAAAGCTGCATGTCCGTATAAAAACACTAAACTTGAAATCCAAATCCAAAAAAGTTTTGTCCAAAGTCAAATGTAAAAAAATCTCCATGCAATAAAGAACTATGTACAAAACTACCAAGGGTCCATGAGCCCAACTGAACAAAGGAAACCTACTAAAAAACCTACCTAAAAATCAACTATATACAACAAGTGGAGCAGTGTCCGTCGACTCCAAATCATAATAAGAAAGAAAGGAAACCTAAACCTAAAGAACTATATACAAAGGCGGCGGGCAAGTCCAGCGGCTCACTCCGTGGTGTCCCAGGCCAGGGCATCATCGAACTCCTGTTCGATGTCCCGGAGGTGGTCCAGTTCCATGGCCCGAGGGTCCGCAGGGACGACGCCGTGTCCTCCTCCAACCCCCTGCGGATTGCCTCGAGGCACTCGGCCCGCCTCAGGGTCCTCCGCATGGAGTACTCCGCCCTGACCATTGTGAGCCGCGCCTCTTCCGCCCGCCGCCGCTCCGCACCTATGGCGTGGCCCAACCGCTGCCACATGGAAGACACTCTCTGTCCTGGGTCCCCCTGCCCTCCGGCCGATGCCTGCCCCTCCGATGTCGAAAGCCCCGAGCCTTCATGGCTCCCACCAGGTTGCTGCTGCTGCTGCTCTGCCTCTGCCCGTGCACTGCCTCCTGCTGCCTGCACATCCTCCGCCGGCTGGGGTCCAGTTGTTGATGTGGCCACCCCTGCTGGACCTCCGACTCCCGACTGTGGCAGGGATGCCTCCTCCACCAGCCTGGCCGCACCGTCAGAGGCAGCTCCACAGGGCACCCAGGTGACTGATGGGTGGGAAGATGGCACAGAGGACGACTGGCGCGTAGGGGGTCCAGTTGAGGAGGGGGACGAAGCAAGCCCCATCAGACAGTGGAATCCGGCCTGGGTGACCTGTCCCAGCAGGCTGACGTGGTCAACGAGCCATTCGAGATGACGTGCAGTCTCTCCATGAAAAGACTGCAGGTCACCTTGCATGGCCCGTTGACGCAACGCCACACCAGCCAGGACAGGCTCAACCCGGACCTGGATGGCCACGTCTGCAGGCAGAGGAAGGCCAGTTGACGTCAGCTCATCCCCTGCCTGAAAACGGGTCTAGACATAGGCATCCCTGCTGGTGCAATATGATGCAGGGACAGGATCGGGGATAGGATTGCACACAGGCACCTCCGCGGCAGCCTGTGCTGCCTCCTGTCCCTGGTCCTGCACTGCACCACTAGCACCAGTGGGATCCCCACCTCCAGACCCCGTCTCTGGTGCTTGCACGGCCTCCTCCTCCACCAAACCCCCCACCAACCTGGATGACTCCGTGCCATCTTCCCCTGTTGGGCCCTGTGGGGTCCCAGCTGCCCCTTCTGCTGCAGAGGAGTCCAACTGCAACCTCCGCCTCTTGGACCTTCCCCCGGCAGCTGCGGCCTGGGACGTGGCACCGGACTCCTCACTCCCCGACGAGATGACAACACGGGAGGGGAGCCGGGCCTTGCGTCTCCGGCTGGCGGTCGGATCCCCGCCGCTGTGCTCCACAGCACCTTCTCCGCCCTCTTCATCAGTTGACGCTGCAGACAGGGAGAAACAAAACACAGGCATCAGGGCACTGTACAATGGACACATACACGCATGACAGTTGCACATGAGTGGCATTGGCAAACCTCAGACATGTCATCACAATCCCCAACACACATGTCATTGCAACTCGCACACATGAGCCATACCACAGCCATATCGCAACTGCCACCACCATCCATACACATACAACAGCATGAGCAGCCAAAGGGGAGCCAGACATCACATGCAACACAGGAAGTGCACCACACATGTACACACACCACCACACTTGCATGCATGTCTACACCTCTGCCAAGTGTCGCACTGTTCAGACGGGCATCCATGTCACATCTGCCAATCAGGCTCCCACATACCGCTGTCACATGCATCCATGTTGCATCACTGTTGCACCCTTGTCAAATACACACACATGCACATGCACACAGTGCTCATACATGCAGCCGAAAACAACATACATGCCTGACATCACGGACATGTCTACTTACATACACATTCATCCAAACATGTGTGCACGCACAACTGCATTTGCCATGCAAGCCCACACACACAAGCACCATCCATGTCTCACACATCACAGCCCTCGCATGTGTCAGCCCCACGGCCCTGTACACCCCCACCCATACTCGACCCCATACAAACAGATGTGCAACCTGCACAATACCGAATAATCTCCACATGCACTGCTCACAATCAGGATGCATGTACACTCACCGCTCGACTCCAGACGTGTCTGCTTCTCTAGGACCTGGACGTGGAGCGCTGGGGATATGCATTCCAGGACCCCCATCTGTTCTTCCGACAAGTGGCCCCGGCGCCCTTTGGCATCCGCTGCCTTCAAGAGGCGCCGGGCCTTGTTCAGGGTCCTGGACCTGAAGTCCTCCCAGCACTTCCTGACATGTTGTAAGTCCCGGACTGCCACCCCCTCCGCGTTGATGGCAGTCACGATGTCAGTCCAGATCCGAGTCTGTCCTTCCTTGTCGGCGCGGGAACTTCCGAAGAGGGCATCATACTGCCCCAGGACTTGCTCCACCAGGACACCAACTTCGGTGGCACTGAAGCTGGTGCCCCTCTGCCTCTCTGGCCGGGGGTTGTCAGTGGTCACAGATGGTGTTTGCCCCGACATGACAACCCCAGAGGCAGGAGTGGGTGGGCAACTGGGTCCTGGGGCTGGGCTGTGGAGTGATGGAATTCCAGTTGGGAGTCTTCGGTTCCAGCAGGGGTGGTCACAGCAACAGCACCCCTGGCTGATGTGCAGGCAGCAAATGGCAGTGCACGTGGGCAGCAGGCAGTCAGGCAGCAGCAGATGGCAGGTGGGAGCGTGCTCGGGGCTCTGGGGGGCAGTAGTTCGGCCTTCTGGGCAGGAGCCTGGTCTTCCGTGTGCTTACGCGTGGCCAGCTTGGTACGGAGTGATTTGGCACGTGAAAATCCTGCACGTCAGCGTGAAAACCGAGGAAAGGCCCTTAGCGCGTAAGCGTGTCAGCACGCATACGCGATTCTATTGGACCAAAGGCCCTCAGCGCGTAAGCGCGTCTGTGACGTGACCCGCACGGGTGTTTCCCACACAGCACGTGATGACAGAGCACACGTGGAAAGACTGCACGTCAGAGTGTCATCGCGTGTGATTGGTGGAAATGGCCCTACACGCAGAAGTGACAAAGCGTGTAATTGGTGGAAATGGCCCTACCGCGTACACGCCGCGTAAGTGACGCTGGACGTGTGGGCCTGTATAAAAGGTACGCGTAGAACACCATTTCCTTGTACGTGCTTTTCGTGGAGAGCGAGTGGGTGAATTCTGTACTTCTTGTCGTTTCACACACGATTTACTTCACGGCGTTTCAAGTTCGTATTCCCTGTTACCTCTGACAGCTTTTTCTCTTTTTTCTCTTTTACTGGTTTACCTGGGCCTGTTCCCTCAAACAGTGTTCCCTTCTACTGTTGTCTTGTCTCCTCAGACAGCGTACAAATCTTCTTTTGGCGGGGGTGTTGCCAACCAAACGCGCTCCTTTTTCACGCTCTTTTACCTGGCAGACGGTGAGTCACGCACGTATCTAACATATGTGCTTGCCCCGTGTGTAGCCTACCCCTTCAGAGGTCATTCTAGGCTGCGTGTGACACGCATACGTTCATTCTTGTGTTACTGGGTGCCACAGCGTAGTGCAGGTTTTTCTTTCTGCACACGTGGTCTAGGAGGGGTTGCGTGCACGTCATCTCCCTTTTTTGGGGCTCCTGTGCGTAGCGTGACCCGTCATCTTTCCCCAGGGGTTACAATCAGCCTTGCAAGAGCACTAGGGTACAATTACCATCTGGTACCCAACCACTTTGACCCCCAATGGCCCAGGACTATATTTTACAGCCACTCCCATACGCACATTAACATGAGTGCCATGGCTGGGAGGCGAGGATTCCGTAAGGGTGGCAAAGGTGGAAGAGCCACAAGTGGTGGCTGTGGTGGATCCGGTAGGGGACGTGGTCGTTACTTGCAGGGTGAGCCTGTCCCCCCATGTGTGGAGGACAAGTCAAGGGCACCCATAATCCCCCCCCCTCCCGTTGAGGCTGATGTGGCTGACACCATCCATTCTCAGCCCTTGTTGGACCAGCCCATTGTGGCACCAGACCTGGCTGACTCCATGGCTGACTTCCAGGTCAGCAGGCCTATGACACGTGCGCTGGTGCACGTTGATGTCACCATGCCACGTGCATCTGGGGCAGCAAGGTCATCTGCTGCACCAAGTAGGCAGGGCGGAGAGGCTGCAGGGGCAGCTGCGGCTCCATCCACCCCAGCCCTCACACACCCAGCCCGACAGTGCCGGTCCTAGTCCATGCTGCTGACATTCCCCCTGACACCATCACACTAGAGCCAATGCCTGCACCAACTCCCATGCTGAGTGTGCAATCCCACACTCCTGATACAGAGTCCACCAGGGCTCCTGCCCCTAGTGTCCAGAGCGGCGCAGGACACTCAGGATCACCACCACCTTCCAAGCGGAAGAGGAAGAGTGCTCGTCCGGCACAGGCTGATGCCCCAGACACGGCTACACAGTCCGGCCCGTCCAGGAAGCCCAGCTTCACGGATGACAAACTGAATGCACTTGTCGAGTATGTGTCCGCACATGACAACGAGATGGTCATTGTTGCAGGATCCAAGACCACACCTGCACAACGCCAGGCACACTGGCAGACCGTTGCAGACATCGTAAGTGCCCTTGGAATCGTGAGGCGCACAGCCAATGATTGCTATAAGCGCTGGAATGATCTAAAGCGCAGGGCAAAGAGTAAGCTGGCCTCAAGTCATGCCGCAACTCTAGTGACTGGAGGTGGGTCTCCAGTAGTAGACATGGAAATCACTCCACATGAGTCAGTCGCTGGGACCTACGTCACGAAGGAACAGATCCAAGGCGTGGGAGATTTGGCTGATTACGAGGCATTGTCTGGTGAGTGCACATGCATGTGTGTGTCATCCATGTGCATGGTGTGTGTGAGGGCTTCTGTTTGTGTGCCAGGTGAGAGTGTGTGCGCCTGAGTCGTATGGGTCAGCCATGTGCTTCATGCAATACATCCTGCGCAGCTGCATTTGGCCATAGCAGTATCCCTTCTGCCAACAGTAGACATCTAGCCCAACTGCACGCCAGTTGCCCTTGAAGTGTCACCTTGCCACAACATTGTTGCTTAATTTTTCACTGTTCATTTAGTCAGATTGTTTGCATTCCACCACTTTTACTAGGCATGTCGCAGTCCTCTAGTCACATGTCTGACATGGCTATGGTAAAGTGGAGTGACTTTGTTACCTGGATATCATTTGTTCAAACATGTCCCTGTGCAATTGCACCATTTCGGACTGGCAGCTCCAGGTGAAGAATCTGACCTGTTTGAATTAGAAAAGCTGAACTGGACTGAATGAATAGGTGCTGCCCTCCTCTCCATCTTCACTCAATAGCAATGGTACATGCCATCTGTGTGATGGCATGTGTGTTTCACCTGCCAATCACAGGCCAATGTGTGATGCCACTGCCAGGCAGCATGCAGAAAATGTGTTCATCTTCCATCTTGGTGTCATCAGTGTGTGCCATTTGCCTGCCCTTCATACGCAGTGAGCGTGCATGCATGGGAGGGTTTTAGTCATGTGGGACATGTGTCAAACAAGTACTGGTTCTCTTGCTTCTCAGCCCTCATTGTGTGCCATGGTGCTAATGCCTGTTTCCATTTCTTTGTTATTATGTCTTTGCAGGGGAAGACGCACCTGATACTGCTGGGGTTGTGGAGATGGTGCTGACCCAGGAGGGGTCCGAGGGCCGACCAACCACCAGTGAGGGACGTGGTGTGGTGGTGGTTGAGAACCCACAAGTACTGCAGGTCGTGCTCTCAAGGGGTGTCTCTGGTTGCACCTCCCCCGAGCTGTACTCAGGTGTTGATTCAGATGAGACCTACGTGCCGTCGCAGTTGAGTGTTCCAGGGAGGGATTCTGTTCTGTCTCACCCACCTGCACCAGGGTCA
The DNA here is from genome assembly GCF_040938575.1 of Ambystoma mexicanum. Classification (NCBI taxonomy): domain Eukaryota; kingdom Metazoa; phylum Chordata; class Amphibia; order Caudata; family Ambystomatidae; genus Ambystoma; species Ambystoma mexicanum. The sequence goes on along the minus strand of NC_090930.1, from coordinate 1,219,712,410 downwards.
GAACCCTCAATGGGGATGTCAGTGTTGGCAGCTACGCCTTTGGTGGTTACGGATGCAGGATCACACTCCGCGACATCTGATCCTGTTCCTGGGCCACCAGATCAGAGGGGGAATGCAGTCCTGCAGCCTCAGGCAGTGCCGGCACAGCAAGGTGCAGTTCGCCTTGCCCCAGACAGGTGTGGTGCCCGCCGACGTGGTGGCCATACGCCACCTGGCAATACCGCATGGGAGCAATCCATTTACGGTATGGCAACCCAACAGGCAGCATCATCCGAGATGATGGCTCAGGCCATGGATAGGGTGGCCACTTCCATTGTCCCCCCTGAAAGGCTGATGGAGCGACTAGAGCAGGCAACCGACTCCATCTGCCAGTCACACAGGGAGGACATGTTGGGGTCCAACAGGGACAGGCGGGCGGCACTGGCGACTCTGCAGGAGGCCATCTCCATTGAGTCCCAGGGCCACAGGGAAGCCCTGAGGCAGGAGCTCCTTCACCTCAGGACGACTCTTGTTGAGCTTGAGGCTTCAACACACCAAAGGACAGAACAGCAGCTGGAGCGTCTCACCCGTACCCTCTCAGCTGAGATGCAGGCAACGAGGGCGGAGGTCCGGGCATCCCGTGAGTTGTTGCATGGGGACCTCCGCACACTCATCCTCCAGAACCAGACCTACCACACCCGCATGCTTGCAGCCATGGAGGAGCAGACTAGGGCCTTGCGTGGGCTGCCTCCCATAGTGCAACCACCACCGGATGCAGCTGCACAGGGTGATAATAGCGACAGCAGTGATACTCCCACAATAGGGTAGCCGTGTGGGCCATGAGCCCATGGAGGTGTTTTTTTTTCCCAGGATCCACGCAGGTGGGTTCTGGTGTGCATCCTGTCCTCGGACCTCCTGGGTGGCCTCCCCAACCCCCCCGGGCCCTTCAATGGCCATTTTTTATTTTTTTTATTTTTATTTTTATTTTTATTTCTTTTATTCCCAATTTTTTTGGGACGATTTGTTGGCTTCCGTGGTTCCTGTGGGCATACGCTGCATTGTGGCTGGGCACATGCAGGCTTGTAATGTATTTGGTTCAGATGCTTGGGTTTGAGTCACACACACCCCTCCTGCTTCCCGTTTCCATGGGCTTGCAAAGGGTGTGCCCAAGTGACAGTGAATTACACAGTGACGTTGGACTCCCATGAGCTGTGTGGGCAGTCTGTAGTCAATACTGTGTATACATTCCTAGTGCATATTGCTGTTGTGTTGTACACTGCATGTTGCATTGATGTGTAACTCATCTTCTGTGTCTACCTCCCAATTTGCAGGTCCATTCCTCATGTCTACATAAGGACCTCTAGTCTGGAGATGTGGTCCATGTTGGCAGCAGTGCACCTACAACTCTACATGGCGACAAAACACTGCACAGTTGGTAGTGGTGGGAGTGCAGGCATTTCCAGGTGGTGAGACTACTTATATTTAACATTAGTGATGTCATGTTAATGGTAGTACGTGCTCAAGTTTGTTGTTGGTCCGGCATTACTGTGAGCATTTCAGGTGTTGCAAGTTTCTAATAGGGACACTGTACATTGTGTCACTAGTGTCATGTTGTGGGGATTACTTTGTTTAACTGCAAATAGCATGACATGTCACGGTGTGTCGTGTGGCGGTGCTGGGGTTGGGTTGGCTGACATGGCACTGTCCTCTTGTTGCATTTTGCAAGTGGGTATTCATTTTAGCTGCTTGAATGTGTAACTTCACAAAACTGCATTGGTGGTGTTTGTGTGGGTAGGGATGCACACATTGTGACACTTCCAGGTGAACAATCTCAGGCTGATATGGTTTTCACGGTTCTTTCTCCAGACATTCAGGATCAGTGTCAGGTTGAGTCATCATTGATTGTCAGATGGAATGTGCCAGGGCAGTGTGCACTCCACAGGGGTGTGATTTCTATGTGAAGTAATTAGCCACTAGCTGTGTACGGGCTGCCTCCCCCCGTGCCCTTTCCCCTCCCATGCGCAGCGGCTGTGCATGTGGTTGGGGATGGGGGGGCACCACCATGTCCACGTCCAGGCCCCGGCGTGTTGCAACGTTGTGCAGGACACATGCTGCCACTATGATCCTGCACACTACTGGGGGAGCGTACAACAGCTGCCCGCCAGAACGGTCAAGGGAGCGAAAGCGTGACTTCAGCACTCCGAATATGCGCTCCACTATGCCCCGGGTTGTAATGTGGGCTGCGTTATATCTTACCTGGGGTGGCGTGGTGGGGTTCCGAATTGGCGTCATCATGTGGGGGCTGAGAGGGTAGGCACTGTCCCCTGTGGAGGTGGTGATTGGTATCATTGGTGGGGTTGTGACCTTGCTCAGTATCTGACATGCATGCATGTGCAGTGGCATTCATACTCACCAAGCAGCCATGTATCGCCATGCCGCCCAGCTTCTAGGTCCCGGCTTAGGGTGGACATTCGGTAAATGAAGCTGTCGTGGGTTGACCCGGGATAGTTGGCATATACTGAGGTGATGATTCCCTTGGCATTACATACTACCTGCACGTTGATGGAATGCCAGTGCTTGCGGTTCCTATAGATGTGCTCAGATGCCCTGGGGGGACGTAGAGCCACATGGGTGCAGTCGATGGCACCTAGCACTTTGGGGAATCGTGCCACAGCATAAAAATCCAGGGCGGTAGCATGCCTTTCTGCAGGGGTTCTGGGCAGGTATATGTGCCTGCGGACTGATGGGCGTGCAGTGATGATGTTCAAGACCTGGTGTAGGCAGCGTGACTGGGTGGCCTGTGATACACCACCCACAATGGCACTTGTCCGCTGAAATGATCCAGTGGCTAAGAAGTGCAGTACACTGAGGACCTTCTCCAGGGGGCTGAGTGCTTGGGAGCACAGGGTGGGTGATGTGAGGTCATCCTCCCACTCACTCACCAGGTCCAGTATAATGTGTGGTGGAAACCTGTACCTCCCATGCACCTGGTCATCAGGCATCCCGAAAAGGCTGGTTCTGGGTGTGAATATTCTGGCCCTGACTATCCTCCTCCTCCTCCTTTGGTAGGCCACGCTCACTGCTGCTAGGAACGGTATGTTCATCCTGGGTCTGAGCTTGTTATTTTGTTAGCGCGCAAATTAATGCGTTGCGTGTGTTGTAGGCGAGCGTGTGACCCGCGCACCCCTGAAATCCAGTACCCAGTCCAATAGCGTGTGGAAATTCCCGCGCACACCGGGATACAGGTGCGCTGACGTACTTGCGTGTGTAAATGTCCGCGCACACCTGATGTACACGTACATAGGCCAATCGCGTGTACGCGCACTTTTGGCCAATTACACGCGATGACACCCTGACGTGCTGTCCAATTACACGCGATGAGACTCTGCTGTGCTGTCCAATTACACGCGATGAGACACTGACGTGCTGTCCAATTACACGCGATGACACTCTGACGTGCAGTCTTTCCACATGTGCTCTGTCATCACGTGCTGTGTTGGAAACACCCGTGCGGGTCACGTCACAGACGTGCTTACGCGCTGAGGGCCTTTGGTCCAATAGAATCGCGTATGCGTGCTGACGCGCTTACGCGCTAAGGGACTTTCCTCGGTTTTCACGCTGACGTGCAGGATTTTCACGTGCCAAATTACTCCGTACCAAGCTGGCCACGTGTAAGCACACGGAAGACCACGCTCCTGCCCAGAAGGCCGAACTACTGCCCCCCAGAGCCCCGAGCACGCTCCCACCTGCCATCTGCTGCTGCCTGACTGCCTGCTGCCCACGTGCACTGCCATTTGCTGCCTGCACATCAGCCAGGGGTGCTGTTGCTGTGACCACCCCTGCTGGAACCGAAGACTCCCGACTGGGATTCCATCGCTCCACAGCCCAGCCCCAGGACCCAGTTGCCCACCCACTCCTGCCTCTGGCGTTGTCATGTCGGGGCAAACACCATCTGTGACCACTGACAACCCCCGGCCAGAGAGGCAGAGGGGCACCAGCTTCAGTGCCACCGAAGTTGGTGTCCTGGTGGAGCAAGTCCTGGGGCAGTATGATGCCCTCTTTGGAAGTTCCCGCGCCGACAAGGAAGGACAGACTCGGATCTGGACTGACATCGTGAATGCCATCAACGCGGAGGGGGTGGCAGTCCGGGACTTACAACATGTCAGGAAGCGCTGGGAGGACTTCAGGTCCAGGACCCTGAACAAGGCCCGACGCCTCTTGAAGGCAGCGGATGCCAAAGGGCGCCGGGGCCACTTGTCGGAAGAACAGATGGGGGTCCTGGAAAACATATCCCCAGCGCTCCACATCCAGGTCCTAGAGAAGCAGACCCGTCTGGAGTCGAGCGGTGAGTGTACATGCATCCTGATTGTGAGCCGTGCGTGTGGAGATTATTCGGTATTGTGCAGGTTGCACATCTGTTTCTATGGGGTCGAGTATGGGTGGAGGTGTACAGGGCCGTGGGCTGACACATGCGAGGGCTGTGATGTGTGAGACATGGATGGTGCTTGTGTGTGTGGGCTTGCATGGCAAATGCAGTTGTGCGTGCACACATGTTTGGATGAATGTGTATGTAAGTAGACATGTCCGTGATGTCAGGCATGTATGTTGTTTTCGGCTGCATGTATGAGCACTGTGTGCATGTGCATGTGTGTGTATTTGACAAGGGTGCAACAGTGATGCAACATGGATGCATGTGACAGCGGTATGTGGGAGCCTGATTGGCAGATGTGACATGGATGCCCGTCTGAACAGTGCGACACTTGGCAGAGGTGTAGACATGCATGCAAGTGTGGTGGTGGGTGTACATGTGTGGTGCACTTCCTGTGTTGCATGTGATGTCTGGCTCCCCTTTGGCTGCTCATGCTGTTGTATGTGTATGGATGGTGGTGGCAGTTGCGATATGGCTGTGGTATGGCTCATGTGTGCGAGTTGCAATGACATGTGTGTTGGGGATTGTGATGACATGTCTGAGGTTTGCCAATGCCACTCATGTGCAACTGTCATGCGTGTATGTGTCCATTGTACAGTGCCCTGATGCCTGTGTTTTGTTTCTCCCTGTCTGCAGCGTCAACTGATGAAGAGGGCGGAGAAGGTGCTGTGGAGCACAGCGGCGGGGATCCGACCGCCAGCCGGAGACGCAAGGCCCGGCTCCCCTCCCGTGTTGTCATCTCGTCGGGGAGTGAGGAGTCCGGTGCCGCGTCCCAGGCCGAAGCTGCCGGGAGGAGGTCCAAGAGGCGGAGGTTGCAGTTGGACTCCTCGGCAGCAGAAGGGGCAGCTAGGACCCCAGAGGGCCCAACAGGGGAAGATGGCACGGAGTCATCCAGGTTGGTGGGGGGTTTGGTGGAGGAGGGGGCCGTGCAAGCACCAGAGACGGGGTCTGGAGGTGGGGATCCCACTGGTGCTAGTCGTGCAGTCCAGGACCAGGGACAGGAGGCAGCACAGGCCGCCGCGGAGGTGCCTGTGTGCAATCCTGTCCCCGATCCTGTCCCCGCATCATCTTGCACCAGCAGGGATGCCTACGTCCAGACCCGTTTTCAGGCAGGGGATGAGCTGACGTCAACTGGCCTTCCTCTGCCTGCAGACGTGGCCATCCAGGTCCGGGTTGAGCCTGTCCTGGCTGGTGTGGCGTTGCGTCAACGGGCCATGCGAGGTGACCTGCAGTCTTTTCATGGAGAGACTGCACGTCATCTCGATTGGCTCGTTGACCACGTCAGCCTGCTGGGACAGGTCACCCAGGCCGGATTCCTCCGTCTGATGGGGCTTGCTCCGACCCCCTCCTCAACTGGACCCCCTATGCGCCAGTCGTCCTCTGTGCCATCTTCCCACCCATCAGTCACCTGGGTACCCTGTGGAGCTGCCTCTGACGGTGCGGCCAGGCTGGTGGAGGAGGCATCCCTGCCACAGTCGGGAGTCGGAGGTCCAGCAGGGGTGGCCACATCAACAACTGCACCCCAGCCGGTGGAGGATGTGCAGGCAGCAGGAGGCAGTGCACGGGCAGAGGCAGAGCAGCAGCAGCAGCAACATGGTGGGAGACATGAAGGCTCAGGGCTTTATACATCGGAGGGGCAGGCATCGGACGGAGGGCAGGGGGACCCAGGACAGAGAGTGTCTTCCGTGTGGCAGCGGTTGGGCCACGCCATAGGTGCGGAGCGGCGGCGGGCGGAAGAGGCGCGGCTCACAATGGTCAGGGCGGAGAACTCCATGCGGAGGGCCCTGAGGCGGGCCGAGTGCATCGAGGCAATCCGCAGGGTGTTGGAGGAGGACACGGCGTCGTCCCTGCGGACCCTCGGGGCCATGGAACTGGACCGCCTCCGGGACATCGAACAGGAGTTCGATGATGCCCTGGCCCGGGACACCACGGAGTGAGCCTCTGGACTTGCCCGCCGCCTTTGTATATAGTTCTTTAGTTTTAGGTTTCCTTTCTTTCTTATTATGATTTGGAGTCGACGGACACTGCTCCACTTTTTGTATATAGTTGATTTTTAGGTAGGTTTTTTAGTAGGTTTCCTTTGTTCTGTTGGGCTCATGGACCCTTGGTAGTTTTGTGCATAGTTCTTTATTGCATGGAGATTTTTTTACATTTGACTTTGGACAAAATTTTTTTGGATTGGGATTTCAAGTTTTGTGTTTTTATACGGACATGCAGCTTTTTTTTCTCATTCACATTGTAGTTTGTTTCCTTTCTTTAGCATTCTTTATTTTTTTCAATACAATTTTGTTTCCATACTTCACTGTGTGGAATCATCTCATTGGTTACATGCATGTCATGTTGTGTGTTTTCCCATTCAATTGCAACCATTGTGTGTGACGGACATGGGTTCATTAGCTTCATGAACATTGGGGGTGTAACATGTGATTTCCATTTCCATGTGGGTGAATTGGTTACTTGGTAGGGCTTTTTGGCTGTGGAGGCTGACCATTACGCACATGATTGGGGATTGTGAGGACCTGGTGGGGGCTGCCCCTGGTGGCTGGAGGGTGGGGGTGGTGGGAGACATGAGTGGGGGCCTGGTGGAGGCTGCCCCTGCACTGCTGGGGGGTGGGGGTGGTGGGAGACATTAGTGGGGGCCTGGTGGAGGCTGCCCCTGCACTGCTGGGGGGTGGGGGTGGTGGGAGACATGAGTGGGGGGCTGGTGGAGGCTGCCCCTGGTGGCTGGGGGGTGGGGGTGGTGGGAGACATGAGTGGGGGCCTGGTGGAGGCTGCCCCTGCACTGCTGGGGGGTGGGGGTGCAGGGGGACATGAGTGGGGGCCTGGTGGAGGGTGGCCATGGTGGCAGGGGGGTGGGGGTGGTGGGAGACATGAGTTGGAGCCTGGTGGAGGCTGCCCCTGCACTGCTGGGGGGTGGGGGTGGTGGGAGACATGAGTGGGGGCCTGATGGAGGCTGCCCCTGCACTGCTGGGGGGTGGGGGTGGTGGGAGACATGAGTGGGGGCCTGGTGGAAGGTGAGGCTGGATGCTGGGGGGTGGGGGTGCAGGGGGACATGAGTGGGGGCCTGGTGGAGGGTGGCCATGGTGGCAGGGGGGTGGGGGTGGTGGGAGACATGAGTGGGGGCCTGGTGGAGGCTGCCCCTGCACTGCTGGGGGGTGGGGGTGGTGTCAGACATGGGTGGGGGCCTGGTGGGGGCTGCCCATGGTGGCAGGGGGGTGGGGTGGTGGGAGACATGAGTGGGGGTCTGGTGGAGGCTGCCCCTGCACTGCTGGGGCATGGGGGTGGTGGGAGACATGAGTGGGTGCCTGGTGGAGGGTGACCCTGGATGCTGGGGGGTGGGGGTGCAGGGGGACATGGGTGGGGGCCTGGTGGGGGCTGCCCATGGTGGCAGGGGGGTGGGGGTGGTGGGAGACATGAGTGGGGGCCTGGTGGAGGCTGCCCCTGCACTGCTGGGGGGTGGGGGCGGTGGGAGACATGAGTGGGGGCCTGCTGGAGGCTGCCCCTGCACTGCTATGGGGTGGGGGTGGTGGGAGACATGAGTGGGGGCCTGCTGGAGGCTGCCCCTGCACTGCTGGGGGGTGGGGGTGGTGGGAGACATGAGTGGGGGCCTGGTGGGGGCTGCCCATGGTGGCAGAGGGGTGGGGGTGGTGGGAGACATGAGTGGGGGCCTGGTGGGGGCTGCCCCTGGTGGCTGGGGGGTGGGGGTGGTGGGAGACATGAGTGGGGGCCTGGTGGAGGTTGTCCCTGCACTGCTGGGGGTTGGGGGTGGTGGGAGACATGAGTGGGGGCCTGGTGGAGGCTGCCCCTGCACTGCTGGGGGGTGGGGGTGGTGGGAGACATGAGTGGGGGCCTGGTGGAGGCTGCCCCTGGTGGCTGGGGGGTGAGGGTGGTGGGAGACATGAGTGGGGGCCTGGTGGAGGCTGCCCCTGCACTGCTGGGGGGTGGGGGTGCAGGGGGACATGAGTGGGGGCCTGGTGGAGGGTGGCCATGGTGGCAGGGGGGTGGGGGTGGTGGGAGACATGAGTGGGGGCCTGGTGGAGGCTGCCCCTGCACTGCTGGGGGGTGGGGGTGCAGGGGGACATAAGTGGGGGCCTGGTGGAGGGTGGCCATGGTGGCAGGGGGGTAGGGGTGGTGGGAGACATGAGTGGGGGCCTGGTGGAGGCTGCCCCTGCACTGCTGGGGGGTGGGGGTGGTGGGAGACATGAGTGGGGGCCTGCTGGAGGCTGCCCCTCCACTGCTGGGGGGTGGGGGTGGTGGGAGACATGAGTGGGGGCCTGCTGGAGGCTGCCCCTGCACTGCTGGGGGGTGGGGGTGGTGGGAGACATGAGTGGGGGCCTGGTGGGTGCTGCCCATGGTGGCAGGGGGGTGGGGGTGGTGGGAGACATGAGTGGGGGCCTGGTGGGGGCTGCCCCTGGTGGCTGGGGGGTGGGGGTGGTGGGAGACATGAGTGGGGGCCTGGTGGAGGCTGCCCCTGCACTGCTGGTTGGTGGGGGTGGTGGGAGACATGAGTGGGGGCCTGGTGGAGGCTGCCCCTGCACTGCTGGGGGGTGGGGGTGGTGGGAGACATGAGTGGGGGCCTGGTGGAGGCTCCCCTGGTGGCTGGGGGGTGGGGGTGGTGGGAGACATGAGTGGGGGCCTGGTGGAGGCTGCCCCTGCACTGCTGGGGGGTAGGGGTGGTGGGAGACATGAGTTGGGGCCTGGTGGAGGGTGGCCATAGTGGCAGGGGGGTGGGGGTGGTGGGAGACATGAGTTGGGGCCTGGTGGAGGCTGCCCCTGCACTGCTGGGGGGTGGGGGTGGTGGGAGACATGAATGGGGGCCTGCTGGAGGCTGCCCCTGCACTGCTGGGGGGTGGGGGTGGTGGGAGACATGAGTGGGGGCCTGGTGGAAGGTGAGGCTGGATGCTGGGGGGTGGGGGTGCAGGGGGACATGAGTGGGGGCCTGGTGGTGGGTGGCCATGGTGGCAGGGGGGTGGGGGTGGTGGGCGGCATGAGTGGGGGCCTGGTGGAGGCTGCCCCTGCACTGCTGGGGGGTGGAGGTGGTGGGAGACATGGGTGGGGGCCTGGTGGGGGCTGCCCATGGTGGCAGGGGGGTGGGGGTGCTGGGAGACATGAGTGGGGGCCTGGTGGAGGCTGCCCCTGCACTGCTGGGGGGTGGGGGTGGTGGGAGACATGAGTGGGGGCCTGGTGGAGGCTGCCCCTGCACTGCTGGGGGGTGGGGGTGCAGGGGGACATGAGTGGGGGCCTGGTGGAGGGTGGCCATGGTGGCAGGGGGGTGGGGGTGGTGGGAGACATGAGTGGGGGCCTGGTGGAGGCTGCCCCTGCACTGCTGGGGGGTGGGGGTGCAGGGGGACATGGGTGGGGGCCTGGTGGAGGGTGGCCATGGTGGCAGGGGGGTGGGGGTGGTGGGAGACATGAGTGGGGGCCTGGTGGAGGCTGCCCCTGCACTGCTGGGGGGTGGGGGTGGTGGGAGACATGAGTGGGGGCCTGGTGGAGGCTGCCCCTGCACTGCTGGCGGGTGGGGGTGGTGGGAGACATGAGTGGGGGCCTGCTGGAGGCTGCCCCTGCACTGCTGGGGGGTGGGGGTGGTGGGAGACATGAGTGGGGGCCTGGTGGGGGCTGCCCATGGTGGCAGGGGGGTGGGGGTGGTGGGAGACATGAGTGGGGGCCTGGTGGGGGCTGCCCCTGGTGGCTGGGGGGTGGGGGTGGTGGGAGACATGAGTGTGGGCCTGGTGGAGGCTGCCCCTGCACTGCTGGGGGGTGGGGTTGGTGGGAGACATGAGTGGGGGCCTGGTGGAGGCTTCCCCTGCACTGCTGGGGGGTGGGGGTGCAGGGGGACATGAGTGGGGGCCTGGTGGAGGGTGGCTATGGTGGCAGGGGGGTGGGGGTGGTGGGAGACATGAGTTGGGGCATGGTGGAGGCTGCCCCTGCACTGCTGGGGGGTGGAAGTGGTGGGAGACATGAGTGTGGGCCTGCTGGAGGCTGCCCCTGCACTGCTGGGGGGTGGGGGTGGTGGGAGACATGGGTGGGGGCCTGGTGGAAGGTGAGGCTGGATGCTGGGGGGTGCGGGTGCAGGGGGACATGAGTGGGGGCCTGGTGGAGGGTGGCCATGGTGGCAGGGGGGTGGGGGTGGTGGGAGACATGAGTGGGGGCCTGGTGGAGGCTGCCCCTGCACTGCTGGGGGTGGGGGTGGTGGGAGACATGGGTGGGGGCCTGGTGGGGGCTGTCCATGGTGGCAGGGGGGTGGGGGTGGTGGGAGACATGAGTGGGGGCCTGGTGGAGGCTGCCCCTGCACTGCTGGGGGTTGGGGGTGGTGGGAGACATGAGTGGGTGCCTGGTGGAGGGTGACCCTGGATGCTGGGGGGTGGGGGTGCAGGGGGACATGGGTGGGGGCCTGGTGGGGGCTGCCCATGGTGGCAGGGGGTGGGGGTGGTGGGAGACATGAGTGGGGGCCTGGTGGAGGCTGCCCCTGCACTGCTGGGGGGTGGGGGTGGTGGGAGACATGAGTGGGGGCCTGCTGGAGGCTGCCCCTGCACTGCTGGGGGGTGGGGGTGGTGGGAGACATGAGTGGGGGCCTGCTGGAGGCTGCCCCTGCACTGCTGGGGGGTGGGGGTGGTGGGAGACATGAGTGGGGGCCTGGTGGGGGCTGCCCATGGTGGCAGGGGGGTGGGGGTGGTGGGAGACATGAGTGGGGGCCTGGTGGGGGCTTCCCCTGGTGGCTGGGGGGTGGGGGTGGTGGGAGACATGAGTGGGGGCCTGGTGGAGGCTGCCCCTGCACTGCTGGGGGGGTGGGAGTGGTGGGAGACATGAGTGGGGGCCTGGTGGAGGCTGCCCCTGCACTGCTGGGGGGTGGGGGTGGTGTTAGACATTAGTGGGGGCCTGGTGGAGGCTGCCCCTGGTGGCTGGGGTTGGGGGTGGTGGGAGACATGAGTGGGGGCCTGGTGGGGGCTGCCCCTGGTGGCTGGGGGGTGGGGGTGGTGGGAGACATGAGTGGGGGCCTGGTGGAGGCTGCCCCTGCACTGCTGGTTGGTGGGGGTGGTGGGAGACATGAGTGGGGGCCTGGTGGAGGCTGCCCCTGCACTGCTGGGGGGTGGGGGTGGTGGGAGACATGAGTGGGGGCCTGGTGGAGGCTCCCCTGGTGGCTGGGGGGTGGGGGTGGTGGGAGACATGAGTGGGGGCCTGGTGGAGGCTGCCCATGCACTGCTGGGGGGTAGGGGTGGTGGGAGACATGAGTTGGGGCCTGGTGGAGGGTGGCCATAGTGGCAGGGGGGTGGGGGTGGTGGGAGACATGAGTTGGGGCCTGGTGGAGGCTGCCCCTGCACTGCTGGGGGGTGGGGGTGGTGGGAGACATGAATGGGGGCCTGCTGGAGGCTGCCCCTGCACTGCTGGGGGGTGGGGGTGGTGGGAGACATGAGTGGGGGCCTGGTGGAAGGTGAGGCTGGATGCTGGGGGGTGGGGGTGCAGGGGGACATGAGTGGGGGCCTGGTGGTGGGTGGCCATGGTGGCAGGGGGGTGGGGGTGGTGGGCGACATGAGTGGGGGCCTGGTGGAGGCTGCCCCTGCACTGCTGGGGGGTGGGGGTGGTGGGAGACATGGGTGGGGGCCTGGTGGGGGCTGCCCATGGTGGCAGGGGGGTGGGGGTGCTGGGAGACATGAGTGGGGGCCTGGTGGAGGCTGCCCCTGCACTGCTGGGGGGTGGGGGTGCAGGGGGTCATGAGTGGGGGCCTGGTGGAGGGTGGCCATGGTGGCAGGGGGGTGGGGGTGGTGGGAGACATGAGTGGGGGCCTGGTGGAGGCTGCCCCTGCACTGCTGGGGGGTGGGGGTGCAGGGGGACATGGGTGGGGGCCTGGTGGAGGGTGGCCATGGTGGCAGGGGGGTGGCGGTGGTGGGAGACATGAGTGGGGGCCTGGTGGAGGCTGCCCCTGCACTGCTGGGGGGTGGGGGTGGTGGGAGACATGAGTGGGGGCCTGGTGGAGGCTGCCCCTGCACTGCTGGCGGGTGGGGGTGGTGGGAGACATGAGTGGGGGCCTGCTGGAGGCTGCCCCTGCACTGCTGGGGGGTGGGGGTGGTGGGAGACATGAGTGGGGGCCTGGTGGGGGCTGCCCATGGTGGCAGGGGGGTGGGGGTGGTGGGAGACATGAGTGGGGGCCTGGTGGGGGCTGCCCCTGGTGGCTGGGGGGTGGGGGTGGTGGGAGACATGAGTGTGGGCCTGGTGGAGGCTGCCCCTGCACTGCTGGGGGGTGGGGTTGGTGGGAGACATGAGTGGGGGCCTGGTGGAGGCTTCCCCTGCACTGCTGGGGGGTGGGGGTGCAGGGGGACATGAGTGGGGGCCTGGTGGAGGGTGGCTATGGTGGCAGGGGGGTGGGGGTGGTGGGAGACATGAGTTGGGGCATGGTGGAGGCTGCCCCTGCACTGCTGGGGGGTGGGAGTGGTGGGAGACATGAGTGTGGGCCTGCTGGAGGCTGCCCCTGCACTGCTGGGGGGTGGGGGTGGTGGGAGACATGGGTGGGGGCCTGGTGGAAGGTGAGGCTGGATGCTGGGGGGTGCGGGTGTAGGGGGACATGAGTGGGGGCCTGGTGGAGGGTGGCCATGGTGGCAGGGGGGTGGGGGTGGTGGGAGACATGAGTGGGGGCCTGGTGGAGGCTGCCCCTGCACTGCTGGGGGTGGGGGTGGTGGGAGACATGGGTGGGGGCCTGGTGGGGGCTGTCCATGGTGGCAGGGGGGTGGGGGTGGTGGGAGACATGAGTGGGGGCCTGGTGGAGGCTGCCCCTGCACTGCTGGGGGTTGGGGGTGGTGGGAGACATGAGTGGGTGCCTGGTGGAGGGTGACCCTGGATGCTGGGGGGTGGGGGTGCAGGGGGACATGGGTGGGGGCCTGGTGGGGGCTGCCCATGGTGGCAGGGGGGTGGGGGTGGTGGGAGACATGAGTGGGGGCCTGGTGGAGGCTGCCCCTGCACTGCTGGGGGGTGGGGGTGGTGGGAGACATGAGTGGGGGCCTGCTGGAGGCTGCCCCTGCACTGCTGGGGGGTGGGGGTGGTGGGAGACATGAGTGGGGGCCTGCTGGAGGCTGCCCCTGCACTGCTGGGGGGTGGGGGTGGTGGGAGACATGAGTGTGGGCCTGGTGGGGGCTGCCCATGGTGGCAGGGGGGTGGGGGTGGTGGGAGACATGAGTGGGGGCCTGGTGGGGGCTTCCCCTGGTGGCTGGGGGGTGGGGGTGGTGGGAGACATGAGTGGGGGCCTGGTGGAGGCTGCCCCTGCACTGCTGGGGGGGTGGGAGTGGTGGGAGACATGAGTGGGGGCCTGGTGGAGGCTGCCCCTGCACTGCTGGGGGTTGGGGGTGGTGGGAGACATGAGTGGGTGCCTGGTGGAGGGTGACCCTGGATGCTGGGGGGTGGGGGTGCAGGGGGACATGGGTGGGGGCCTGGTGGGGGCTGCCCATGGTGGCAGGGGGGTGGGGGTGGTGTTAGACATTAGTGGGGGCCTGGTGGAGGCTGCCCCTGGTGGCTGGGGGTTGGGGGTGGTGGGAGACATGAGTGGGGGCCTGGTGGAGGCTGCCCCTGCACTGCTGGGGGGTGGGGGTGCAGGGGGACATCAGTGGGGGCCTGGTGGAGGGTGGCCATGGTGGCAGGGGGGTGGGGGTGGTGGGAGACATGAGTGGGGGCCTGGTGGAGGCTGCCCCTGCACTGCTGGGGGGTGGGGGTGGTGGGAGACATGAGTGGGGGCCTGCTGGAGGCTGCCCCTGCACTGCTGGGGGGTGGGGGTGGTGGGAGACATGAGTGGGGGCCTGGTGGAAGGTGAGGCTGGATGCTGGGGGGTGGGGGTGCAGGGGGACATGAGTGGGGGCCTGGTGGAGGGTGGCCATGGTGGCAGTGGGGTGGGGGTGGTGGGCGACATGAGTGGGGGCCTGGTGGAGGCTGCCCCTGCACTGCTGGGTGGTGGGGGTGGAGGGAGACATGGGTGGGGGCCTGGTGGGGGCTGCCCATGGTGGCAGGGGGGTGGGGGTGGTGGGAGACATGAGTGGGGGCCTGGTGGAGGGTGCCCCTGCACTGCTGGGGGGGTGGGGGTGCAGGGGGACATGAGTGGGGGCCTGGTGGAGGGTGGCCATGGTGGCAGGGGGGTGGGGGTGGTGGGAGACATGAGTGGGGGCCTGGTGGAGGGTGCCCCTGCACTGCTGGGGGGTGGGGGTGCAGGGGGACATGAGTGGGGCCCTGGTGGAGGGTGGCCATGGTGGCAGGGGGGTGGGGGTGGTGGGAGACATGAGTGGGGGCCTGGTGGAGGCTGCCCCTGCACTGCTGGGGGGTGGGGGTGCAGGGGGACATGAGTGGGGGCCTGGTGGAGGGTGGCCATGGTGGCAGGGGGGTGGGGTGGTGGGAGACATGAGTGGGGGCCTGGTGGAGGCTGCCCCTGCACTGCTGGGGGGTGGGGGTGGTGGGAGACATGAGTGGGGGCCTGCTGCAGGATGCCCCTGCACTGCTGGGGGGTGGGGGTGGTGGGAGACATGAGTGGGGGCCTGCTGGAGGCTGCCCCTGCACTGCTGGGGGGTGGGGGTGGTGGGAGACATGAGTGGGGGCCTGGTGGGGGCTGCCCATGGTGGCAGGGGGGTGGGGGTGGTGGGAGACATGAGTGGGGGCCTGGTGGAGGCTGCCCCTGGTGGCTGGGGGGTGGGGGTGGTGGGAGACATGAGTGGGGGCCTGGAGGAGGCTGCCCCTGCACTGCTGGGGGATGGGGGTGGTGGGAGACATGAGTGGGGGCCTGGTGGGGGCTGCCCCTGGTGGCTGGGGGGTGGGGGTGGTGGGAGATATGAGTGGGGGCCTGGTGGAGGCTGCCCCTGCACTGCTGGGGGGTGGGGGTGGTGGGAGACATGAGTGGGGGTCTGGTGGAGGCTGCCCCTGCACTGCTGGGGGTGGGGGTGCAGGGGGACATGAGTGGGGGCCTGGTGGAGGGTGGCCATGGTGGCAGGGGGGTGGGGGTGGTGGGAGACATGAGTTGGGGCCTGGTGGAGGCTGCCCCTGCACTGCTGGGGGGTGGGGGTGGTGGGAGACATGAGTGGGGGCCTGGTGGAGGCTGTCCCTGCACTGCTGGGGGGTGGGGGTGGTGGGAGACATGAGTGGGGGCCTGGTGGGGGCTGCCCCTGGTGGCTGGGGGGTGGGGGTGGTGGGAGACATGAGTGGGGGCCTGGTGGAGGCTGCCCCTGCACTGCTGGGGGGTGGGGGTGGTGGGAGACATGAGTGGGGGCCTGCTGGAGGCTGCCCCTGCACTGCTGGGGGGTGGGGGTGGTGGGAGACATGAGTGGGGGCCTGGTGGAAGGTGAGGCTGGATGCTGGGGGGTGGGGGTGCAGGGGGACATGAGTGGGGGCCTGGTGGAGGGTGGCCATGGTGGCAGTGGGGTGGGGGTGGTGGGCGACATGAGTGGGGGCCTGGTGGAGGCTGCCCCTGCACTGCTGGGTGGTGGGGGTGGAGGGAGACATGGGTGGGGGCCTGGTGGGGGCTGCCCATGGTGGCAGGGGGGTGGGGGTGGTGGGAGACATGAGTGGGGGCCTGGTGGAGGGTGCCCCTGCACTGCTGGGGGGGTGGGGGTGCAGGGGGACATGAGTGGGGGCCTGGTGGAGGGTGGCCATGGTGGCAGGGGGGTGGGGGTGGTGGGAGACATGAGTGGGGGCCTGGTGGAGGGTGCCCCTGCACTGCTGGGGGGTGGGGGTGCAGGGGGACATGAGTGGGGCCCTGGTGGAGGGTGGCCATGGTGGCAGGGGGGTGGGGGTGGTGGGAGACATGAGTGGGGGCCTGGTGGAGGCTGCCCCTGCACTGCTGGGGGGTGGGGGTGCAGGGGGACATGAGTGGGGGCCTGGTGGAGGGTGGCCATGGTGGCAGGGGGGTGGGGTGGTGGGAGACATGAGTGGGGGCCTGGTGGAGGCTGCCCCTGCACTGCTGGGGGGTGGGGGTGGTGGGAGACATGAGTGGGGGCCTGCTGCAGGATGCCCCTGCACTGCTGGGGGGTGGGGGTGGTGGGAGACATGAGTGGGGGCCTGCTGGAGGCTGCCCCTGCACTGCTGGGGGGTGGGGGTGGTGGGAGACATGAGTGGGGGCCTGGTGGGGGCTGCCCATGGTGGCAGGGGGGTGGGGGTGGTGGGAGACATGAGTGGGGGCCTGGTGGAGGCTGCCCCTGGTGGCTGGGGGGTGGGGGTGGTGGGAGACATGAGTGGGGGCCTGGAGGAGGCTGCCCCTGCACTGCTGGGGGGTGGGGGTGGTGGGAGACATGAGTGGGGGTCTGGTGGAGGCTGCCCCTGCACTGCTGGGGGTGGGGGTGCAGGGGGACATGAGTGGGGGCCTGGTGGAGGGTGGCCATGGTGGCAGGGGGGTGGGGGTGGTGGGAGACATGAGTTGGGGCCTGGTGGAGGCTGCCCCTGCACTGCTGGGGGGTGGGGGTGGTGGGAGACATGAGTGGGGGCCTGGTGGAGGCTGTCCCTGCACTGCTGGGGGGTGGGGGTGGTGGGAGACATGAGTGGGGGCCTGGTGGGGGCTGCCCCTGGTGGCTGGGGGGTGGGGGTGGTGGGAGACATGAGTGGGGGCCTGGTGGAGGCTGCCCCTGCACTGCTGGGGGGTGGGGGTGGTGGGAGACATGAGTGGGGGCCTGCTGGAGGCTGCCCCTGCACTGCTGGGGGGTGGGGGTGGTGGGAGACATGAGTGGGGGCCTGGTGGAAGGTGAGGCTGGATGCTGGGGGGTGGGGGTGCAGGGGGACATGAGTGGGGGCCTGGTGGAGGGTGGCCATGGTGGCAGTGGGGTGGGGGTGGTGGGCGACATGAGTGGGGGCCTGGTGGAGGCTGCCCCTGCACTGCTGGGTGGTGGGGGTGGAGGGAGACATGGGTGGGGGCCTGGTGGGGGCTGCCCATGGTGGCAGGGGGGTGGGGGTGGTGGGAGACATGAGTGGGGGCCTGGTGGAGGGTGCCCCTGCACTGCTGGGGGGGTGGGGGTGCAGGGGGACATGAGTGGGGGCCTGGTGGAGGGTGGCCATGGTGGCAGGGGGGTGGGGGTGGTGGGAGACATGAGTGGGGGCCTGGTGGAGGGTGCCCCTGCACTGCTGGGGGGTGGGGGTGCAGGGGGACATGAGTGGGGCCCTGGTGGAGGGTGGCCATGGTGGCAGGGGGGTGGGGGTGGTGGGAGACATGAGTGGGGGCCTGGTGGAGGCTGCCCCTGCACTGCTGGGGGGTGGGGGTGCAGGGGGACATGAGTGGGGGCCTGGTGGAGGGTGGCCATGGTGGCAGGGGGGTGGGGTGGTGGGAGACATGAGTGGGGGCCTGGTGGAGGCTGCCCCTGCACTGCTGGGGGGTGGGGGTGGTGGGAGACATGAGTGGGGGCCTGCTGCAGGATGCCCCTGCACTGCTGGGGGGTGGGGGTGGTGGGAGACATGAGTGGGGGCCTGCTGGAGGCTGCCCCTGCACTGCTGGGGGGTGGGGGTGGTGGGAGACATGAGTGGGGGCCTGGTGGGGGCTGCCCATGGTGGCAGGGGGGTGGGGGTGGTGGGAGACATGAGTGGGGGCCTGGTGGAGGCTGCCCCTGGTGGCTGGGGGGTGGGGGTGGTGGGAGACATGAGTGGGGGCCTGGAGGAGGCTGCCCCTGCACTGCTGGGGGATGGGGGTGGTGGGAGACATGAGTGGGGGCCTGGTGGGGGCTGCCCCTGGTGGCTGGGGGGTGGGGGTGGTGGGAGATATGAGTGGGGGCCTGGTGGAGGCTGCCCCTGCACTGCTGGGGGGTGGGGGTGGTGGGAGACATGAGTGGGGGTCTGGTGGAGGCTGCCCCTGCACTGCTGGGGGTGGGGGTGCAGGGGGACATGAGTGGGGGCCTGGTGGAGGGTGGCCATGGTGGCAGGGGGGTGGGGGTGGTGGGAGACATGAGTTGGGGCCTGGTGGAGGCTGCCCCTGCACTGCTGGGGGGTGGGGGTGGTGGGAGACATGAGTGGGGGCCTGGTGGAGGCTGTCCCTGCACTGCTGGGGGGTGGGGGTGGTGGGAGACATGAGTGGGGGCCTGGTGGGGGCTGCCCCTGGTGGCTGGGGGGTGGGGGTGGTGGGAGACATGAGTGGGGGCCTGGTGGAGGCTGCCCCTGCACTGCTGGGGGGTGGGGGTGGTGGGAGACATGGGTGGGGGCCTGGTGGGGGCTGCCCATGGTGGCAGGGGGGTGGGGGTGGTGGGAGACATGAGTGGGGGCTTGGTGGAGGCTGCCCCTGCACTGCTGGGGGGTGGGGGTGGTGGGAGACATGAGTGGGTGCCTGGTGGAGGGTGACCCTGGATGCTGGGGGGTGGGGGTGCAGGGGGACATGGGTGGGGGCCTGGTGGGGGCTGCCCATGGTGGCAGGGGGGTGGGGGTGGTGGGAGACATGAGTGGGGGCCTGGTGGAGGCTGCCCCTGCACTGCTGGGGGGTGGGGGTGGTGGGAGACATGAGTGGGGGCCTGCTGGAGGCTGCCCCTGCACTGCTGGGGGGTGGGGGTGGTGGGAGACATGAGTGGGGGCCTGGTGGGGGCTGCCCATGGTGGCAGGGGGGTGGGGGTGGTGGGAGACATGAGTGGGGGCCTGGTGGAGGGTGACCCTGGATGCTGGGGGGTGGGGGTGCAGGAGGACATGGGTGGGGGCCTGGTGGGGGATGCCCATGGTGGCAGGGGGGTGGGGGTGGTGGGAGACATGAGTGGGGGCCTGGTGGAGGGTGGCCATGGTGGCAGGGGGTGGGGGTGGTGGGAGACATGAGTTGCGGCCTGGTGGAGGCTGCCCCTGCACTGCTGGCGGGTGGGGGTGGTGGGAGACATGAGTGGGGGCCTGGTGGAAGGTGAGGCTGGATGCTGGGGGATGGGGGTGCAGGGGGACATGAGTGGGGGCCTGGTGGAGGGTGGCCATGGTGGCAGGGGGGTGGGGGTGGTGGGAGACATGAGTGGGGGCCTGGTGGAGGCTGCCCCTGCACTGCTGGGGGTGGGGGTGGTGGGAGACATGAGTGGGGGCCTGCTGGAGGCTGCCCCTGCACTGCTGGGGGGTGGGGGTGGTGGGAGACATGAGTGGGGGCCTGGTGGAGGCTGCCCCTGGTGGCTGGGGGTGGTGGGAGACATGAGTGGGGGCCTGGTGGAGGCTGCCCATGGTGGCAGGGGGGTGGGGGTGGTGGGAGACATGAGTGGGGGCCTGGCGGAGGATGCCCATGGTGGCAGGGGGGTGGGGGTGGTGGTAGACATGCATTGTTGATCAGTAGTGCAAGGTGACATGTGGGTTGGCTGGGGGGCATGCCCATGGTGGATGGGCTGCTTGCGGGACATGAGCATGGGTGCAGGGTAGTCCCCCGTGGTGTGGGCTGCCTGCAGGGTCCGTGGAGGTTGTGGAGCGTACACCTGGGAGGGCCCACATGGCCAATTCACGTGTGGTACTCCCCACAACCCCTGAAATACACATACCTTGCTGAAATTGTGTGTGGAACTTCCCGCGCACCCCTGAAATACACGTACCCTGCTCGCACTGGGCCAATCGCGTGTGGAACTTCCCGCGCACCCCTGAAATACACGTACCCTGATGAAATCGCGTGTGGAACTTCCCGCGCACCCCTGAAATACACATACCTTGTTGGAATCGCATGTGGAACTTCCCGCGCACCCCTGAAATACACGTACCCTGCTCGCACTGGGCCAATCGCGTGTGGAACTTCCCGCGCACCCCTGAAATACACGTACCCTGATGAAATCGCATGTGGAACTTCCTGCGCACCCCTGAAATACACATACCTTGCTGAAATCGCGTGTGGAACTTCCCGCGCACCCCTGAAATACACGTACCCTGCTCACACTGGGCCAATCGCGTGTGGAACTTCCCGCGCACCCCTGAAATACACGTACCCTGCTTGCACTGGGCCAATCGCGTGTGGAACTTCCCGCGCACCCCTGAAATACACGTACCCTGATGAAATCGTGTGTGGAACTTCCCGCGCACCCCTGAAATACACATACCTTGCTGAAATCGCATGTGGAACTTCCCGCGCACCCCTGAAATACACGTACCCTGCTTGCACTGGGCCAATCGCGTGTGGAACTTCCTGCGCACCCCTGAAATACACTTACCCTGATGAAATCGCGTGTGGTACTTCCCGCGCACCCCTGAAATACACATACCTTGCTGGAATCGCGTGTGGAACTTCCCGCGCACCCCTGAAATACACGTACCCTGCTGAAATAGCGTGTGGAACTTCCCGCGCACCCCTGAAATACACGTACCCGGCCAAATCGCGTGTGAGACTTCCCGCGCACCCCGGTATACACGCACACGTATTTTTTGTCAGCGGGTGTCCGTGTTTGTGGGTACCCCTTTGCACGTCATTTGTCCAGGAGGGCACCAGTATAGGACATTCTTCATGGCAGTATATGGGTGCTATTTGTTGGCGCACCTTTTGGCGCACATTTCTTACAGCCGCAGAGACGCTACCGCCTGCTTTCTTGTGGCGGTCGTGTTTGTGCCTGTGCGCTGGTTTGAGCGTGCGCTTTTTTGCCCTATTCTATTCCATGAATACGTGTTGTAGGCGAGCGTGTGGGCGTTCTGCGCACTTGTGCCCTGTACTTCCCCCGTGATGCCCACGTTTTGGCAAGTTGTTCCCCATTCCGAGTGTTACGCCCGTGTTCCGCCTACTTTTGTTGCGTGCGCCGCGCTATGTGCGATTTTCGCTGTGGCCTGTGCGATTTTCGCTGTGACCTGGCGCATGCTGTTAGATGGCCTGTGCTCCATCGTGCGCCGTGCACTTTTTTATCGCACATCCGCTGGTTTTCTCGCGCACGGACTTCCATGAATCGATGTGCGCTGCTTTTCGTCCGATTTTCGCACTTGCACTGCGATTTTCGCTATTCCACTGCGATTCGCACGTTTTTGCCCACTTGCGCCGCGCTAATTATTCCATGAATAGGCTCCTTAACCTGAACCTCAAATATTGGTCTCTGAACAGGGCATTTGGGAAGATTGCATGGAGTATTTCTGCTTAACTCCAAATGAGAACATAAGTTTTTCAGCCTCAAATACTTATGTTCTCATTTAGAGTAAAGCAGAAATACTCCATGCAATAATTGCCAATAAGTAATTGCGATACTTTTGGGAATCTGCCTCATTATGAGAATACTACAAGGATGGAGGTAAGTGATGGAAGGAAGCTAGGTCTGTGCTCAATAAATGCCTGAAATACCCAAATAATAATGCAGATTTCCTGAAATACCACATGCAGTTTCAAACCAATTCCATGCATATATGACAATGGCATGCATATTGTTGCAGTTTGCATGGTTACTGTACGAAAAATTCTAATGCACAAAATAGTATTTTCTGAACTTTTTCATGCATCGAACAGCCAGGGAGGTGAGAAGGGATGCATCATGGATTTCGCCAAGCAGAATGTCTTTATTCTGCAGTGAAGGGAAGTGCTTTTGCAATGCTACACTGTACAAAAAAAAAGAAAAACCTAAAACAACTTCTTGGTAATTTAAAATATTTACCATCACCTCCTCCGAAGAGGTACATATTGGAGGTGGTATTGTGGTATTTGAAACATATGACCATGCAGTATTAACTTCATGCATTGCTCTTATGAACACTGCACGTAGAAAACAACCTAGTCCACACAATGAAGCGCAGTGATAAAACAGGCAGACTTGGAAATACTGCTTGGTTTACTATTGCCACCTAATTCTAGACTAACGCCTTAAAGTGCATGAAACCTGTTTCTTCTACTCAAGGTTAGTCATGAATTAAAAAAATCTAAACAGACCACAGGACACAGCGGCCATTCCGGCGCTTGCCATTTTGTGACTGGACTAGTATTGATAGGGTCTACTTGGGACTCCAAAACATGCAAGTGCTAGATTCAAGGAGTCTAGCAAGAGGTCTAGCAAGCTATTACCAACGTCCTTATTAATTGGCAGCGCTATGGCTCGAGTACAACACGTCTGCTGTCACTTCCTTGACTCCCTTTGGGGAAGCAGACTGTGCTTAAGATGTTTTAAACCCTAGCTCTACTACGACTTTACATTCCTTTCTGCATTTTTCATTTATTGTGCACCCTGCGTTTTGGGAACTCTAAGATCAAGCATGAACATGCTGGTGGTCGAGCCTTCACCTACTCAGGGGCGTGGAAGTGGAAAGCAATGCCTATCTCAGCAGGATGTACTTTCAGAAAGAAACTGAACACTCTTGTTTATACGAGGCCTAAGTAACCCACTATGTGAAGTATAACTGTGATTCTGTTAGATATTTCAGCTTCAAGATGCATGCAATGGCTAAATAGACTTTTTCCTGAATACCACTTGTTTCCACTCCGAGTCATTACAGGTTTGGAAAGACCTCGACTCACAATGGCGGTAATGGTGCAGGCCGTATTAACATATGCGATAATGTCGCCTCTCCTCTATTCATTCATTCTGCGCTTGAGACTGACCAGTAATTGAAACCCATAATCAGGCAGGGAATTACCATCGCCATTAACAGCAACTTGAGTTTGGTGCTTTCAGCACTGATAATACACGCACATTTGTAATGGGGCCCTTAATGTTTCCAAACTAAATAGTGGCTTTAGTAAAAATGAGCCTTGACATTTAGGAATGCTTACAATAGTTCTGCCTCTTGAATTTCAAAAGGCTATTACTGAGAATACACATTAATTAACTACTAGGAAGGACCGTTACAAGGGGAACATTGGAAAAATAAGGATGATCAATGCCCTTGGGTTTCCATAGCGACCACCCGGCACGTCTCATTCTTCTGTTCTCCATCTTTACGTGTTTGAGGCAGATTTCGGATACCTCTGTTGATGGGACAGGGAGGCAACTGGAACTTCTCCATACCCATGCTGCGTGGATACAACACAAACGGTTTATGGTCATTGCATCGAATCCCTTGCATCGAGGTGCCTTTGCATCACATTTTTTCAATCAAAAGAATTAGTATCAAATGCAGTTTTTTCATTTTTTTGCGGGGGCTACCCCTCCAAAACCGCTGTTTTTAACCCTTTTTTAACCCTTTTAACCCTTAAAAATCCACCTAACCCTTAAAAATCCACCCTTTTAACCCTTAAAATCCACCTTAAAAAAATGAACCCTTTTTCCCCGAAAAACATGCATTTGATGCACATTTTTTAGAAGTAAAAATATTGGATGCAAATGCATTTGATGGTATGGCTTATGGCTTTTGATGCAACGACCAGATACCAACATAAATATATGAAAAATCAACACATTACTTAGTATAATAAACACAAAGGAGAGAAACCATTATGAGCATATGTACTATGAGGACAAAAGTAATTTCCCTCTTTATAAAGTAAAAAAGGTGGAAGTGTGTTTTACTTTTTAAGAATTAATATATCTGGGCATGGTTGCATTTAAATGTGGTTGACATGAGCAGGCAGACATTTTTTATCCCAACCTCAAGCTAAACAGTTACGAAAAGTATGCAAGATAACTCCAGACAAAGGTATTTTATACGTTTTCTTTACCATATATGAGCTCAAAAAATGACTGCCTTGATGAGCAAACACTGGCAAATTTTATAAGAATTAATTGTATAAGAATTAGGTTAACGATGAACTATGAATTAAATGAAAGAAGCAATAATAAAGGTGAACTCTAAAGACCTGACAAGGGGATGTTGAAATGGGGTGTAGGAAGTCTTTTTAGTGGCATGGAGATCAAATTGACAGGGTAGTGTGTGAGTGCACTGGACCGGTGCTCAGTGGAGATTCAACTGCTTAAGTAAGTTATCTTTGCACTTTTCAGGAGCTCAGTACACTCAAGTGGGAAATGATATTGTGTCTCAGGCACTGTCTGAAACAGGCTCTGCTGCGTTGCACCAACATGATGAGGCTTGAGTGGTGATGGTTACTGTAGTGATCAGGACATCTGGAGACGACGATTTTAGAGGAAACAAAAACGAATGGATTAATTTTCAATGAAGAAACCGTGATACTTCACGACATGAGAACAGGAGGTCCACAGTACTCACACTTGGGAATGTAGCAAAATATATTTGATTGTTTCAACAATCAAATATATTCTGCTACATTCCCAAAACAAACAGGGAAAGGCACTAGGTCAACGGGATACAATGTACTCTGCTTGGGATCAGGTGCATGTTTGCAGAACAGTAGGTCTACAAAAACAAATTACAACCAAGACTCAAAAGGAAAATAGGGTAACATGAAGACTCAGAACTTTAGGATTTGAGGATTTGAGGAGCAATTCTCACACTACCTGCACCCTTTATAGAACTATTGCAATAATGACTGAGACAAGAAACTGCCCAATGCAACCTTGTGTTTTAATGAAAGACAAATGCAAGCCATCTTTGTATGGGTGAGGCAGCTGATGTGAATGAAATGCAGGGGTCAAATGGGCTTAGTTGTCCTTTCAAACGTGTATAAGTCAAACATGTACATCCGTTTGCCATTGGCACTGTTCTATATGCAAACACTTTGACCAAGATCCCACAAGTATGGTGCCCAGGCTTACGCTGAACAAACTCTATTTCAGCATCTCAAAAAGTCTTTGTGGCCCGGATTACCAGACCCCACCACTCTTTCTTTCTCCTGTCACGACACCCTGCTCAAAACCCAGGAACCCAGAGACTTGTTCAAGAATCTTGGCATTATCCTGGAAAAGGACCAAACCACTGTGCCACCAAATGATGCTATTATTCATTAACCCTGCGTTATCTCTTTAACTGCTGGGCTATTATGCATTTCTATGCAAAATAGGACGAACATACTCGTCCTCAGCACTTACAATGTATCTCCTGCATAAGATCATGCCCTACTTCAAAATGGCGCACGTGACTCTAATGACTACATTCCTAGTTATTTACAGCTTTGACTATAGTAACTCACTAGAAATCGGTCAGCCTGTTGAATTCAGATATTTATTGAAAGGCCCTGCCTAACTCGCTGAATCTTGCACAGGTATTCCAAATACTTCAAACCCCTTCCTTCGCCTCACACTCCTGCCAGGAATTGGAGACCCTCATGTAACCCCATTATTTTGTGTGCCAACACAACCCAAATAGAAATGTCACCACTGTGTGTGTAGTATGAAAAAGACCACCAAGACACAAGTCTACTTGTAAACTAATTTATTATGAAAACATGTGTCAAAAGTGTATGCAAAATAATCATTTTAGGGGTCACAGTTTCCCTCACAGATTGAACATATTCCACATACAAATATCACCACTACGTGTGTATGATATGATTGGTTATTTATAATGCGCTTAATAACCAAATGTTTCTAAGCGCGGACCAAACCTTTGTTGCTCCTTGTCGTTTTGTTTCCAGGGCGAGCATGTTGCCCCTGAGCTATCCTCCCGTCCCCTCCCGTGTGATGTCAAAAGATCACCCAGACACAAGGCTACTTGTAAAATATTTTCTCATGAAAATATATGTGAAAAGTGTATTCATGAAAACAATTTGAATGCACTGATGTCTATTTTACTGGCCATGGATTTGCAATGGACTGTGTACTGGTGGGGGGGGGGACACAAGTGAAAAAGCACCATATCAAAAGCTACCACACATACTTGATTAGCCACCAGTTCACCAAATGGCCGACTTTGGATTTGTCACAACAGGCCGCCACATGTCACTTGCTTGAGGTAATCCTTTGTGACTGCACCGTGAATCCCACTGGGGACAGTGCCATATGATGCTGCCCAGTGGATGTTAAATAGGCAACAGCCTGCCAAAACGTGATGGGTGAGCTAAGCAGACTGCCATCGGGAGGAGGGTTTGGGGGGGTAATCTAATGCCAAATGTCATCAGGTCAGCTACAATACCTTACTTAAGGCCTTATTACTTGCATGTGGGTTTATTGACCGGTCCAAGAAGTAGCCCTTTAAGGAAAGCACTAGAAGAGGAGAACATGACTTCAAACCTCTGTGTCTCTGCACCTCTAGGTCTCTTGGGATATGGTCAATAACACTTCTAAGCCAGACACCTACCTTTCAACAATGCAGCATCACATTCGAATGTAAGTGTTCTGCTTAACGGTGTGGTGAAGTATATTCACAAGTATTTAATGTGGACACCTGCCTGCCTAGGGTATATTTTCCCCAAACCTTCATTGCATAAGTGTGTTTAGGGCAGAACCCTTGGTACATCAGAGTTTAATCTGTAGCCTGAAACCTTTGAATATCACTCAACATCCCATAGGAAATTCTTCAGGGACAATTCTGGGGATTACATATAAATCAGTGTGTCAAATTCGTATGCATACAATGATCACACTATGGCAACCTGAATACATTCATTTATGTCAGAACTAATGCAGAGGTTTCTAGAAACGGTACGAGGAAAAAGGCCAAAAGTAATGGGGGTAATGGACATTGGTTTGCTTTAGAAGATATGTACTAAATCACAAATGCACAGAAAATTAAATATGCCAACCAGATGCCACCGTCATGACTCCATGAAGTACTTTAACATACACATTATACTCAACCTTAAAGAATGATCTAA
The DNA here is from genome assembly GCF_040938575.1 of Ambystoma mexicanum. Taxonomy (NCBI): domain Eukaryota; kingdom Metazoa; phylum Chordata; class Amphibia; order Caudata; family Ambystomatidae; genus Ambystoma; species Ambystoma mexicanum. Next base: position 1,219,685,510 of record NC_090930.1, on the reverse strand, counting down.
CTCCACAGTTCTAAGGGAATGTGGGACCCCCCTTTTTAGGAATAACAGTAATCAGTGCTTCACAACTTTTTTTCCTCCCATGCTTGAGAAACCAGTCATACAACTTGAGTAACAGGAGGTCAGAAAAGGTTAGGGCTGTATAAAACTCGATAGGAAAACCACCTGGGCCTGCAGCATTTCTTTCGTTTGACCTGCCTATCCCTTCTAGAATCTTCTACAACTTCACGGTGTGTCTGGAACACTGCCTCTTTACTCTCAATGTTTCCCAAGTAATAATCTATGCCACTTGATGTTTGTAAATGTCAGGAGATTTGAGTTCCCCTCCCAACATTCTGAATGCATTCGTTTTGTTCTCATCATGTGTTGGCAATATCTCCCATTTCTCAAATATTGAGCTAAAACCATCCATTTTAGCATTGTACTTTCCTCACAAGAAAGCACACCCAGCCCTGTATGCACATACTTTGTCAAGGCAACTCCAGCTGCTGCAAGAGATCACATATAGCATGAGGACTCATTTTCTAGAAGGTCCCTTTCCCCATTTACTTAACATTGGATAGTGCTTCTTTATCCATAGTGTTATGCTACCTTTATGTTTGAGTTGTCCAGTAGATAATTTTCCCAAATAACGAGGCCCTGGGGAGTTCACTATCCCGTAGAGGAGTTACATTTAAGCCTGATTTCCCAATCAATGGTTTAACATCCCACCAGCCAAATGTTGAGAACGAAGTGGCATGATCTGAGTTCCCTATTTTGCCAATCTCTGACTTAGTGATAGCCCACACCAGTAGCATGCTGGCAACGAATGATATAGAGATGACTCTGATCCATGTGTCGTAAGAAATAGACGTGCCCTCTACTAGAAGAATTGATAGCATTGTGTTGGTGGCTCGCTACTGACAAATCTGCATGGGTACTTCCTGTTTAGATCTCTATCAGTAGGCTGGTTGCAATATCCCTTTATTATCAGATTTCAGACACAATTTTTCATAAAATATGCACAAAACACTTTTCAGAATACAGGGTCATACTGAGCAGGCACATATATTTCCAAAACGGCTAGAGGGACAATCTCTAGTTTTAGTAGGGAGGACTGCCACTTCCCATTCTGAGAAGACAACTCCAGACAACCCAGAGGCCTGGAGAGCTTATGTATGTAAAAAATAATAATTTAGCCTTTATAAAGTGCTACAAACCGTCAGGCATCTGAGCGCTGCTTATTATTACCCAGAGTGTGTGGTGCTCATTTATTGACCTCGGAAGGATGAAAGACTGAGTTTGGCCCTGCAAGGATTCAAACCTGCATCAGCAGGCTCTGCTCAAATGTCAAAGCGAGCCTGTGCTATTGGACCAGCTACAATAAAAAAGAATAATAATTATGTACAAAACTTGCAACACCTCCTTTCCTCATTACAGCTCCAGAATAGAAACCTCTCTCCCCAAGTGTCTTTTTAGCGTGGCTTATTCATGTTCAGAGAGGTGGTCTCCTGGATCCCGGCTATGCACGTGTTTGTCTGTTGGGAATGTGCAAACACTCTGAGCCTCATTATGAGGCAGGCGGCCACGTAATGAACGGCGCCAGTATGGGAACGGCACCGTTCATTACGGGCTGCCCTATTACGAGGACTGCTGCGGGACCCGCTAAGACCAGGTGTCCTTAGCGGGACTTGTTAGCATCCTCGCCATTCCCATTTGAGCCCTATAAGGGCTCAAATGGGAATGGGGATGTACCGGGTCCGGGTCCCGCAAAAGGGATTTACCGGGCCCTCCAAGGTCGGAATGGCCCGGTAAGTCCCCTTTTGCAAGACCCACACCTGGAACCCGGTATTGAGGTAGCCATGCCGCTTTTAGCGGCAGTGCTACCTCCATACTCGTAATGAGGCCCTCTGTCTCTTAATAGGGGTAGACAGCACCTTGTAATTTCAGGATGCCACAACTATCATGTCCGTGAGACTCCATAAGATAAACGGCCAGATTACCCGTGTGGTTTGCAGTACTGGCCAACACCCCTACATTGCAGGACTTAAAAATAACCCTGCACCACCTCACACCCTCATCACCTACATCACTCCCCGCTAGCAGTTTATGTAAACCACAGACAACACTCGGGGAAGGCAAGACTCTGCACTAAAAGCATTAACCTATCACATGCCATAATTGAACCAAAAATAAACCTCAGACTAGTTTGAGAGTGAAATGCAATATTTCAAATGACGGACCAATTATCCATAAAGGTTAAGACGACCCTTGGCGTTGTCACCCCCAGAATGAACTCTCATGCTCATGCTGCCTAATAAACTCCAGTTTAGGGTACTAGAAATATAAAGGTTTTTTGTTCAGATTACCTTAAAAGTACATGGGTAAAAAAGCCCATATCTCGCCCCCATTTCCTTCAGCGGCGATCTGGCTGCAATACTGACATAACACGCTGTCTGCTCTCTGTCGTTCTGGCTGCAATGCTGACATAACACGCTGTCTGCTCTCTGTCGTTCTGGCTGCAATGCTGACATAACACGCTGCCTGCTCTCTTGCTCAGGCCAAGTCTTAGAAAATAAAGCTCAGGCCGTTCCAAATCAGCGTGCCCTGCTGTTCGGCATACTTAAGGACAATCAATAATTGCCTGTTCACAAGGAGGCGCATTATAATGACCCTCGCGTGACTCATCAGGGATGATGGCTTGCCAGGCATGCCAGTTTGATGCAGTATTTGAACTTCTATGGCCATGACCAGAGGCATTTCAAGGAGTTAGAGCAAAAAGGATGGGAAGAATTTAGCAAGACTGCTGCACTTTCCATCCTCCAGCAAGTCTGCAAGTCACCCACGCACTACTCACATTCATCCTGTATATGGGACACCCCCCAGGCACCAAACTCTGGCTAGCCCCCAAGCACTCCCCCCACCCCCATCTACCCAGTACCCCATGGCCTCCCCCCACAAAAAACACTGTTTTCATGGGTTCCATGTGTTAAAATCGCGGCAAAAATGGCTGTGGACACAACATATCGGGATAAAAAGGCAGTGTTTGTTTGTTTTATTATTTGTAATGCGCCTTCATACCCTCGGGTAACAGTGCGCAGCATTTACATGAGATTGCGAAGCTTAATTACAACATCAACAGAAAATATATAACATACAGTAATATCAGCAATATTTACATATGTGCAGGTGTGCATCAATGGGTACAGTAAGCAGGGGTCTGATAGACTGGACACCTGGCTATGAAGGGAAGCCTACGTTTTCAGCCATAGAATGAAATTGGATCCGAAATTCTTATAGTGCAAGTCCATTCTAAGGGGAGGTAGTAGAGAACTCCATAATTTTGCAGCTTTGACTGGGAAGCTGTTGCCCCCTATGGTAGAGCGTTTAAAGTTGGGGACAGAAAGGCAGTCTTTGTAGGCTGTTCTTGTTGTCTCAAGGAGGTCTGTCTATGGAATCTATTGATGAGATAGATGGGGGCAGCATTGTTGAGGGATTTGTGAGTGAGTGATGCCGTTTTTAGGAGGATTTTGTCTTTGACAGAAAGCCAATTGTTCTGTTGACGATGTGCTGTAATATGCTCTCTTCTAGTGATGCCCAATGCTGCTCTAAGAACGTTATTCTGGAGAGTTTGGAGTTTATTGGTGATGGCTTTGGAGGACCCAAGATAGAGAGCATTACAGAATCCAGGCGGGACAGTATGAGGGCTCTGGCTAGGGTCAAGCAACTTGTGTACGATAAGAACGGTTTGGCTGCACAGATCAATTTGCAAGTGTAGGCTGTGAATGAGGCTAGATAGTTCACCTGTTTGATGTGGGAGAAGGTGGAGTCCAGGTAAAAGCCCAGGGTTTTAACCTCTTGTTCCACCTTGATGCTATTTCCATCGATCATGAAGGAGCAATAGACAGAGCCCAATTTCTTCAGGCTGGTAGTAGTACCTAGAATTATAAGTTCAGTTTTATCATCATTCAGGCATAGTCCATGTGTGGCCATCCATGCCTGGATGATGATGTACACTTTATTCACCAAGGCCAAATACTTTCCATAATCTCCAGACAGCAGAAGGAGGAACTGGGTATCATCCGCGTAGTTGGTGTAGGTGATACCGAGATGATCCAAATCATCGGAAAGGGGCTTAGTAAATATATTGTACAGAGTGGGTGAGACACAGGAGCCCTGTGGCACGCCACAAGTGATGGGAATGGGGTCTGCTGCAGCTGCTGGTGAAAAGACCCTCATAGTTCTGCCATTGAGGAAAGATTTAAACCAGGTAATGGCCTCACTGGAAAAGTGGGCTGACGTGTGTAGGTGAGTGCATAGGACCGTGTGATCGACCAGGTCAAATGTGCGGAAATGTCTAGGAGGAGGAGTAAGGCTGCTTGGCCATGATTTCTAAGTTTGTCAATCTGGGCTTTCAGGTCAATGAGGGCAGTCTCGGTCCCATTTTGAGGACGGAAACCTGATTGCCTAACTCCAAGTAGGTGGTGTTCTTTCAGATACTTCTGAATTTGCACGTATGCAACCTTATCCAGTATTTTTAGCAGGAATGGCACAGTCGTTATGGGTCTATAGTTTGTGGGTGTGGCTGGGTCAAGTGTGGGCTTTTTCAGAAGTGGCAGTACCCAGGATTGTTTTAGGTTGGTAGGGATAGAGCCAGTGGAGAAGGAGGCATTCATTAATTTTGCGATAAAAGGGGAAAGGTCACGAGCCGGATCTTTAAAGAGCTGTGCAGGGCACAGATCGCCCTGACAGTTAGATGGTTTTAGTGACAGGATGATTTTTTCTACTTCAGGTATAGTGACTTTGGAGAAATGAAAGCAGATGGTTTCCCTTAACATAGGCTTCTCAGGTGATTTGGAGGTCGGAGGGTCATTTAGGGAGTCTTTTTTGCAGGACATTTTATTTTGTAGCGTAGCAATCTTGTTGGCTAATGCCTTTTGAATTTCTGAGCACCAATTTTTATCTTTAGTGCAGGTATCTGGTGGTGCAATAGGGGGTTCTACTTCTTTCAGGATGGAGAATAGTTCCTTCATGTTAGATTTTGCTTGGGCTATGCAGGAGTCAAAGGAGGATCGTTTAGCAAGGTAGATTTCCTTTTTGTAGAGGGCTGCTAGTTTGTTTAGTTTACGTTTGTTAGGTACTGAAGGGTGTTTTTTCCAAGTGGCTTCACAATTTCTTTTTTGCTTTCTTAAATTTTTAAGGAATGGTGTGTACCATTTGTTCAGATGCATTTTAGGCTTACTTGGTCTAAGTTTGAGGGGAGCAATTACATCCAATGAAGTGGACATGATTTTATTATATTCTTCAACCATGGTTTCCGGGTTCAGGTTATCTGGGAGTGAGTTTAGTGTGGGAAGTAAGTTCGGGATGAGTCTCTCTACAGTGATGCTCTTCTTATTTCTTGTGAGTGTGGGTGGGGCCCTACTAATAGGTAAAGGTGGGGGCCGGATGGTAGAGAGCGTGAACGATACCAAGTAGTGGTCGGTCCAGGCTAATGGTGAGATGTCGGTGATGCTGGATAGACAATTATAGTCCGCCACCCAGTCAAGTATTCTGCCTTTGATGTGAGTGGGTTCCATACATCTTTGGGTAAATCCTAGATCGGTTAGGGTACTGAGTGTAGTATTGGCACTTTGGTCATCTAGGTCATTATAGCCCATGTTGAAGTCCCCAAGGGTGAGTACTTGGGTGGAGCTTTTGAGGTTACTAGATAGTATAGTATTAATATCTTCATTGAAGGTGACTATTGGGCCTGGAGGGCGATATATCAGTTGTATGTTAAGAGTTTGGGAATTGGTAGGAGGGACTTTAACAGAGAGTAGTTCACAGGAAAGGAAATGTATAGAGGTTACAGTTCTCATGGTGAGGCTGCATTTGTGTATGATAGCAATGCCCCCTCCTCTGGAGTTGGGACGGTCATGTCTCAGAATAGAGTAATTATCTGGGATTGCAAGCATGAGCATTGGGCCTGCTGCCGGGTGTAGCCAGGTCTCTGTAACGGCCAGGAGGTCAAGGTTTTCTTTGAGGATCAAGTCTGCAATTTCTGTTGCGTGAGCTACTAGCGACCGAGCATTGATTAGGGCTGCCTTAATTTGGGGACTTGCGGTAGTCTTAGTAGTTGTGATTTGAGGTGTGAAGTTGGGGTAGTTCTGGGATAAGTTTGATTTTAAATATAGGTGGGCTAGGCCGGGCAGTTGTCGTTCTAGGTCTCTGGGAGGTGGGTATGGAGCGGGCGAGGGGCTCATAAATTTTAGCTAATCTGGCTCTGAGTCCTGGATTCCTATCAAGAGTGGAGCGGGGGAGGCTGGTGGGCAGCCGTGGCTGTAGGTCACCAGTATGTGGAGGAGCGCTACCAGGAGACTTAGTATTACTCGTGGTCAAATACATATTGATCGGTGATTGGGCTGACTTGTTAAGCAACGCTACGGTGTTTAAGAGGAGCAGGAGGCAAGCAAACAGGCTGATATTCAAGGGACACATGCTAATTAGTTTGTAGCAACTATTTAGGTGAGGGTAGCACCTAAGTTCAAAGGACGCAATTTGACTAAAATGCAATGAGGGTAGTGTCTAGATTCAAAGGACACAATTTGACTAAAATGCAAAGGGGATAGCATCTAAATTCAAAGGATACAATTTGACTAAGATGCAGTGGGGGTAGTACCTAGATTCAAAGGACACGATTTGGCTAAAATACAATGGGGTAGCACCCAAATACAGAGGACACAGATTGACTAAAATGTAATGAGGGTAGCACCAAGATTCAAAGGACACATTTTGACTAAAATGCGACACAGATTGACTAAAATGCAATGGGGTAGCACCTAAATACAAAGGACACAGATTGACTAAAATGCAATGAGGGTAGCACCTAGATTCAAAGGACACAGTTTGACTAAAAGTAATGAAGGTAGCACCTAGATTCAAAGCACACAATTGACTAAAATGCAGTGAGGGTAGCTCCTGAATTCAAGAGACACAGTTTGACTAAAATGCAAAGGAGAATAGTGCAAAGAATACAATAGGAGAAAACCTTGATGTTAGATAGCACATTTGGGCTAGGAAGACAGCGGCGCAGTACCTAAGGATACAGTTGGGTATACTAGTGAGGTACCTAGCATTGTGATGCTCCGGTACAGTGGGCATTGGCTAGACGCAGTAGGACAGTAGGTAGAGTACATGACACCAATAGGCAGATATGCATAGTTAGGCAAGGCAAGTGAGCAGGGTCCTGGATCCAGTCTCAATGAGGTTTAATATTAAAAACAAAGTAGTATAATCACCAGGCAGAGCAATTGAGGCAGCTGAGTACCTGAGCCATTTGTGCATTCGGGAAAGAGCACCACAAAAATATATGGGGTAAGGAATGGAGATGTGCAATACCTAAGACCGAAGGCACTTATGGCTCATGGGAACTTAGGAAGCCAAGTGAGCCACATTGGTTGATAGGTAAATATAGGCATATACATGACAGTAGAAGTTAGCAAAATTAGCGTGATAATATGTTAATGTCACGTGTGGGGATTGCAGCGGTACCGTGGCCTTGCATGTACATCAAATATAATTGAGCAGGGGTTCTGGCCGACAGCCTGATGGCAAGTAACAGGCTCGGGACAGGCAGGGGGGAGCCTTCATCGTGTTGGGCCGGCTCAAACTCGCCTGCCGGCTCGTTATTGGTGCACAAAAAAGCACCAGAAGGACCAATAAGGGCGCGGATAGAAGTCATCAGGTAGAAATGGTGGAGGATGCACTTCGTGTCGCTGTGGTTTTGTCGCTGCAATCCATGTAAAGGACACCCCTGCAACCCCAGCACCCATTCCTCGCTTGGAAGCAATGCTCCTTTCTCAGGAAGTGCTTGCTTTCTTCGCAGTCTGATAATTTACTCAAGACAATCTCAGTTTATGTATTCTCTACAGACCATTCTTTTGTTCGAAGTTGGTTGTTGTCGGTTTATAGGATCTTGATTCAAGCTGAAATCAGTATTGATATTTTATTACACAATCCTAATAAGGCCAAACTAAAACTATTGCAGTCCTCATGGATCATGAATCATCAAAAATGCTTGTCATATAAGCATGCCACCACTCATCGCTTTCCGCCTCATAAGAGAGGAATTCCTCAAAATATCTTGTAAAAGCACCTTCACTAAAATACAGATCCTTAATTTTACGCTTTCGGTTGCATATCTGGGAAACCAGAGATCTCTTATGCACGCGTAAACTAATTTCCTCCATTTATAACAATTGTCGGTTTTGTCACTCGGTCGAATGTCCTGAAACTTTGGCTCATTTAATCACACAATGTACTCAGCTAAACTCGCTTAGACATCTACACTTTCATAAGTATTGTTCAAGTTTTGCCATGTTTGAACCCAACGTTTGTTGGAATTACATCTTTGGTTCTACCTTGTTGGGCATCCAAATAACTACTATAAATGTCTTATCTTCTTTAAAACTAGATAAACTAAATAATCCACAAGCTCTACTTTCAAACTGTAACTGAACCTTATGTGTGCATTGCTATTGTACATGTTACAACCTTAATGATATATGACCAGTGTGATGATATTGTCTGGATTTGATAGCGTATGTTTTAATGATTTTATGATTGTTTATACTTAGATCATTTATGTATAGCATTTTATTGATGTTTTGTTTTACTTTGTTTATTGAAAAGTTGTAAAAATTCAACTAAATCAATAAAAAAAAAAAATATTATACCATTTAAGGGGAGCAGGTGACACCCCCACTCCCCTTAAATGGTGTAATCGGGTACACCTTTATCGTGTCAAACCACAGCATTTTTGCCGCAATTCTTTGTACAGGCGACTCTTTTGCCACGCTTTTATCACTGCATACCGGTTTCATGCTTTGCTTCCTACAGAGAGGGAAAAACATGTGACAATCCCAAAAGTGCTGTGTCAGAAATGTAACAAAGAGAAACATGGGCACACCCATGGATTGTAGTCTAGAATTTCTTTCGGACAAAGGCGGTTTTAGTGAGTGAACCTCTTCTTTTAAAAGTGCTTCAAAGCCTTTTATGGTGACCCAAATATGTTGGAGTCACTTCGTGGCCACTTTGTGGCCTCTTCAATGCAGATTCAGAGAACCAACTTGAAATCCTTCTTCCGTTTTTGCTTAGTGGATTTTCTACCCATGATGACTTGCACAGATTGATCTATCCAGTCACATGGAAGAAACAACAGCTGGGATTTTCCCAAGACTATGAACCTATGAGTGTTACTTCCAATCATGTGCTATTTGCCACCCAGGTCACATGAGCGCTATAAAACAGCAAAGAGAAGGAGAAAACCACACTCTCCTTTCTCTGCTACTATGTCACATAGCAGCACCTGCTTTGACTAGGCAACTCTTCACAAAGTGCCTCACACCACACTGACACATGTTACATTTTCGCACAATGTGAAGGATCAGCAAGGAATAGCCATAGCCAGCAGGGTGGTAAGGCGAGGGAACAGGGCTTGATCTTGACTGTGAGTATAGTCAATTAATAGAGCATAAACTTCAATTCACGGTTATTGGTGCATGACACGCAAATCTGCAGAGCTAAATAAACAAAAAAAATATGGTTGGGGTAAGTCAAAAATGCAGAAGAATGTCACCTTTGCCATCAAATTCCATCATGGTACCACTTGGCCGTCAGGCAGCTGGGATATGGCTGTATTCTGCTGGGATTCAGGGTTCCACTTCATATTGACTGGATCTGCAGCGCTATGCACGCATCTACTGACCGTGTGGCTCAGCTCAAAATGGCAGAGCATGTCCTCCACCCACGAGCAGAGCTTGCTGACCAACCAGCATCTTGAATGTCTCTACTGCTGCACATTGTAAATATCTCGCCAAATACACTGCCGAAGTGAGATGGCTGGCCAGAGGTTTTGGGAAGGTGGGCTCTGGGCCTGTTACATCACAGCTGAGCATGTTTCACCAGCAGCCAATTTGTCAGGTGGCCATTGATGCTTCATGTGCCAGGTGCATCAGCTGCTAACTCCACTGTATGCCTTACCCCATGGCAATTGCTGGCAGACGCATGGCAGTGCCGGATGTTTCTGCCACCTCTTTCTGTACAAACGCTAATTTATCATACATAACTCATTGGTGTTTTTTGATGCTGTTCTCAAGCGGGACAGGAAAAAAGCCTCCAATCCTACACGGCACGGGTACTATAGCTCAGTGGCAACGCGTTCTTCTTGGAAGCAAGACAACGCAGAGCAACACAGGTTTGAATCCTTGGTCCGCGCTTACAAACCTCTTCGCCATTAAGCGTGTTATAAAAAAAAACAATTATATTTATAACATTGACCATCTTGATTGCAGCTGCTCAGGGAATGCTCTGGTAGTTTGCAATTGAAGTAGCTTGAACTTCATCTTCACCTGCTGTAGGTACGATTTTACTAGTGAAGCTACATTTTATATAGTTAATAAACTTCCTATATCTGAAAGGGGGCGCTTGCCTTATTCCACACATGATAGCCTGTTCCGGACATGACAATAGATTCAGCACCTTTGATGGCTTCCCAAAATTGATCATACTCAATATATAACATTTGTGATACAAAGTTATTCCAACTATTAAGATACGCCTTTTTTAGTACACTACACTTTGTAAGAACGTGCCTGGCCATTTCAACTTCGGACCTATAAAGACGACATAATCGTTTCTTCCCAAGGGACTTTCATCCATCGTCTCTTATGCTCTAATGTTTGGAGTATGTTGTAGCGAAGATGGATGATAAATCTTTTGATTTTTGCAGAGCATATTTTTGTGCGATAAATACGAGACATTCTTTGTCTAGAGGATTGAATGCCATATTCTTTATATATCTTTAGACCAGACAGATAGTCAATGTTAGCTGAGCGATCATAGTCTCTTGCTTTCTTTTTAACGAGACTAATTCTGTTCGGATTCGTCAAAAGATCATCCAGATTGATATTCAGTTGCTCCATGTATTCAACAATAGTATCATAAAGATTCCTCATAAAATAGTTGTTGGTCACATTCTTATATTGTCTCGCTCGGAAGCCATATATAGTATTGTCACCCAGTGGAGGTAAGACAATCGTAAAGTACAGAGGGCATTTTTGTACCCACTTAGTCAGTCCCATGCGAAGGGCTGCCACCGGCACACTTAGGGGTACTCTCACAATGGCTCGCAGAATTATGGCTTATAATTTTTCAATGCCTTCCAACAATTTTTCTGGGAGGGTAGCTAAGCCATATAATATACTTGGAACCACACTCTGGGTATATACCTTGACCAGTCCCTCCACATTGTTTCCCCCTCGCTTGAGCATAATTTTTCTCAAAAGCAGCCATTTTTTTCAGCACCTTTGACTGGATTCTACTTCAATAAAAATCTTTAAATGGCAAAGTTTTCATCAGGAAGCCCAGATAATTATACACCTCAACCACTTCCAATTTAGTCCCATTAATACACGAGGAAGGAGAAGGAATTCAGTGTTTTCAGAGCATTAATTTTCAAATGAACCCTTTGAGCATATTCCGTTAGTGCTGTCAATGATTTTGGTAGGTCAATAGGGGTACGGTCCATGATAATGGTGTTGTCTGCATATCGGACCCAACGAACCACTTGCATATAAATTGTCTAATGTAGGGGCCAGGTTGCAACCCTGTTTAATGCCCACATTGGTATGGATATCCGGTGTAAGAGCTCCCTCGCTATTAATGTTTATCTTAACAGTAGTATCGTTATAGAGTGGAATAATGAAGTGCGGAATGCTCAGGCCAATCCCCCAATTCTTATGCTTGTTCCGAAGCCGGGCTCTCGATATTGTACCGAAAGCCTTACTAAAGTCGATAAAACAGACTTATAGCCAATCTTTTTCCTTTTGTTGAGAAGCTGCAATAAAATAGTAGACTGCCCATATTTTTTGCAAAAGCCTGTTTGAAGCGGAGACAGGATTGCTTTTTCATTAGTCCACTTAGTCCACTTATTCAATTTTTTTAGTAGTATAGTGCGAAAATATTTCGGCTAGCATCAATCATCTCCAGCAATCTATAGTTCATTGTTATAGAGTGGTGCCACCTTTAAAAACTGGGACCATAATAGATCACTGCCAAATACACAGTATAGTGCCCTCTTGTAATATTTTTGCAAATAATTGTTCTAGAATACATGCCCAAAAACCCGATTCTCCTTCAATACTTTGTTAGGCATCATATCCGGGCCAGCAGCCTTGGAGTTTTTAATGGACCTAATCACTGTCATAATGTCATCCAGTGGAAAGCCCTCCAAAAAATCTAAACGCATTTATTTTACCCAGTGGTCAAAGTGGGCAGGAGCGGTTTGGAGCGGTTTTATTGTTAAGTTTTATTGTTCCTATACTTGTATTTTAAAAAGAAACCATTCGGTATGGTTTAGTTTTACAATAAAAGTGTAGGAAGAAGTATATCTGCACTGAACGTTCCCCTAAACAGCAAACGCATGTGTTTGGGGGTTTGTATTGTGCACGGGTGGGCGCGTGGTGGTGTGCATTGTGAGGAGTGGGGGGCACAGGTCAGTAGGGAACGTAGTTCCACCACTAATTTTCATACACTTCGACCGCTGAAAGAAGGACAGCACCAGGATTGGTACGAATGTAAATCTATTTTGCAGAGATGGTCTTTGTTATTTCATCAACTAATTTTGGTGTATTGGATGGTCCAAAAGCTGTAGCTTGGGTACTTTGAGTAATTGAGTTATGGATGCAGTCTATTAGAAACCCTGTAAATATGCTTGTAAATATGCTTGCAGTTGACTTTAACCGGATATTTCTAAATGTAAGGTGTTATCTTTGGCTGTGGTTCATTTTTGTTCGAATCTTCAGAGGGGAAGCATCTATTATTAGTTATTAAAGCAGGAACGGCATGTTTGCTATACTCGAACAAATGAGATATTTGCTTGGATTGCACCCGATTGCCGTAGGTGAGCAAGGACACATCTTTTTAAATTCAACATATATGATTTCTGCTTTGCTGGGAAACAGATTCTTAGCTTTCTGAGGTGCATATTCACTTAATCTTGCAGTGTGTGGTTACCATCTGATGTTATTATCTATGGCAGAGTGCGTTCTGCCTCTTTCTGCATTCTAATCCAGTTTGGGTAATTATGGGCCGCAAAAATGCAACCTTGCCTTAAAGGGCATCATGTCCTACTCTAGTACAGGGAGTTCATTTGTTGGTATAATTCCAATAGATTCAACATCAGTTACAGAGTTTACTGGCATTAAAAAGTAAGCAAGATGCTGGACAGGGCGGCCACGGGGAACTGTTTTCTAGATGTAGCTCAGTCATGGGGTTTAAAGACAATTGAAAATCAAAACTTAATTGCATACATACATATCACAATACAAGTGGTAGTGTAAGAAAGTCTGTCCTTTATGTTCTTTCCATGAGCTGCGTTTGATGTCACAACTTACTTGTAATGAACAGCTACTTAGCAGGTTGACATGAATAGGTTAGTGACATCATGATGAATCCAATACCAACCTCCCCACACCTATGGTCTTGCACAGATTGATTGTGATGAATCATGATCAACGCCAAGTGCCCTGGGTGTGTGCAGGAAAAGGAGCTGCATGGGGAAAGACTAGAGGGAGGGGCATGGTTTAACATAAGAGGTCCCATATGAAATTAGACGTAGCAACAGATAAATGAACATTTTAATTGCTGGAGTGAAAGCAGAGTCTGAAAAGAGATACAGAGAAAGGGACCTGTCTGAACAGGCCAATCAATGGTAGGTGTGTGGAAAGAGACCATGTTGTACCTTATTTAGCATGTCAATGGGGGTCATTACGACTGTGGAGGTAGCCATGGTGCTACTAGCACCATGGCTGCCTCCAAAGTCGTGTCTAGGTACGGGTTCTCAGAATGGGAATTTACCGGGTCATTCCAACCTAGGAGGACCCGGTAAGTCCCCATTCTGAAAACCATTCCCCATTCCCATTCGAGCCCCCATAGGGCTCAATGGGAATGGGGAAGGAGCTAATAACGGGCCCGCAAAAAGCGGGCCCGTTATTAGCTCCCAGGTCCCTTAGCGGCTCCCACTAAGGGCGGCTGGTAAAACCAGCCGGCCTTAGAGGGACCCGCTAAGGGACCTCGGAAAGCGGTGGTAAGGGGTTAACAGCACTGGCCTCCTTACGATAACATTAACCCCTTACCGCCAGCCTCGTAATGAGGCCCAATGTCTTTTAAGGCCTTGTCATGATTTATCTTGCTATATATCATTTGCATTATTAGGCTATGCTATGCAATGAAATCCTCCATCACAACATGTCCAATCATGCTATGGCTGGTGTGAACCTGGGGGAAAGCAAATTGGGGTGAATTGGCTCACCCCTCTGTTATGACTGGTTTCCCTGTTTGTCCCATGCTACCTGAATGCATGGTGAGCAATGTCATGAGTGGCATGTTCTGTGAGTGTCTGGAATGGTTGGGGTTGACTGCAAGTTCGACCCAGGAAGTAGGAAGAATGTAGCCTGGGTGGTCGGAGCCAGTGTACATGATGACAACTGATCTGAAGAAGTAACTGAATAAAGAAACCTTAAACATCTTAACTGCTGCCTCCAGAGTCATTTACCTATATAATAGCTGGTGACGAGTCGGTCTTGGGATGGATCAAGGTAGCGGAAAAGAGCAAGGTACCTTTGTGTATATGAAAAAGGAGAAATTGGGCTGCCACGGGGTTGCGGGAAAAAGGAGCAGAAAGGAAGTGAAGTGAGAGGTAGATCCACTGCCCCCATTGAGGTGTCTCACCGCCCAGGGCAAGATAAAGGCACTGTGCTGGTGGAAGAGAGCCAGGGTGACTGCAGAGAGTGAGTGTGGAGTCACCCAGAGTGAAGTGAGGCTGCTAGGTGAGGAGAAGACAGTTAATTAGAATGCCTTGAGGCTGCTTATACATGTGTGTGCCTCCATACGTGTGAAGAGTAACCACCCAGGGCAAGCAAAAGGCACTGTGCTGGTGGAGAAGACCCAGAGTGACAGGAGAAGTTGAGTGTTCGAGTGCTCCTGGTTTGCCATTTGCCGCTAGCCCATCTGAAGAAGTGGCTAGTAAGAGCCAGAACGTGTGAAGAGGTGTGTGCTGATAAACCAAAGAAGGCTGCTGGCAGAAGGTGTCCAAGGCACCTGAATGGGAAGGCAATGTGACGAGCATAGCAGCAAGATTAAAAGCTGCTTAGAATCCCTGGTTCTTGGTAAATAATGGTGCTTTGGAATTGAAGGTCGCTGCAACGGCTGGGAGGAATGGCTGTGAAAATGATATCAAAAGGCAACCCCCACCGACCTGGGACTGGCTGTAGTGATGGTTGGCTGCCAGGAGCTCTGTGGCGCTTCAAAGCTGTTCCTTCAATGGTGACATCATTCGGCTGCTGTAGGAATTGGTGAAGGTCACCAAGACCCCAAACTTCTGTGTTCTGAAGCTCTCTGATGTCTGCTTCAGTGCATGCTCTCATCGTACCCAGCTCCTGTTCATGTTCGGAATCAAGGAACTTTTCCTGCGAATGGTGTTGACAACAGGACCAGAAAACAGCACCTCATAACGTGCTTGTGCGTGTTCATGGCGGAGGGAGGGGAGGTTCTCATTTGATGTTGTGTGTAATGTTTAGTTTTCAGTAAAAGTAAATTCATGGTGTTTGTCAGCCATCTGGTAATATGGAATTCTCTTGGTGTTGGTAAGGACACTTTGGTCAATGTTTCATATCTCTGGCTAATGCAATGGAATATTGGAGCGCTACTGAGAGGGGCTGCGCCGCCACCAATGAGGTACTTCAAGCAATTGTAAAGCTTTCATCCGTTATAGTGCACAGAGACTTATTTTAGTGGTGCACTCAGGAGGAATTGTGGCTGTTACCCTGCGAGCACATGGCTGGGCAGGTGCGATGGAAGGAGGGTAAGAGAAAGGCACTCCCGACTGTTTAGTTACTGAAAATAATGTGATGTGCTGACCTGTGGATGTATTTAAGGCTGTGCACTTTGTTTAACATTTGGAGTATTTTTAGGGGTTAAGCGCTTTGTTATATTGGTGCAACAATGGCTTTTATCTCACTATTGTATTTGAGAGTGAGTGGTGTGATTTTGTGGTTTGTGGTATGTGATGTATAAGGTAGGAAGAGAATAACATGTTTGAGGAAGTGCACCAAAATGGCTACCGCTTTGCCATGTCTTTCTCACTGCAACGTCTTATTGTGCACTGATAGCTGCCTCATATGCATTGTTCCAATGCTGTTGGTAATAGGTTTGTAATAAGAAGGCTGATCATGGTCCAGGGAAGGTTTCTTTAACAACTGTGCGATTCACGAGATTTTTTACTTCGAAGCGATAACAACTGTGGTGATTGCCACATTTGCCATTATTTGCAAAAAGTGGATGATTGCATCAATAAAGTCCATTATTATGTAAGTAGGGCAAGATTGCCTGGGTAGGCTAAAAGCCTCAAGGAAGTTGCAATCTGGCACATTTTCTGGGTGAATACTTCCCTACATTTCAAACTTAAATGGGCTGGACTAGAATCTATTCTTGAAACCGAAGTAAGTGCCATGTGTTGTGGGCCATTACAGAGAGGTGAATAGCCTATAATTTAATAAAAAGTCATATTTCCTGGAGCCATGCTACTAAATTGGATTGAGACGGTCTAGGAGATGAGTTATCTTCCAAAAGACGCAAGTATCAAAATGTGTGTTTACCACAGCTTCGATTTTGGCCATAAAGAAGACATTTCTTAGCTAAAATAGTCTCGGATTTGTATTTCTAGAAGATGTTCAGCTATGTGTTTGGAGTTGTTGGAAGAGCATGCTAAGCTGGGGGTCTCTACTTTCGGTTTGTGACTTTGGAGAGGAGCACTGCGCGTGGCAGAGCAAACAAAAGCCTGAAATACACACCAAATGCACGCAGCGCGATTGGTGTGTAGCTGAGTGTTTGGTGTTCGGTGAGCGTTGGAGGTCTGGATGAAATTTGTATATAATTATAAACCGACTCTAACACCTCCATATATAGCATGGTTCAAGAACAATGGCATACTCCCTGTGCTCTGGAATGCCTTCCCATAGACCGTTACCGCAAGAAGTTGTCATGTTGACAAAAATGAATGTAACAGCAAAAGATTTGATTAATAGGAATAATTAAGGCGAACAGATGAATTTGAATTTCGACAATAATCTGATAACAATTAAAACATGGTATATTAAGGATAATAAGTGACCGCTCCTATCCTTTACGGAAGTTGTTGTTGGAAAATCGAAGAACGAAGGATTATCACAGTTACTCTCTTCTGTAAGAAAACTGCTAATTATCAAATTATCATTGCGGACATGTGTACAGACCAACTGGAGGTGTCTGTCCAGAACTGTTCAGAAGCTGTTCATTGGATCATGTTGATTTGAAGGACTTTATAAACTGCACCCATAAAGACCTTATTACTGATATATCCATGTTGGCACCCATTGTTTCCCATGAATAAACCAAGCGGGTCTGGCTGTCTCTGGTTTTGGAGAGGGCTGAGTCTCCGGCATGGGACAAGCGAGAGAATGTCTGTTTGTTCAGACCCGAGTGGCTCTAGCGGAATCCTCCCCAAATTTGGAAAACAAGGTTCAATTATAAATGTTAGGCCCTTTACAGCTTGGTTCCTAGTTTTCTATCCCACCATTAATGCCAGAGAGACAGCAGGTCCAAGGCACAGAGCAGTGCCATCAAAGTGTACAAGATTCTTTATCTCCCGTGGACGAGATAATAGATGCTTTTTCATTCCCGGTGCTCTCTCGTCTACTGCCCTCAATGGATAGAGGCTATGAATTGGTACAGTATGAGATTAGAGAGGTCAGGCATACTCTAAAAGAACTGTTGACAAAAATGTATATTTTGGAAGGCTTTATTTTTGCTGTTAATTCATTACCCGAGGCACTCACTTCTGTAAATTTTCTAGTGTAAATACTTTGCTGGAAGTGGCCATCCTCACTCTCGTTTGGACGTGGGGGAGAGGGCACTAGGTTCACACTTTTGAATGGTGGAAAGGCCTCACCCAAGGGAACCCAAATGAAAGAATCATCCCTAAAACCATTAAATGTCACCTCTATGGCCACTCAAGTGTCCAAAAAACAAGTGAAGCCTTTAATAAGTCTCTAGTTTATCCGGAGGATAATGGTTTAGTGGTGGTAAAGATTGTCCCAGTCCAACAAGCTAGTCGTGTATCACTAGATATTAGAGGTACAGAGTATAAAACCACAGTAATGAAGAAAAAAAACAAAGAAATCTGAAAAATGCAACAAAGAAATCCACTGAGGGTTCACGTAACTTTTTGCGGAAACTCAGATGTCAGCTGCGTGTAAAAAAATAGCATGCTGTGGAGGATGTGAGAGTTAAAGAAAGTGTACTACTGCCTCTGCCCTTCCACATGAGGATGAGACGTTAAAATGGGAGGAAATAATACTAGTGAGTGATGTAATAAAGAAGTCCATGAAAAGGGACCCACAAGCCAAATCAAATTCACTGCAAGTGGAAGAAGGGGTAATTACTTAATTCTTAACACCTTTATAAGGTGTGAACAAATCCTTGGATCTGAGTATTCCTAAGATCCATTTGGTCTCAGAAATTGGCGAGGAAAGAATAAATGAGTATCGTGATGAAAACCTCTTGTCTGAACCTGAGGAGGAAGCTTCTAATATAAAATCTGGAAGCACCCCTAAAAGCCACCACACATACATGTGTTCCTAGAAATATCTATGACGGTGAGAAGGCGGAGAGCCTTGTGGTCTGAAATGAAGGTAAATTCAGACCAAAAGGTCTCTCTATGGATGAAAGAAATACTATGTATCCCAAGGAAAGTTTATCCTCTAAGGTTTTCTCTAAGAAAGGTGTGGAGAATGTCTTCCCCATATTTCTATCACTGGAAGAGCGTCGGAGAAAGATGCACAAGAAACTTGGGTCAGAAAAGACAAAAGGGGAAAGAGTGACAAAAAGATTAATTGTTGATCTAGTAAATGGGGAGACACATGCTGCTTCAGAAATGGACAATGGATAAGGAAAACATTAATTTGCCATGCAAATAGTTATACTTTTTAGAAGTATAAAGGAAATTCAAAGTGCGAGAATTTCATCCCCTTGATAGATCCTATGTGTTGGCTCTATTTGAAGAAATATTGAAATTAAGCACAATGCAATCTGGAGATTTAGCCCAGGTTCAATTCATTTACACAGGGAAAGTCAACATAGTGAGGCTGGGATTTAAATCGGAACTGATTAGAAATGTAGTTGTAGCTGAAATGCAGGCCTTTGAAGAATTGTGATATGAGCTGTAGTGCCTGTTTGTGAGAGTGTTCATTTGGAGGAGGGCACACGACAACTATTGGTGGTTAAAGTTCATTGTGAAGACCAAAATTCCAACAGGAACACAAATTTAACGAGCCCTAAAATATCTGTTACGAATGACTGGCCATCGATTCTGAATACTCTGCATATGAATAACAGAGGGGGAGATGGGCAGTTCTGAGGTAAAAATTGTAAAACCTCCTCCTGGAATACACTGGGTTTTGCCCAACTTCCATCCACTTATTTTCTTTGGGGTACCTCAGGTTTCATAGCTCTACTCAAAACATGGATTTTAGAACAACCTATATTTGAAGGGTACACTGTTTGCTATGAACCAGCAAGAAAAGGTTTGATGGTGAGACCTTTTGGAAGTGTGGTGTGTGCCGTTCGTAACGACCGTAAATTGCTAATGCAAAAGCTCACACTGGAAGAAAAGGACATGCTAGCAGTTAAAATAATAATGCAAGGGAAGGGTGAATTTGCTCTGCATGTCTGTTTTAAACTAAATGTTTATTTTAATTCTAATACTAGTGATGTAATGATTTTTTTTAGCAAAGATAGATTATATGATGGAGACATACTTGATGGAAGATAGCAGCTGCATATTATCATGTGATCTGAACAGTAAGGGGATAATTCATAGAATTTAGCGCACAAGTGGCACACGCGGCTGGCGCACAGTGTGCATGTGCGATTGTCTGCGGCAGCCGCGTGCGCTAAAATCCATTTCCGCGCACAGCGTATTCATGGATTTTAGCTACCAAAACCAGCTGTGGCGCACAGTGGCTCAGCGACCCTACAGCAGCGCCAGTTACGCCCCCAAGAATGCCCCTCACGCAGGGAAAAGCCATCAAAATCCCCAATCCAGCGCAAAGGGCTGCGCTAACCCTGTACCAGCACGGCAAGTGGGGAACGTGTATTACTGGGGTTCGCGGGAAGTTACACACGCGGTTGGCCCTGTGCGAGTGGGGTACGTGTATTACTGGGGTTCGCGGGAAGTAACACACGCGATTGGCCCTGTGCGAGTGGGGTATTTGTATTACTGGGGTTCGTGGGAAGTTTCACACGCGATTGGCCCTGTGCGAGTGGGGTACATGTATTACTGGGGTTCGCGGGAAGTTACACATGCGATTGGCCCTGTGCGAGTGGGGTACATGTATTTCGGGGGTGCGCAGGAAGTTTCATACGCGATTGGCCCTGTGCGAGTGGGGTACGTGTATTACTGGGGTTCGTGGGAAGTTTCACACGCGATTGGCCCTGTGCGAGTGGGTTGCGTGTATTACTGGGGTTCGCGGGAAGTTTCACACGCGATTGGACCTGTGCGAGTGGGGTACATGTATTACTGGGGTTCGCGGGAAGTTTCACACGCAAAGGGGCCTGTGCGAGTGGGGTACGTGTATTACTGGGGTTCGCGGGAAGTTTCACATGCGATTGGCCCTGTGCGAGTGGGGTACGTGTATTACTGGGGTTTGTGGGAAGTTACACATGCGATTGGCCCTGTGCGAGTGGGGTACATGTATTTCGGGGGTGCGCAGGAAGTTTCATACGCGATTGGCCCTGTGCGAGTGGGGTACGTGTATTACTGGGGTTCGTGGGAAGTTTCACACGCGATTGGCCCTGTGCGAGTGGGGTACGTGTATTACTGGGGTTCGCGGGAAGTTACACATGCGATTGGCCCTGTGCGAGTGGGGTACATGTATTTCGGGGGTGCGCAGGAAGTTTCATACGCGATTGGCCCTGTGCGAGTGGGGTACATGTATTACTGGGGTTCGTGGGAAGTTTCACACGCGATTGGCCCTGTGCAAGTGGGGTGCGTGTATTACTGGGGTTCGCGGGAAGTTTCACACGCGATTGGACCTGTGCGAGTGGGGTACATGTATTACTGTGGTTCGCGGGAAGTTTCACACGCAAAAGGGCCTGTGCGAGTGGGGTACGTGTATTACTGGGGTTCGCGGGAAGTTTCACATGCGATTGGCCCTGTGCGAGTGGGGTACGTGTATTTCGGGGGTGCGCGGGAAGTTTCACACGCGATTGGCCCTGTGCGATGGGGTACGTGTATTACTGGGGCTCGCGTGAAGTTTCACACGCGATTGGCCCTGTGCGAGTGGGGTATATGTATTACTGAGGTGCACGGTAAGTCTCACACGCGATATGAGCACGGTACGTGTATTTCGGGGGTGCGCAGGGAGTCCTACACATGAATTGGCAGTGTGGGTCCTCCCAGGTGTTCCCTCTACACCCTCCACGGCCCCTGCAGGCAGCCCACACCACAGGGGACTACCCTGCACCCCTGGTCATGTCCCACAGGCAGCCCATCCACCATGAGTATGCCCCCCAGCCAAGCCACATGTCAGCTTGCACTACTGATAACCAACTCATGTCCCCCTGCACCCCCACCCGCCAGCATGGCAGGACACCTGCCAGCAGGCCCCCACTCATGTCCCACTCATGTTCCCCTGCACCCTCACCCCCCAGCAGTGCAGGGCACCTGCCAGCAGGCCCCCACTCATGTCCCACTCATGTCCCCCTGCACCCCCACCCCCCAGCAGTGCAGGGCACCTGCCAGCAGGCCCCCACTCATGTCCCACTCATGTCCCCCTGCACCCTCACCCCCCAGCAGTGAAGGGCACCTGCCAGCAGGCCCCCACTCATGTCCCACTCATGTCCCCCTGCACCCCCACCCCCCAGCAGTGCGGGACACCTGCCAGCAGGCCCCCACTCATGTCGCCCTGCACCTCCACCCCCCAACAGTGCAGGGCACCTGCCAGCAGGCCCCAACTCATGTCCCACACATGTCCACCTGCACCCCCACCTCCCAGCTTGCGGGACACCTGCTAGCAGGCCCCCACTCATGTCCCACTCATATCCCCCCGCGCCCCCACCTCCCAGCTTGCGGGACACCTGCTAGCAGGCCCCCACTCATGTCCCACACATGTCCCCCTGCACCCCCACCCCCAGCAGTGCAGGGCACCTGCCAGCAGGCCCCCACTCATGTCACCCTGCACCCCCACCCCCCAGCAGTGCGGGGCATATGCCAGCAGGTGTCAAGGATGGCACTCTGTCAAGAGTGGCACAGGGCCCCCAGGTAGGGTTTGGGTGGCTGTGCTGATGTAAGGTGACAGATAAGTACACGCACAGCAGGAAACTCATCAAGAAAGAAAAGTAGGCAACTGTAGTTGCGAACAGAAAGGGGCAGGAAATACAAAGATATAAACAAACTGGATTCCCTCTAGGGGTGTATGCAGACATGGAAAAAGAGTGTTCCACTGACCTTTTGGAAACTCCAGCCTTCTGCACGGATTACTATTACAGAGGCCCACTCTGTCTGCTCATGGCTGGGAACAACAGCTGTGGGTGTCTGTTAAACAGAAAACGCGACAAGGGAAGGGGCAGAGGTTGCCTGCCGGAAACCAACAGTCAAGCTCTGTACAAAGGATCAACATAAGACACAAGAGAGACAAGAACAGAAATAACCAGGGACAAGGAAGTCTAAGAGAAATCTAGCTGAAGGGAATGAAGGAAGAAACAGTACAATAGAAATGGGTAAACTAAAGAGGAGGACAGAGGAGACAAGGAAGAGAAGGACAGGGATCAAGAACAAGGGGTTGCAAACAAGGAAGAGAGCAAGGGAGCAGCAGCCAGGAAAGAGGGGGGCTGCAAACAAGGAAGCAGGGCTGCAGTACCAAACGGTACAAGGTACAGAAAAACTGTACTGGATTGCAGAGGACTGTAGTAGGCTACTAGGCAGAGAGTCCAGAGGAGCAGGACTGAGAGCTGTAGTAGGCGGCAGACGGAGAGCCCAGAGGAGTAGGGCAGCAAGGAGCAAACCCAAAGGAACAAACCCAAAGGAACAGGGCGTAGAGACAGAGAGACCCGAGGGTCAGGGTTGAAAGCAGAAGAGAGTAGCAGGCTGCAAGGCAGGGAGCCCAACGGAGCAGAGCAGCAAGGAGCGAGCTCAGAGGAGCAGAGCAGCGAGGCAGGGAGCCCAGAAGGCTATGGCTGTAGGCAGCGGAGTGTAACAGGCTGCAAGGCAGGAAGCCCAGAGGAGCAGGGCTGTGAGGCAGGGAGCCCAAAAGGCTATGGCTGTAGGCAGTAGGTTGTAGCAGGCTGCAAGGCAGGAAGCCCAGAAAGAGCACTGGAACAAAAGCAGGAAAATGCAGCAGCAGGAACAGCATACAAATTCAAGACCAAAGGCAAAAAGGGGCTGGGAGGACTCTTTATACAAGAGACTGAGCTCCTGCAGGCAGCTGCTTAAATACCACCCTGCCCTGTACTGCGGCAAGCTAATTGGCAGCACCTGGAGCAGCACACCTGAATACAATCTGCCTCCTCCCTCTCTGGTCCTGAGATGGTGGAAGCAGCACTGATCCCTACGGCTTCTGGGAATTGTGGTTCCAATGCTGACGAATGGGAATGGCCAGGAATTGATAGCTGTAGCAAGGTGCATTGTGGTACATGTAGTTAGTTGAGTTATATAAGAAGGCACCAAAGTCACGCAAATGGGAATTAAGTACCAACGTGTGAATAGGGGTTGTTCCAAGAGTATTCTGAAGAAAAATGAATAACAAATAGTCCCTGATGGTTGCCAATGTGTGCGCCCATGGCGCAGGCATGACAGCAGGCCCCCACTCATGTCCCCCTGCACCCCTACCCCCCAGCAGTGCGGGGCACCTGCCAGCAGGCCCCCACTCATTTCCCACTCATGTCCCCCTGCACCCCCACCCCCCAGCAGTGCGGGGCACCTGCCAGCATGCCCCCACTCATGTCCCCCTGCACCCCCAGCCCCCTGCAGTGCGGGGCACCTGCCAGCAGGCCCCCACTCATGTCCCACTCATGTCCCCCTGCACCCTCACCCCCCAGCAGTGCGGGGCACCTGCCAGCAGGCCTCCACTCATGTCCCCCTGCCCCCACGTCATGACGATCCTCAATCATGGCCCTTATGACCAGCCTCGCCAGCCCAAAGACCCAACCAAGTACTGCATCCACCCACATAGAAAAGGCAATTACATGATACAACCCCAAAGGCAAGTATGTAAATGAACACATGTCCGTCTCACACACACACAATGGGTGCAAGTGAATGTGAAAACCCATATCATGACATGCATGAAACCAATGAGATAATACCACACGTCGAAGTATGAAGAAAAAAATGTATTAAACACAACATGAATGTAATTAAAAAAATCACACAACAATGGGAATAATTAAAGAAATGCTGCATGTCTGTAAAAGAATAAAAAACAAGAAATCATAATCCAAAGAAATCCAAAAGAAATGGTGTCCAAAGTCACAGTCCAACAAAGCAAATCCAAGGGAAAAAAGCAAGTGAAAATAAAGAAAACGTGAAAAATCCAATGGTGAACTATGTACAAATGAACAATCCAGGGTCCATGAGCCCAACTGATGAAATGAAACCTACCAAAAATACTACCTAATAAAAACTATATACAAAAACGTGGTGCATTGTCCATGTGCAACCAAAATGAAAAAGAAAAGGAAAGGAAACCTAACACTATCTAACTATATACAATGGCAGCGCGCAAGTCTTGCGCCTCACTCTGTGGTGTCCCGGGCCAGGGCATCATCGAACTCCATATCGATGTCCCAGAGGCGGGACTCTGCCGTGGCGCCGAGGTCTCACAGGGAGGCACTCATGGTCTGTTCCAACTCCCTGCGAGTTGCCTCGAGGCACTCTGCCTGCCTCAACGCCCAACGCATGGAGAACTCTGCCCTGACCATGGTGAGCCACGCCTCTTCGGCCCGCCGCCGCTCCACATCTATAGCATGGCCTAACCGCTGCCACACGGAAGACACTTCCAGTCCTGGGTCTTCCTGCATTCTGGCCGATGCCTGCCCCTCTGATGTTGAAGGCCCTGAGCCATCATGGCTCCCACCTTGTTGCTGCTGCTGATGTGCCTCTGCATGTGCCCTGGCTCTTGCTGCCTGCACATCCTCCTCCGGCTGGGGTGCAGTTGTTGATGTGGCCACCCCTGCTGGACGTCCGACTCCCGACTGTGGCAGGGATGTGTCCTCCACCAGCCTGGCCGTAGGGTCAGAGGCAGCTCCACAGGGTACCCAGGTGATACATGGGTGGGAAGATGGCATGGAGGACGACTGGCGCATAGGGGGTTCAGGTGAGGAGGGGGTCCGAACAAGGTCCAGCAAACGGAGGAATCCGGCCATGGTGAGCTGTCCCAGTAGGTCTACGCGGTCAACGAGGCATTCGAGATGACGTGCAATGTCCTCATCCTACATCTCCTCCAACTGTTGCAGTGATGAGATCGCCATATATGTCAGATCTGCCATTCAGCCTTCTACATATCAGTGTCACATGCATCCATGTTGCATCACAGTTGCACACTTGTCAAGTACACACACATGCACATGTACACAGTGCAGATACATGCATTAGGAACCACCATCCATGCCACAACCATGCCAATGTACATACACAGAAATTCAAACATGTGTGCTCCCACACCTGCATTCGTCCAGCATGCTTACCAACACATACACCATCAATGTGTCTCACACATGAGAGGACACACATGTGGCAGCCTCACGCCCATGTTCATACACATCCCTACATGGCCCTACAAAAACACATGTGCAACCTGCACACTACTGGCACACCACAACACGCACAGCATCTAAAAACACTCCATGTACACTTACCGCTCGACTCCAGACGGGTCTGCCTCTCAAGGATCTGAACGTAGAGCGCTGGGCATATGCGTTCCAGGACCCTTAGACTAGTACCCACCCAATCGATTCACTCTTGTGAGACGCTATCGGCTAAACTCCAACTAAATAATAACCAAACCCTTATCATCCACCTCCTATATAGACCTCCTGGTCCATTAGGCACTTTCGAAGATGACCTCCACATCTTACTTACAAATAACCTTAAACCTTGCTCTCAATCGATCCTTCTTGGGGACTTTAACTTAGGCCTCCATGATACTACAGATACTAATGCTACACTGGTAGCCAATTCTATTCACTCACTCGGCTTAACTCAAAGAGTTGATAAGCCTACGCATCTGAAGGGAAGAACCTTGGACTGGATAGCTGACTGTAACTGTACAACGTCTATCTCATCTATAATGCCCCTACCCTGGACAGACCATTCCCTGGTGTCCTTTAATTTAGTTACCGCCAGACCCAACCCCACGGCCCCCCCACCAGCACCTCCTTGTTTAACAAGAAATAAAAAATGCATCACCCTAGAGAAAGTAATCCCAGCTATATTACCAACCCTTAATGCGCTATCAGAGAACCTAAGCCCCAGTATCCTAGTGCAAGAATTTAACACCATCATGCTCACTACCTTAGACAAAGTGGCCCCTCTCAAGCTTAGACCGAGTAAGCCGAAAGCTCATCTAAACAAATGGTTTACTCCACAGTTAAAAGATCTACGTATCTTAAAAAGAAAGAGTGAAACCGCTTGGAGGCTTTGCCCATCAGCGGACAACAAAGCCAAACGTTCCACTCTCTCCTCACTGTATAAAAAAGAAGTCTGCCAGGCAAAACGTAATTCATATGATGACCGCATAGCGAAATCCAACTCCAGTATGAAAGAGCTCTTCTCGATTCTAAAGGAACTTGAGTCCCCCATTGCCATTCAGGACACCTGCACCAAGGACAAACCTTGGTGTACGGATATCCAGCAAGCCCTTACCAATAAAATCATCACACTCCAAAATAAAATCAAGCAAAAAAAAAATGCACTCAAAATTCAGGATCCGCCTCATACCAAGAACTCATTGGGGCATAGTAACACCTTCCACTTCTCCAAAATGACCACCCTGGAAGTAGAAAAAGTTATCCTGTCGCTTAAACCTTCAAACTGTAAAGGTGACATCTGCCCAGCACAGCTGATAAAAGACGCTGCCAGAGAATTATCCCCCTTTATTGCTAAACTGATCAACGCTTCCTTCGCTTCAGGTACAATCCCGGCCAACCTTAAACAGTCCTGGGTTCTCCCTCTCCTAAAGAAGCAGACATTAGACCCTCTCATCCCTACTAACTACCGCCCTATCACGACGGTACCGTTTCTCCTTAAGATTCTGGATAAAGCTGCCTATATCCAAATTCAAAGGCACCTGGAACTACACAACCTATTAGGAGAAAGACAATCGGGCTTCCGACCCCTACACGGAACAGAAACTGCCCTTATAGACTTGAAGTCCCAAATCGATGAGCTAAGAGACAAAGGGAGAACAGTACTCCTACTACTCCTGGACCTCTCAGCGGCCTTTGATTTGGTGGATCACAGAGTCCTCTGTAGCCACCTGGACTCCGCCGCTCATTTCTCGGCAGAAGCTATTGGATGGATCAAGTCCTTCCTGAGCGAGAGAACGATGCGAGTCTTCTCTCCCTCCGCGTAGGCAGATCCCACCCCGATCTCGTGTGGTGTCCCTCAGGGCTCCTGCGTATCCCCAACTCTATACAACATTTTCACCAAGCCATTGTTCGACGATCTGGATCATCTTGGTATCACCTATACTAACTACGCAGATGATACACAGATCCTCCTCCCGCTTTCTGGGGATCATGCTAAGGACACGGAATTGGTGAACAAGGTATACCTTATCATCCAGGCATGGATGGCCACTCACGGCCTTTGTCTAAACGATGATAAGACAGAGTTGATCATCTTAGGTACCCGAGCCAATATCAAAAAACTAGGACAGGAATTTGCCTCCTTCAACATAGACGGGAACATCATCCAAGTATCCAAGGATGTTAAAACCCTGGGATTCTATCTTGATTCTACCCTATCTTTTGACAAACAGCTAAAATCCCTTGCCTCCTCCACGGCCTACACGTGCAAACTGATTAGAGCCAGTAAACCTTTCCTCTCCAACAAGAGTTGTCTAATCCTGGCCAGAGCCTTAATTCTTTCCAGAGTAGATTATTGTAATGCCCTATACTCTGGAGCTAATAAAAAAATAACCCAGAGACTACAAACATTACAAAATAATGCCTTGAGAGCGGCACTAGGCATTAACAAACAGTCCCATATCTCGTCCACCAGACGACATCACAACTGGCTGTCTACAGAGAACAAAATAAAACTCAAGATGCTATCCTTGACCCACAAAGCCCTCAATAACTCTGCCCCTAGTTACTTGTCTGACAAACTCCATAGGAGAACATCTTCCAGACCCACCAGAGCTGGGAACTTCAACTGTTTGACAATACCGAACTTTAGACTGAACACTATCGGAGGAAACAGTTTCCCAGTAAAGGCGGCTAAAACTTGGAATTCTCTACCACAAGACCTGAGAGCAGACATGCCCTACCGTTGCTTCAGGAAAAAAGTTATTCAACTCCTCACCTCGACTGACCTTTGCTGACCGGTGGCTCCTACTTCCTACGAGCATCTTGACCCCCTTGAACTTGTATACTTGCTGTAATTACTGTATGCCTGATCTGTCTAACCCAATGTAATTTTAATGTACATTTTGCCATGATGTAACCTGTAAGTTTCGTATTTCCTTGCCACTGCGCCCTGTTACCCCTGGGTCTGGCGCGCATAAAAAGTGAATAAAACAAACAAACAAACAAACCCTCATTTGGTGGTCCGACAGCTGGCCCCTTGTTGAGGGTCCTGGATCTGAAGTCCTCCCAGCGCTTCTTGACATGATGTAGGTCGCGGACTGCCACCCCCTCCGCGTTGATGGCAGTCACGATGTCCATCCAGATCCTGGTCTGTCCTTCATTGTCGGCGTACAAACTTCCAAAGAGGGCATCATACTGCCCCAGGACTTGCTCCACCAGGACACCAACTTCCCTGGCACTGAAGCTGGTGGCCCTCTGCCTCTCTGGCTGGGGGTTGCCAGTGCTGCCCGATGGTGTTCTGCTGGACATGGCAACCCCAGAGTCAGGAGTGGGTGGGCAACTGGGTCCTGGGGCTGGGCTGTGGAGCGATGGAATCCCAGTCGGGAGTCTTCAGTTCCAGCAGGGGTGTTCACAGCAACTGCACCCCTGGCTGACGTGCAGGCAGCAAATGGCAGGGCACGTGGGCAGCAGGCAGTCAGGCAGCAGCAGATTGCAGGTGGGAGCATGCTTGGGGCTCTGGGGGGCAGTAATTCGGCCTTCTGGGCAGGAGCGTGGTCTTCCGTGTGTTTTTGCGTGGCCAGCTTGATACGGAGTGATTTGGCACGTGGAAAAATTGCACGTCAGCGTGTAATTGGAGGAAAGGTCTTTAGCGCGTAAGCGCGTCTGCACATGTACACGTTTTCATTGGACCAAAGGCCCTTAGCGCGTAAGCGCGTACACGCGCAGGCATTTCCCTCGTGATGTGGGCATAGTGGTTCAGCGCACATGAAAAAACTGCACATCCGCATGTGAATGCGTGTAATCCGAGGAAAGGCCCTACGCGCGTAATTGACGTGACGCACTCGGGAGTTTCCCTCAGCACGGGTTAAAGGTGAGTAGGGCCAGCAGTTCGCTGTATGTGCTTTTCGTGGAGACCGACGTGTGTAGCTGCTTCGTGTTGTTTCGCGCGCCATCACATCTTCACAGCGATCGAGGACGTATCTCTTCTTTTGGCGGGGTATTGGCTACGCATGTTTTTCTGCATCGCGCTAGTCAGACGGTGAGTCGCGCACACATTTTTTCCCACTGCGAGTGCCCCTGTGTATCGCACCCGTTTTCGAGGTCATAGTAGCCTGCGTGTCCCATGCGTATGCTTTTTTCGTGTTACTGGGTGCCACCGCGTACTGCGGGAGGTTGATTCCACACACGTAGGCTGCAGGGTTGCGTGCACGGTTTTACTGGAGTTTTGGGGTGCCTGAGCGTAGCGTGACCCGTCACTACATCACTGGGGTCACATGCAGCCTTGCAGGTGCAGGGGGCTGTTAACATCTTGCATCCCACCCCATTCACCTCAGTTGACCAGGTCAATTGTGGTGTACACCTCCCATTGGCACCACTCCATCTGTGCCATGGTTGGGAGGCCACCAAAGGTGAGGAGTGCCTCAGCTGGGCGTACTCCTCGTGGCAGGTGTGGTCAGGGACATGGTCGGGGTGACCAGGGAGTAGGGGGACTCTATGGTGTCCAGGTTGGCAGCAGAGGGGGAAGAGGCAGGGGTGCGCCACTTGAGCACGATGTTGTGCCATGTGTCGGTGCAGTCATGCCACCACCCCCTGTGGTTCTGGGAGATGCAACTTCTGCATCTAGCACTGGCGCCCGTGTGACCCGGCAGTCCGTTTCATCGACTGCCACGGGCCCAAGGGTAGTGGTAGCTGCAGGTGCAGCTGTGGACACCACCACCCAGGCTCAGGGTCTGCCAGCGCAGGCTGTGTTGGCGATTGAAGAGACCTTGGAAGATTTCCAACAGGCCTGGAGGGAAACCGTAGGGGCACGCAGGGCTGCCCTGACCAAGACACGTGTCCCTGGGGCAGTAATGTCATCTGCTGCCCCGAACAGCTGGGTGTTGGCAAGTGCAGGGGCAGGTGCACCCAACAACACCCCGGTTGTGAGTCTGCCAACCAGGACAGTCGCGGTCAATGACCCTGCCACAACGGATGTTGCTGCGCAGGGTCCATTAGAGGGCACCCAGCTGCCACTGAGGCAAGTCAGGCCTTTGGTCATCCCGCCACCTGCCACTCTCTTGGCTCAATCCACCGGTCCCACTGGCCATGCTGATCAGGGCGGCATCAGCCAGCCAGGGTCTGCGCCACAATCCAAGAGGAGGAAGGTTGCACCTGCAGCACAGGCTGGGACCCCACACACAGCCACGACCTCCTGCACGTCGAGGAAGAAGCCTTTCTGCAACCAGGAACTGGACTACCTCGTGGACTACGTGCGGGACCACAGCCGTGCCATGCTAGTGGGTGCCAATTGTCAGACTATGGCTGCCCACCGTGATACCCACTGCAAGCAAGTTGCGGAACATGTGAGTGCATTCGGCCATGAGGTGCACACGGCGCAAGAGTGCAAAAAGCGTTGGAATTACCTCAAACGCAGCGCTAAGGCTAAGCGTGCCTCAAATTACAACTTGACTCTGGTGACTGGCTGTGGGCCTGCACTGGAGGAGGAAGACCTCACTCCGCATGAGTCACTCGTTGCGGAGTTCATACCATCAGAATCGGTCGAAGGAGTGGGAGAGATGCCGGACTTTGATGCACAGTCCAGTGAGTGTTGATGCGTGTTTGTGGAGGACGTGTGTGTTTTACTTGTGTGATGTGATGTGCATGACTGCCACTACTTGTCACGTTTACATGGTTATGATGTGTGAGTAATGCAATGCTTCCCTGATGCATGTCTACTCTGCTGGATGGTGGACATGTGGAGCAGACGGGGACTGTCCACATCACCACTTTTGCATCCTACTCACATGCTGGTTACCAGTTTGCCCCTCCGGTCCATGTTCCAGCTCACTGGCACTTCTGCATGTAGCGTGGGGTGAGCTTCTTCTCAGCCCAGGAACTATGCATAGCATGACTGACGTGCATGTGTACTCTGCCTGCAAGGGGTTACCCAATGTAGGCATGCTCCCTTGCCCCTCAACCCCCTGCTCTGCACCCCAATTCCACCTTAGCACTGGTCCGCTACAATATTGCCATTGGGTACTTCCCTGTTCATGCCTCCTGTGTACATGCTAACATCCAGCGACCAATCTGCCAGACATATCCATTGTGGTGCATCCTTAGTACTTGATGCAGGGTGTCTCACTTGGACTGTGCAGAGGTCAGATGCCCCGCAGGGACATGAATGCCCATTCATGCTCCATGTGCGTTCCACGCATGCCCATATGTGTCCATGACTGGATAATGACTGTAATACAAGTCCAGGATGACCTAAATTGCATGGCATTTAATCTGCCTTCCCATGTCAACTGTGGCTCAGTACTGCGTTGCACACATGTTTAGGGTCTGACAATCTGTGAGGGTCACAGGCCTCAGCCTGTTTAAAGGCCAATGACTCTGCCCAACTGGTGTAGTGTCTTCTTCACACGTGGGTGGACTCCGGAGGTTTCATCATGTGTCCTGCTTACTGTCCCATCATCATTTGCAGTGTTGTCACTTGACTCACATGAAGCTGTTGATGCTAGTCAACACTGTCTGTCAATACACAGGTCTATGCTCAGCCTTTTGAGACCATGCTAGGCATCCCTGCTTTTGCACTTGGGTGGAGGGGTGCTTTGCTTGTAGATATGCTACCCATTGAATGCACATTGCACGTGATGCCTGAAGTTGACCTTGCACTGCCTTCACATTTTCTGACACACACCATGGAGTCCTTGTACATGTAGGTAGTGAGTAACATACATATTCGCTGCACTGCATAGACCCACTTCAGTGCAAACTGCCACCTTTCATCAGGTCTAATCACAGAAGCAAATTGAAGTTGACCCAGCATGCATGCCACGTTCTATTTTGTGTGTCACATGTTTATTTTATTTATTTATTTAAATTTGTATAGCGCGCAAGCAGCCCAGGGGCATTGAGGCGCTGTTACTTGCATGAGCTTAGTTACAGGCATGGTATCAGTAAGAGGCATATTACAGATAGGAACAAGCAAGGTTATCATTGCAGCTTATGCGGTTGGTCAATACAATTTAAGCAGTGGGTCCTATGGTTGGTATTATGCTGCTGCGAGGGACCTTATGAGAAGAGGGTGCTTTTCAGTGCTTTGCGGAAGGCTAGGAGGGAGGGCTCACTGCGGATGGTGGGAGGTAGGGCATTCCAGTGAGTGGGTGCAAGATAGGGGAAGCTGGATCCACCTGCTCTGGATCTTTTTACTAGTGGCACAGAGAGCATGTTGGTGTAGGGTGATCTTGTTGGTCTTGTAGAGGCGACGGAGTGGATTCTTTGTGAGAGGTAATCGGGGGCAGTGAGATGGATGCATTTGTGTGTCAGTGTGAGCGCTTTGAAAATTATTCTCTCCTTTATTGGGAGCCAGTGGGCTAGTTTTCTGGCTTCCGAGATGTGGTCCCTTTTGGCAATACCTTGGGCCGCTCGGAGAGCACTATTCTGGATGACTTGTAGCCTCTCCAAGTTTCTTTTTGAGGTTCCTAGGAAGAGTATGTTGCAGTAGTCTAGCCTGGAGCCAGTGATGGCTCTGGCTATGTTTGTGCAGTTCTCTTTGGAGAGGAAAGGCCTGACTGCGTTGATCAGTTTAGCATGATAAGCGGCTGAGGAGGCAATGGCGTTGACTTGTCTGTCCATGGAGAGGTTAGAGTCTAGATAGACTCCAAGAGTTTTGACTGAGTCTGAAACAGGTATTTTGATGGTGTCGATGGTGAAGTGACTGAATTGGGAGTCAAGTTTTTTTAGCGTTTTGGGAAACTTCCAGTAGGAGTTCTGTCTTGTCAGAGTTGAGCCATAGTCCATTGTCTGCCATCCAGGCTTGGATGGTGTTGTAGAGGTTGTTAAGGGTCATGGAGTCAGTGTCGTAGTTGCCTGTGAGGGTAAGGAGGATCTGGGTATCATCCGCGTAGTTAGTGTAGGATATACCCATAGCGTCGAGGATGAGGAAGAGGGGTCGTGTGAAGATGTTGTAGAGTGTGGGGGAGAGGCATGAGCCTTGTGGCACGCCAAAGAGTATGGTAGTGGGTGAGGCAGAGGCTAGGTCGGAGAATACTTGCATGGTTCTGTCTTGTAGGAAGGATTTGATCCATGCTGTGGCGTCAGGGGAGAACTTGGCAGTGGAGGAGAGATGATGGCAAAGGACGTCATGATCTACGAGATCGAACGCTGCAGATAAGTCAAGGAGTAGGAGAAGAGCTGATTTGCCCATGTCTCTGGCATCGTCCATTTGGTTTTTCAGGTCAAGTAGGGTGGTTTCAGTCCCATGTCTAGGGCGGAAGCCAGATTGGCGGAGTCCCAGGAGTTTGTTTTCTTCGATGTAGTGCTGAACCTGCAGATAGGCTGCTTTGTCGAGTATTTTGAGGAGGAAAGGGACAGTGGTGATGGGTCTATAGTTGTTGGGGGAGGTGGGATCGAGAGTTGGTTTTTTTAAGAGGGGGCGGACCCATGCTTCCTTGAGGGAGGTGGGGACTTTCCCTGTTGCGAAGGAGGCATTAACAAATGCTGTCAGGAAGGGAGCAAGTGCTTCAGTGCAGTCCTTGATGAGAGTGGCTGGGCAGGCATCACCTTTACAGTTGGATGCTTTGATGTTCTTCATTATGTTAATGATGTCCTTTTCCTGTATGGATTTGAAGGAGAAGGGTTGGGGAGGGTCTTGGGCTGGTGGTGGGACAGGGATATGAGTATTGGGCAGGGCTTGTTTGGTAGCTAGTATTTTGCTTTGGAGGCGGCTCAGTTTTGTTAGCATTGCCGTTTGAATTTCGTCGCACCAGGCTTTATCTTTGGTGAAGTTCTGGGGGTGGGAGTAGGAGTCTCTAGCTCCCTAAAAATTGCAAAGATTTCTTTTGTGCCTGATTGGGCTTCCGAAATTCTGTATTCAAAAGATTTGGATTTTGCCCGGGTGATAGCTTTTTTGTACTCCGTAGAGCAGGCTCTAAAGATCAGCTTGTCTTTGTCAGTGTGGGACGTTTGCCACTGAGTAAGTGATGCCTTTTTCTCGTTTCGGAGTGCGAGCAAGTCTGGGGTGAACCAGGAGTTAGAGTGGGTGGTGGGTTTGTATTTACGGGGTTTTAGTGGGGCAATGGAGTTGATAGCTGCTTTAATGGCAGCATCGTAGGTTGATGCAAGAGTTTCTGCGTCTGTGGAAAAAGGTGGTCTGAATGCTGGGCCTTGGAGGAAGGGCAGTAGTCTTTCCTTAGTGAGCTGGCGGGAGCTTCTTGTGAGGCAAGGTGGTAGGGGTTGGGGCGGCGGGGTAGAGGAGCTGGTGGTGAGGATGCTAAATGTGATGATATGGTGGTCAGACCATGGGGTAGTAGTGTTTCCAGTGATGATGAGTGGGCAGTTGTGCTGAGCAATCCAGTCGAGTGTTCTGCCCCGAGTGTGCGTTGGGCTAAAGATGGTGTTCTTATAGCCTAGTGTTGTTAGGACTGAGTCAAAGGATTTGGCTGCTGGGTCCTTTTTATCCTGGAGGCCTAGGTTGACGTCCCCAAGGAGAATGGCTTTCGAATGTTTTTTGAGGTTGTCAGATAGGAGATGGATGAGGGCGGCTTGGAAGTCTTCTAATGGGCCAGGAGGGCGATAGACAATATGAGCGGTAATGGTACAGTTGGGGGAGAGGATAATTTTGACTTGGAGGTAGTCGTCGTTGCTGTGTAGGGATTTTTCTACCTTTCTAATACTATAGCAGTCCTTAGCGATGATTGCGACACCTCCACCTTTAGAGGGGCGATCTTGTCTGGTGATGGAGTAGCCAGAAGGGAGTGCCAGGGAGAGCGCAGGGCCAGAGGCATCGTGTAGCCATGTTTCTGATATCATGAGCAGGTCAAGGTCATGGGTGGTTATGAGGTTGTTAATGTCTAGAGCGTGGGCGCTGATGGATCTAGCATTGATCATGGCGCATTTGAGGTGGGGTTCTGTGACGACTAGGGAGGGGTCTGTGGGAGGAGAGGGTGAGGTGATGGGTATGGTCGGTGTGGAGCTGGGGGCTCCAGTGGTGTTGTGGTGGACGGCAGTAGAGGAATTGTATATCATATATTTAGCACTGGGGGGTGCAGTTTTAGAAGTGGTGGGCACAGGTGAGATCACATTTGGCACAATAGCATTCACAATGGGGGTAGAAGAATTGCATATCACACATTTTGCACTGGGGGGTGCAGTTTCAGTGGTGGTGGGCACAGGTGAGATCACATTTGGCACAATAGCATTCACAATGGGGGTAGAAGAATTGCATATCACACATTTTGCCCTGGGGGGCGCAGTTTCAGTGGTGGAGGGCACAGGTGAGATCACGTTTGGCACAATAGCATTCACAATGGGGGTAGAAGAATTGCATATCACACATTTTGCACTGGGGGGCGCAGTTTCAGTGGTGGTGGGCACAGGTGAGATCACGTTTGGCACAATAGCATTCACAATGGGGGTAGAAGAATTGCATATCACACATTTTGCACTGGGGGCGCAGTTTCAGTGGTGGTGGGCACAGGTGAGATCACATTTGGCACAATAGCATTCACAATGGGGGTAGAAGAATTGCATATCACACATTTTGCACTGGGGGCGCAGTTTCAGTGGTGGTGGGCACAGGTGAGATCACATTTGGCACAATAGCATTCACAATGGGGGTAGAAGAATTGCATATCACACATTTTGCACTGGGGGGCGCAGTTTCAGTGGTGGTGGGCACGGATGGGGAGAAATTGCGGGTAGAGGTGGTACAATTAGGGGTGGGGTGGAGTGTATCCTTTGCTACTGTATAGGGGGTAATTGAGAAGGCTTTAGGCTTTGTGGTTAACCGCCTGAGTATGGCCATGTAAGTGGGTGGGTTGGGTTGCGAGATACGGGAGCATAGCCGCGCATTGCGGATGTTTGTGGGAAGGGGATTGGAGCTGATGATGGGCTCTATAGTGCGAGCATATAGTCTGGAGCTCCTGGTGGCCAAGTCTTGGTGTAGGAGGAGGCAGTGGGCAAGCTCCTTACCTCTGTGATGTTGCATAGTATCGTGGCAAATGGCAGACGAGCAGCGAAGAGCTGCAAAGAGGAGTGCAGGCCTTGTCCTCTGGCCTTCTCCTCGCGGCTTCGCCTGGCGGTGAGCCCCGTCTCCCTTTATGGTGGAGGGGGTGGAGCCGGCAGGGCGGGAAGCCGTATCAGGCTGCGGGCTGCGGGCGGGAAGCGGCGTCGATTCGGCGGGAGATTCGAAAGATGCTTTTTTAAAAGCATTGTCGGCGGTGATCGTGCCTTCCATGGTGGAGGCCTTTGCAATGTGCGCGAGACGCGCTGGATCAGCTGGGGCTCCGAAAAGAAGATGAAAGTCAGCAGACAGCTGATCGAGCACAGCTGATGGAGGCACTCGCAGCGGAGCTGCAAAGAGGAGTGCAGGCCTTGTCCTCTGGCCTTCTCCTCGCGGCTTCGCCTGGCGGTGAGCCCCGTCTCCCTTTATGGTGGGGGGGGTGGAGCCGGCAGGGCGGGAAGCCGTATCAGGCTGCGGGCTGCGGGCAGGAAGCGGCGTCGATTCGGCGGGAGATTCGAAAGATGCTTTTTTAAAAGCATTGTCGGCGGTGATCATGCCTTCCATGGTGGAGGCCTTTGCAATGTGCGCGAGACACGCTGGATCAGCTGGGGCTCCGAAAAGAAGATGAAAGTCAGCAGGCAGCTGATCGAGCACAGCTGATGGAGGCACTCGCAGCGGAGCTGCAAAGAGGAGTGCAGGCCTTGTCCTCTGGCCTTCTCCTTGTGGCTTTGTCTGCCTGATGTGTTTGTTGTCGGTGTGTGTGTGTGTTGTGTGCTTCTAACATGTGTAGTGATCTTTTTTCTCTCTATTTTTCAGAAGATGACGCAATGGAGCCGGAGGATGGCGTTGTCATGCCAGGCACAGGGTTGTTCTCACTACAACAACCCGTCACAAGTGGGGGTCGTGGGATGGTAGGCCACAAAAACCCCTAAGTGCTACAGTTCATCTGGTGTCTGGCTGCCTATGAGTCCAGCCCTGAAGAACACTCTGACGACCATGTCGAGTTGGATGAGCATCAGGTCCATATGTCAGGGGTGAGTGATTCTGATGTGGACACTCCTCTGTCCGCGACACCTTCACTGAGGGGTCAGTCAGTCATGGTACCGCCGCCCGTGGTGGATCGGGATGCAGGGTCACCCTCCACACCAGTCACTGATGTGCCTGGGACATCCCGTCGACGGGGGCATGTAGTCGTGCAGCCGCGGGCGGTGCCAACACAACGAGGACACAAGGTCCTTGGGTCCCGCAGGGGTCAAGCCCAGCAACGTGGTCACTGCGCGCAACCATAGTATACTGAGTGGGAGGAAGACATGACTGCCCATTCGAAACAGCAGGGGGCAGCAATGGAGAACATCGCTGAGAGCATGGAGCGTGTGGCCCAATCTGTGCTCCCCCCTGCTAGGCAGGTGCTTCTCCAGCAGCAGGCGGCACGGTCCACGGCCCGCTCGCTCAGGCTGGGCATGGTGGCCTCAGACAGGGCACGCCAGGCTGAAATGTCGTCTCTGCGTCAAGCAATTGCTGCTCACGCAAAGGCACACATGAAGGCCCTGAGGGAGGAGCATGCTTCTCTCAGATCCACTCTGGGTGTCCTTCTGATGTCCCAGAGGGAGCGGGCAGAGGAGAGGTTTGCACAGCTTGAGCATACCATCTCGGCTGAGCTACATGCTTGCCGGGAGGTGCAGCAGTTGTCAAGCCAGGCTTTGCAGTAGGAACTCCGTGTTACACGTTCTACCTTACAAGAGGAAGCACGTGTATCATGGGAGGTTCTGCATGCAGACCTACATGTCATCACCACATAGAACCAGACTCACCCGTCCGGCAGACCTGCTGCCGACGAGGGGCAAGCTGCGGTTAGGTGTGGTCATGCTCCTGTGCCACGTCCTCCTTTCCAGGAAGAGCCAGACTCGGATGACAATCTATCTCCCACATAGGTCCGGCTGTGCAGGCGCATGTGGGTTTTGAGCAGCACCCTGTACATCCCCCCTCCT
Source organism: Ambystoma mexicanum (assembly GCF_040938575.1). NCBI lineage: Eukaryota > Metazoa > Chordata > Amphibia > Caudata > Ambystomatidae > Ambystoma > Ambystoma mexicanum. The sequence continues at coordinate 1,219,646,678 of NC_090930.1, read as the reverse complement.
GGGTGCCCCCCCCTGGGTCGTATGTGGCCATTTTTTATTTTTCTTTTAGTTTAGTTAGTTAAGTTTCTGTTTGATAGTTTAAATAGGCAAAGTAGGTTTTTCATAGTTAGTGTAATCAGTTAATATAGTTTAAAATTGCTAGTCTATTGTGCTTTCATTTGACGGTGTGGTGCTTTGTGGCTTTTGAAAGCATCACTGTCTGTTCCAGCTGGGCCCTTCAAGCTTGTCTTGTGTATATGTTGCTGCTTGGGGTCCTTGACTCACATATGCCACTCCTGCTTCCCTTATCCATGGGCTTGCAAGGATGGTTCGGTGTAACAGCCTATTACACAAGGGCAATGGACTGTCATATCTGTGGCATGTCTGCTACTGTGGAACTTGTGTTACCACCCCTAGTGGGGATGATTGGGGTGTAATTGTCCACTGTTCTTCTTTTGCTATATGGGGTGTTTAATGATTCATGTGTACATTCATTGCTATGCATTGTGTAGTATGTTTCTTATCTTTAATGAACATGTGCTTGTTGCAAATCATGCCGTAGATGGTGTGTTCCACATTGTTGCTGTGAAAGACGGACTGATGGTGGGATTTCTGATGTACGTCTCTTACATGGTCCAGTCATGTAATGCCTGAAGAGACACACACAGATGAATATTAAGCATTAATCATGCGTTTCATGCACTTTCTGCAGGGGGATGAGCCTCAAGACCACCTTTGGCAGCAGACATGGGCCATTGGATGTCTGGAATAAGGTCACGTTTGGTGCTGCCGACATGCGCATGTGTGCGCAGGCAGAGGCACAGGGATTGCGATCATACATCCGAAAATCTATGATGTGTTTCAAGGGACTCCATGCAAGGTGAGCAGCACAGAGGGGTCACAACACAGCAAGCCTTCCACCTGGCCAGTTGAACATGCATGCTTAGTAGCAGCACTGACGGTGAACTTGGACAAATATTGGTGTAGAAGCACACAATACAGCTCAGATATGTTAATGGACTGATGGCTAGTTGATGTGAAAGTTGTCTGGGGCACCTGCAGGGGCAGTGGCACATACCCTCCGGTCCACCATGGTCCATTGAGGCACTTGTATTAGCCATGTAGCATTCCGAGACATTGAATGAAGCAGCTCACAGGGACAGACAGCAAGGGACAGACTTGGGTGCAGTGCATTTAATTTCCAAGTAGAAATTGATACATGCACTGGCTACTTTATTTTGGTCATGTTGGTACAGGACTTGTTCTGAAGTCACACCTTGCTATATGTGTCTGTCTGCTTACACAGGGAACATTGCATGTTGTGTGAATCGTGACACATTGGTGTTCCATTTGCCACGCACCCACCGGTGACTGACTTACTGCATTGACTGTGTATGAACCATCAGAGGGGTAATGTTATGTATGGGTATGAAGCATCCACACAAGGTTGTCTGTTTGTAGTGTATTTTGTTACTTTGGGGCATATTTGGTAATGTGTTTGTGTGTTTTGGGCATGCACAGATTATTAACTGTGGCTCTCTTTGCAGCATTGAACTGCTCCTGTTACCGGACCGGAGAGTGCACAGGCAGGAGGCCAGAAATCACCCCAGAGATAAGTTTCTCTTTGACTTCCATTTGAGTAATTTGCTGCTATGTGCATGCCCCTCATTCCTGTTATCCAGTATGCCAATGCCTGTGCCGACTGCATATCCCTGACCATCCTTCCCCTCCAGGGTCTCAGAGGCCTGTGTGAGTTAGACCTTGCAGGCACCCAGACCACGGTGGGGGTGGTTGTTTTGTGCCACTCCTGCGCCTGTACACGGGAGCTGTGACAGTAGACATCTGTTCGTGTTGCATCATTCTATGTTATGTACCACACATGGTTCAGATCCTGTAGTGACATTGTTTTACTGTGCTACCTTGGTTGTTGACATCATTGTGGTCGTACTTGGCCTTTGTAGCGTACTGCAACTTGAAGTCATCTACTGGAGGCTGTTCTGGTTTGTTTTACTGCCTGCAAGGTATTTGCTTGGCTTCTGTGTTGTCCTGCTTTGAGTTCTGTTGGATTTTGTGCTTTTGCAAATCTAGGTGGACTCTGAGGGTGCTGGCAACTTTATACACACAAGATGGGAGATGGTGACAAAGGGGAAGGGTGATCCTGTGGCCAGGTGGAATTCAAGGATGTACGATGAATGACCCAGATGCAGTTGTTCAGTGGGTTGTGGTGATTTGTGAGGGAGGGGGGGGGTGTTTTGTTGTTGATAGTTGCCTTGCCCTGCAGTGTGATGGGCACCCTGAAATTGTAATTGTGCTTGATGTATTCTGCTGATCAATGCCTGTTCATGTGTTGTGTTTACCTTTCAGGTGTGAGGGGATAGGTGTGGTTTGACATGCTGGGGTATACACATGGTGAATGTTCACATGTGATGTGTAGACGACACTGATGGTCACTTGATTTCACATGCATATGTTGAGAGCATGTCCCTACTGACCCACACGCTCGCACTATGATCCACTACATGTACAACCACCCTTCCATGTCAATGTGTACACTCTGTTTGCCTTCTGGTGCCCACTGTGTCCCTGCAGCACATGTTCTCTGACCATTTGTGGATCCTGTACATGCCTAATTTGTTTTTTTATGTAGTTTGTCGCTTAGAAGTCATGCTCAGGGTGTGCATCACACACAATGGCTGTTCACTGTGCTGTGCGCTGAGCAGTGTGTTGCAGGAGGTGGACACGGCACACAGTAGCTGCAGTGTTGATTTTGCAATGCACATCGTGCATGTAGACAGGCATTCATTGTTATGTTTCAACTACAACTTTTGGAATGCATTTGGGTATGACTTATTTTGGGTGGGAGGTTGTTGGTCAGTCATTTCATCTGATTCCATGTCAGGCATCATTGTCTGATGCCAATTTACATTTTTCACATGGCAATGTGTACCTTATTGTTACTGTGTTGGTGTATGGCTATTGCTTGCCATATCATGTTGTGGTTTTGGAGGGTTTGAGTGACATACCAGTGATAGTCATGGCCTGTTTGGCAGGTCTGTGTGATTCACACCTTGCATGTGTGTCTTTTGGTCACACAGGATTGCTTGTTTTTAAGAGCCAGGGATGAACACAATGTGGCAATTCCATGGCAACAATCTCAGGGTGGTAAGGTTGTGACAGTTGACTGTCTCTTTGTCATCGATTGTCACCTGGTATGTGCCAGGCCTGTGTGGACTCCGCAGGGTGGGGAGTTTAGGTGAAAAATCTGTCCACAAGCTGGGTCCGTGCTTCCTCGCCACGTGCCCTATTCCCTCCCATGGGCAGCGCCTGTGCCTGTGGTTGGGGATGTGGGGGCACCACCATGTCCACCGGTACGCCCTGCCGTGTTGCAACATTGTGCAGGACACATGCTGCCACAATGATCCTGCACAATACTGGGGGTGCATAGAGTAGCTGCCCGCCAGAGCGGTCAAGGGAGCGGAAGCGTGACTTGAGCACTCCGAATGTGCGCTCCACTATGGCCCTGGTTGCAATATGGGCCGCGTTGTATCTTACCTGGGGTGGTGTGGTGGGGTTCCGAATTGGCGTCATCATGTGGTTGCTCAGATGGTAGGCACTGTCCCCTGTAGAGATGATAATGGTTGTGATTATTGGGGTTTGTGTATTTGTGTGTGTGTCTGACATGCATGCATGTGCACAGGTATTTGTACTCACCTAGGAGCCATGTGTCGCCATGCTGGCCAGCTTCCAGGGCCCGGCTCAGGGCGGACATTCTGTATATGAAACTGTCATGGGTGGAGCCAGGGTAGTTTGCATAGACAGAGGTGATGATTCCCTTTGCATCGCATACCATCTGTACATTGATGGAATGCCAGTGCTTGCGGTTTCGGTAGATGTGCTCAGTGGCCCTAGGTGGACGTAGGGCCACATGGGTGCAATGTATGACACTGAACACTTTGGGGAAGTGTGCCACCCTGTAAAAGTCCTGGACAATGGCCTGCCTTTCTGCAGGTGTTTTGGGCATGTATATGTGCTTGCGGACTGAGGGGCGTGCAGTCATGATTGCCAAGACCTGGTGTAGGCAGCGTGACTGCGTGGCCTGTGAGACCCCCCCCTACTATGGCAGTAGTCCGCTGAAAAGACCCAGTGGCCAAAAAATGCAGGACATTGAGCACCTTCTCCAAGGGGCTCAATGCATGGGAGCAGAGGGTGGGGGATGTTAGGTCATCTTCCCACTCCCTGACCAGGTCTAGGATGATACAGGGTGGAAACCTATACCTGCCATAAACCTGGTCATCAGGCATCCCAAAAAGGCTTGTCCGTGGTGAAAAAATGTGTGCCCTGGCTATTCTCCTCCTCCTGCAGTGTCCCACGATCAGTGCTGCGACAAATGGGGCATTCATCGTAGCTCTATATACGTGTTTGTTGTTTGCGCGCACTTTTATACTGTGCGCGGGGACGCTTCCGCCTGCCTTCGTGTGGCGGACGCGTTAACGCATGTGCACGTCTTTTGCCGTGCGCGGGTTTCCAGTGTTCGAATCCATGAATACGGGTTGTTCGTGTGCGCGTTCCGTGTAGTTCCCTGCAGTACTTCCCCAGTTATGCCTTCTTTTTCATGCGTTATTCCCCATTCCGCGTGTTACGCCCCCTGTTCTGCCTACTTTTGTTGTGTGCACCGCGCTATATGCACTTTCGCTGTGCGCTTAGCGCACGATGTCTGGAGACATGTGCACCATGCACGGATTTGGCACACAACCAGTGGGAAAGTAGCGCAACGCTTTCCTTGAATCGCACGCGTGCGCTTGCTTTCTCACGCTTGCGCCTCCTTGCGCCTGCTTGCGCTGGGATTTTCGGTGCAGGTTTGTTTGATGAATCGGCCCCTAAATGTTTACATGAGAAATATTACTAGCGACAGCAGGCAAAGGCTTGGGAGACCTCGGTAAGAGGAAGCATATGGAAAGAAGCTTTGGGCTCTTGGGACCTTGCCCTAGACAATGGCAATGTTAAGGGAGATATTTCCCCAAATTTAACAAGGGTGGCTCTGGGTGGGGGTTTGACCCTAGATTATATTTTGTTGTCCTAGGATTTTTTTAATCAAGTCGAATCTCTAATGATGGAGGATTTAGTGGGGAGTGATCATTGTTGTTTAATCCTCTGCCTTCAACTGGCAATTGACTATCAACCTACCTTTCACAATCTGTGTGTTGAAATAAGTGCAGGCAATAATAGAGTTCTCTGGAGGCTGAATTTGCATCTAGGTTTAATACCATAAGGAAAGAGTATTTACTTGTAGTTAACCGAGAAATATTAAGTCCATTGAAATATTCCCCATTTATTCAGGATACCCTAATGGGTTTGATGCCCCATGATAGGCTGGACAGGTGTAGTAGAAAGGGTATGCACAAACATGTTTTCGATTTCAATACTAAAGAGGAAAAGAAAAATGTCAGCCGACAGATTAGGGGAATCAGGAAAATGTGGAGTGTAGGTTTCCTTCTTCTAAAATGAGTAAAACTTGAATATGCAAACAGGGGGAAAGCAGAGCGACACTTGAAGTATGAATATGATGCAGAGAGAATGCTAGCCTCTCTGGATGCGAAAAATGGGGCATCCTAGTGGTCTCTTATAAAAGAGAAGAACTTACAAAGGTCTTTGCAGGCAAACCCAATTGCAGCCAATATTTGGGTTGACTTCTTCTGAAAACTCTATAGGGTGGTCTCCCACGATGCTCTGGGGCATAAGGATGTCTTGAGAGCAGTTTCATCTGATTTGGTCTGTTTTGTTATCACCCTAGAGGGAATCTACTCAACTATTATTATATCCAAAAACGCTAACGCTCCAGGAGGACCGGAGGGCCTGTCGAACCTCACTTTAAAATCTGACATGGTTTTGTGGTCTCGTCTACTCATTGAGTTATTTAACAATGTGAAAAAACTAAGCATAAATCCATCGACATGAAGAGATGCCACACTGACACTCATTTATAAGGCAGGCGATAGACGGGACCCAATTAATGATTGCCCAATTTCTTTACTGGACGGCTCATATAAGATCTTCTCCTCTTTGAGTTGAAGCATCTACCAGTCCGGTTAAAAAAGGGTTTGAGTGTTTCAATGAAGTGCATTATCTTTTGACAAGGCAGGAGGATGGGAGAAAGATATTTGCATCCTTTTTGATCATAAAAAAACATTAGATTGCGTAAATTGTGGAATCCTGTGGTCCAAACTAAATACCCAAATCTTCTCACCTCCTGTACTTGATATGTTGATGGTGCTACACAAGGAAGTAAGACTGAAAGTGAGGTTGGATGGCACTGGGAATTCTTCTGGCTGGATAAAGAGTGAGAGGGGCCTGCACCAAGGATGTGTGTTGGCCCTGTTCCTCTTTAATTGCTTATTCAGCTTATTTGGATTGCTCCTTGGAAGGTGTGAACACTCACCCACCGAAACCTGGAAATTTGCCCATTCTGTACCGTCTGCATGCAGATGACCTAGTTTTATTTGATTATACTCAAGTTCATCTCCAGATAGCCTTGCAAGCGGTTGATTCATACTTTAGGGGATGGGTTTGGAGATCAATGAGACAAAGTCAAACATTCTTGTCCTAAACAAAACAAGAAAGAAGGATATACAGAAGTTCCAACGGTGGATTAATGGGCAGAAATTAGAGCAAGTTCAATCCTTTAAATACCTGGAACTTTTGTCTGCAGCATTAAGACATTATGTAAAAAATGCTCAGCTACAAAGATTGCGTTAATATATTCTATATCACAGTTGAAAACAACTGGATAGGAAATGTTGACGTTTCTCCCTTCTCCCACTATTAAAATGTTACCCGCAAAAGATCATCCCTCGGTTATCCATGGTGCGGAGGTGGATGTTAATGAGGTACGGTGGTGAGGGCAAGTTTTGGCTCAAGGTACTTTCCTTGCCCCAAGGTACCGCGTGTCGGCTATAAGACACTTATTAGGTCTTACCTTGTTCCAGAGAGTGATCGATTGGAGAAGCCTTCAATTGTACAGAAGTTTTTTCGTACCCCCTACCAGATCTCTGTAGAGTTACAAGGTGTATTATCGTCAGGTAGCTGTAAACTCTCACATCTATTGGCAAGAAATTGCACTAAGATGATGGCTCAGGGTTGCATAACAGAGGAAATGCTTTCATGTAGACCAAATACACCCTAGAAGCGCCACTTTGAAGTGAATTGGTCAGATAATAACCTTTGGTTAATCACTTATCGAGCCTTTGAACATTGCATCCATGATATGAGATCAGTGGGCTCTATGAAAGTAATACTGCATAAATATCCCTCTATAAAATGAAGGCGAGCCTGGTTGTACTTAAAGCTGAATCTGTTTGCAAACTCTCGAAGTGAAAGGGCGTATGAAAAAAATTCTCAATGTCAGAGATTGTGTCGTTTTTGCTCTCCTGAAGTAGAAATTCTACACCATTTGGTAACAGTATGCCCTCAAATCTTTAGTGTGTGGGTTAAAATACTGGCCACATATCTATCCTGTTAAACGCTTGAAGTGGCTGATAAAATATGGCACACCCTGCCTGGAGACCCGCCAATATACATGATGATTGCTGCTATGAGATTTGTATATGTGATATTCCTGGACCAATTGGGCAACTATAGTAAAACTATGTGAGAATGTATGATGATCTTTACTAATTTCTTCTAATGACTGGGATTATAGGTTTGATTTGAATAGAAATGTCTAGGTCTTGATTTTTAGCTATTGTTGATGAAATATTTGGGGAACTATTGCTGCTATCCTCTGCTTTGATGTACTGTAGTGTGTCTTTTAAATTCTCTTCTTTTAAATCTTTACATTTTAAGCTTCATTTGTGATAATAATGATTAATATCTCCAGAGCTAATTGCACTATTTCTGATTGCTTTTGATTGTAATGTGTTTTGTGTGAAAACTTTGATTTTAAACTATAACACACAATGCAAAATTAAAAAAAAAATAAAGAAATAAGACAATGTTTTTTAAGAGAGACATTTTCACAATGATCTTCTGCGTTCTTGGAGATGTTAACAACGAAAAACTGTGTTAGTCTCATATAATACCAACAGTGACAGGAGCAGCATCATCTGGCATACTAGCCTGAGTACTGACAGTATCATCTGGTTGCCATGTAATAATATCACCTGTAGCGCCCTCTCATTTCATTGTCGGTGACAGAGTCTTATAAATAAGATGGAATTGCAATAAATGAATTGGGATTTTGTAAGAGCTGCTGAACAGTTCCAAATTGATTTCATTCTTAAACTGTATATCAACACCAACAACACAAGCCTCTTTAAATTGAATCACAGTCTTAAGACGTGTATCATTTACATGTTCTCCTCTCACATCAGCCCTTGCACTATTTTGAAAGTAAGGACTTATTCCTTAAATGCCACACCAAGCCTCACAGGGCACATCCATAGAGTCAAAATGGAGGCACACAGGAGAGCATGCCGATGCACCTCAAAGCAAGAGATGTCAATTAAGTACCAGTGTGTATCTGGTCCATCAAACACAGGCTGTTATCGGTGAGCACTGGAGTCATGATACCCATTACCTAAAAATGTCACTCTTGAATACAGGTGGTGCATTTGGGAATGAGATGGTGCACTCTGACAAAACACTGAGATCAATCGCTGTTCTGTCAGACCGGGCATTGGGTCCTTGTGCTAACAAAGACAGTTCCGAGACAGCACGTGATGGCATACCATGGCTGAATTTCCAAGAATTTTAGGACCCCCACTAGATGCAGTCTTTGAAATTACTTACTTCAGGAGCAAATCTCTCAATGCGTTGGAACTTCTTTGAACTTTCCAAAGAGTTTGCGGGGTAGCACACGGACCAGCCACTGTTTTCCTGGGTGCCACACATTCAGAGTTCCCAGCAGGGCCTAACTTCCCATGCATATGTTTTTTATAATTAAGCCTGTGCATAACTGTGAATATCCTCAGTTGCATAAAGGTGTCTCCTAATATACATAAGGAAATTTACCCTATTTAATGTATACACAGACATTTGCAGGCATAGGTGCATTTTTTCATTATGAGTTTTATGTTGCCTGTAATGTTGAATGCAACCACATGTTGGAAACATCTTCAAGGAATCAGAGCACTGTCAGATGCAGTCATGCAGGGAACAAAACTCTCTGGTAGGTGAATATATTGCTTGTAGGATTAAGTAGAATACATGGTCTTTGAATGAAATCAATGGTCTCTCAAATGCTGGTTGATTCTTCCACATGTGTCTTTCATTGAAAAATACTTTTGAATGTAGATATATAGTAAGTCAAAAAAGTCTTGTGTCTGTCAAAGGTTGCTTGTTTTTTATTTGTGTCAAAGGCTTTGCAAGAACATATGTTTATTTGGGACAAGATGAACAAAAAACAAAAGGGCAAGGTAGATGAGGAGGAGGGGCAAAGTGGGTTGAACCTGTGTGTGTGTGCATGTGTGTGTTTGTGCAGCACTCACTCTTCTCTCTTATTTGGGGCATGTCACCTTTGGTGTGATGTTAATATGTGTATGATATGATACCGTATGCAATGTTTTTGCCATCTTTGCTACCCCTTGCTATGTTCTGCTCTCCATTGAAAATGCGTATGTTCTTAGATTTGGTATGGTAGGCTATGTTATCGTATACCATGTAATTGTGAAACTACTTGAACATGTTGTGCAAAGTTGGGTTCTCATAGCATCTAATATTATTGATTTAATGTGATATAGTGTAATATACAAATAAAACTTTACATATACATTCAGCTAAACAAACACACAAAATTCAAGGAAATTCTTAATACATATAGACATTAGTTAATACATCTCATCAATTATCAGTGCTAATTGAGATAGATAAAATAAATAAAATAATAAGTAGAAGTGGCGGTAAGCAGGTAAGAAATAGGAATAATAAATAAATTAGGAGTATGCAAAAGTTAAATAAGCAGACCTTAGTGCCAGTCAATCATAATCACAGTCACTATGATGCTCTCAATATCCCTTCCTAGCTTCCCCAGAGCACCAATCAGGGTTAGTAGTAAATGTCTGAGTTTCAAACCCTAATTCTCCAATTCTCCATTTTGGTTCGTTTGGAGAAAATGCGAGGTCAACATATCTGCCCTTGCACAGTGATTAATAGATGTTCCTGCTTCCGACCATATACGAAACAAAGCTAAATGTAACCTGGGATCAAGTGTATTAACACATTCATGCCAAAATTGTACATTCCCAATCTGTTCAAGTCTGTTGACAAAATTCCCAAGGTTTTTCCCATGGCAGATGCTCATCGATCGACACTGAGTTAATATATGTCTAGGTGTTTCTGGCTAAGTGCGCAGCTCACATATTCTACAGTACCTTTATGATTTAGGCAAACCTAATTCTGAGCCAATGGACTTAAGAGTTGGCAGGTGGTTAATGCGCAACAAGATACATTGCTTCAACGCTTCTGAAGGACATAGATTTAGATATAATTGGGCCCTTTTTAAAAGTAAAAAGAACATATGTTAGCTTTTTAAGTTCTCCAGATGCGCATAATTGTTCTGCCAATCCCACAAATTTAAGCGCTTATGCAGATGGAAGAACATATGTTCATTGTTCTGTCCCCACTCAGGAGTCCAACAGATTGTTTTGAATAATGTTTCCATTTGGGCTTCTAGCTTAGGTTGCTTTCCGGCACACAAATCTTCGTTCACCACCTTTAATAGGGGCTTAGTGGGATTGTTCTTGATTTTAATATACAATTCGGCTATCTTCCGCAGTACAATTGCCTTAAGGGAAATAATCCCAAACTCTAATCTTAAAACGGTCATAGGTATGCACTGTGGGAGACCTAAGAGCCTTCTCCAAAATGTACCCTCTATTAGCTGATGCCAACTTAGGTTCATATTTATCAATGAGTCCAGACCATAAGTTACCATTGGTACAAGGCATTGTATGTACAGTTGGCGCGCTGCCCAGATGGAAAACCCACTCTGCTCCTGCGTGAATTTGTATACCATTGCTGTTAATTGTGCTGCCTTTATTTTACAGGCCTGAGTGCATGTAATATAATTACCCTTGCTATCAAAATCCACTCCCAGATATTTATAGGAGTGGTTATACCTTATTTCCACTATTCCTACGTGCATACAGGGCCGTGTGACCTTACCAGACGTATACAATATTAGTTCTGTTTTACTGTAATTAATGACCTGTTCACTGGTGTCTGCATATTGTCAGAGTCGCTCGGCCGATCTGAGGATCCCACTAAATATGTGGTTGAGTATCACAAGATTGTCCGCATACGCTAAGATCGGACAGTGCTTTGAACAAATTTTGGGCGGACAATTACGGGATCCCTGTAGATACTCAGGAATGTCTGACACAAATAGGTTGTAGAGCAAGAGGGCAGTTACGCACCCCTGCTTTACCCCTCTTAGCTGTAGGATAGGGCTTGTCATGGATCTAAGGTTATCCAGTCTATGCTGGACAGTGGTGTTGGTATGAAGAAGCTCTAAATAGTACAGGAGAGCCTCAGGGCAGGATAGTGCTCTTAATTTAGCCACAATTTCCCTCTGTTGACAGAGTCAAATGCCGCCCTGAAATCGACATAGAGAGCATATAGTGAAGGGCTAGCTTGTTGCAGTGCCTTGTTCCTCAAGGAATGCATAATAAGCAGATTATGTGATGTGGAGTGACCCGCCCTAAAGTCGCTCTGAAAGCGTTCTAATACCCCTACTTTATCCGCCCATTGTTGTAATTCCTTTAGTAACAAAGTAGCAAACATTTCGCCCGTGCAGTCGAGCATAGATACTAACCAATAGTTACCGGGCTCGGTTTTATTGCCTTTTTTAAATACCGGTATAAGTATGGCTGCTTGCCATGATTCAGGGATTCGGCCCCCCACTATAACTTTCTCGAACAGGATTTTCATCAAACCTGCCCAGAATTGAGGGTTGTTTCACATTACCACGTTAGATAGACCATTTGGGCCCAGGGCTCGGGATGAATTTAATTTACTAATTCTATCCCAAAGCTCTTCTGTAGTAACTATAAATGGAGGGGTGACTGTTTTGTAACTACCCCGTACAGTGCTGTTAATGTTCTCCATACCATTACGGTTTTCCAAAAATGTGGTCCATTCATATGCACCTATGGGGTTAATCATGGGGTAGTCTACTCCCCTTAGCTTCCCCCAATAGCAACCATATGTTTCATGTGTTTCTGGCACAAAGTGTTTTAACCGTGTATTGCCACTGCTCCAATTTCCAAAGTTTGTTAGAGGTTTTTAACCAGGACCGATATTTGTTTTTTAGTTTCCTGATATTATTTTTTGGATTACCATCCAAGGATGAGCCCTGGCTTTAAGCTTGTGAATATCTCCTCTGATCTTCCGTTTGGTGTCTCTGATATAATTTGCAGATTTCCTGAACACCATAGGGAATCTACTTGTTGCATGGCTACCTGAAAAAGTGCATATCCACGTCTCAATTTCCTCAGGTGACATACGCTTGAAACTGTGTGCGCGATTCAGGTCCCACTTACTCGTTGCATTAACAGCCTTCTGGATATTCTTTTCCGACCAAATTATGCGGTTGGCAGTATGACTTGTTGTAAGATTACCCCTGTTTATGGTCTCAGGGGAGTGAGCAATAGCCCCTATATTCATAATAAGTGGGTCATGATCGCTCCACGCACTGTCAAGCATTCTCATGTCCTCAGGCTACCTCAGCACTGGTGAATATACAATCCAAGGTGCTCTGATGTACACTGCTCCGCCAAGTGTTCTTACCAGGTCTATCACTCTTAGTACGGCCATTAATTATTTTGAGCTCCCACCACCCAAAGAATTTGAACCAACAGTCACCCTCTATATCCTGGATTTTGTGTTCCTTGAGGCTGACGGTGTTCAGGAGAGCATTATTAGCAGTGCCCGCCCCACCTTTAATATGGCAATTCAAATCGCCAGCAAGGACAACAAAATAGTTATCAGTATCATACCTCCACCTGCCTAGTAATTCATGCAATGCCTCCTGTATCAGTTCTCTGTGATTAGCTCCTGGTGGTTTGTATACATTAATCCACAGCATTTTTTCCAAACCTCTGCTTTATCATTATAATCACTGCGACAGCAATAATATAATCATCATAGCCTGTTGTTATCTTTCTGCTCGCTATTGCATTAGAGACCCCAATAAGTAGGCCCCCATATGGGCGCACATGGGCCTCCTTCATGGCTGGCGTGTGGAACAGAGTATGTCCGTCCATAACAATTGGTGTAAGCAACCACTTGTAGAAGAAAACATGTTTGGTTATCAATGAGGGATAGTGAGCCATTGGTAGTTAGCAAATGTTGATGGCCCTGCGTATTCCAGTTAAGCAAAGAGCAATCTCAGGGCTGCTGTAACCATTGGAAGTGAATCTGCCAACCACTTCAGAGTGTTCTGGATGTCACTCATCTGCACATTCTTTCCTGTAGGCAGAACAGGTTTACCAAGTTTGTTATTATTCTGGATATTAGGTCTGCTTGGTACGGATGGATCTTGTTCTTCCTTATCTGCATCTACCTCCATCCCAACTTGCATTAGGCTTTTCTTGTGAGTGCGGATCAATTGCGCAGAGGCTGAAACTCTGCAGTGCAATGCAGTCATATTGGGATTGCACACCTTGAGTGGTTCAATAAAAGAGAAGTCATCTGATAGTATAACTCATAATTGGGGAATGAGGTGCAACTTAGCTATCACCTCCGTTCTCGTCAGCCATTTATCCCTTTTCTTTTGGTTCAAGTTTTTGATTATACACATTTTGTTATCCATGTTATCAACCTCCCCCACAGATTCTACAAGATTGAAGCAATCCTGGGCCCTCGATTTTGCCTTCCTGTGGGGAGTGGAGTATTTATTTGCTTCATTGATAGTACAAACCGAAGAGTCTGTATCTTGATCGTTTCTGCGCATAAGCGTGGTCTCATTAGTTGTTCCGGAAGTATCCAGCTTGTCAAGGTCCCCGCACCTTTGGCCTGGCACTTCTTGGCTTTTCGTCCTCTTTGCCTTGCTTCTTTCATTTAACTGGAAAATATTGGTTGCTGGAAGTGGGGAAGCAAGTGGGGAAGCTTGTTTGGCCATACGTGCTTTGGAGTCTCTGTTTATGGAGAGAACGGAAGACTCCAACTCCTCTAAAGGGTGCACAATCTCTGGTGCCTCAGGCTCCTGCCCCATCCTTGGATCAGGTAGCCCAAGATGGAGATACGTGTTAACATGTATTCTTCCACATAGCTTCAATAGAATTTTCGGAGCAAACTGCATCAAAGCCATGGAAGCCTGTAGTTAAGTTATGGCTCTGGTATTAAGACAGGAAGATTCCCCGGTTCTTAGATTGTCTACGGGTCCCGAGTCCTCAATGTCTGTAGATAGGTTGGGAGATGCCCCATTTCAGGGATTACGGGTGAGATGGTCGCAGGGTGAATAGATTGATCTTCGGACATATTTGATGTGGAATTTTGGCTGCTTTTGATCCTCGTGTCTCCCTGACACTAGATGATTCATTATTTGCAGCGTTTAAACCCTGCGCCTCTACTGTGATGGTGCCCTTATCCATTGGAGTAATCTCCCTCGTTGTTTTCGCCATGGATCTTTGAATAGAGAGGCAAAGGTCCAGCAAAGAATGTCGTCATAGTTAGAGACATCCAGAGCCTCAGTCACGTTTGAATTAGGCACCGGAATGGCTCCTCTCACATCTTTATCTTTAACTTTGGGCGTTGCCTTTGAGAAAGTAGCTGTAATTGTCCCTTTTTCCGGCACCCCCCACGGTCGTGGTTATGTTCTTTTTGGGGTTCTGTATGATGGCTTTTTCAATGTTCCCTCTCCTTAAGTTATATCGTGATTTTGTTCCTTTCGATTTCGTCATGTTGTTCAAATCGCTATGGCTGTTATGTTACTTGGCTCACAGCTTCTGAGAGATGAAAAAATCTGCATTTGGTCCAAGTATAGTCAAGACGGTATTAGCACATTAAATAGATCATGTGAATGGGTTGCGATCAACTAAACATATGGGATCAAACAAGAAAACACTTCCGCAGTCTCCCATAGAGCAGTTGCCACTCAAAGTTAGCTTACCGCATGGTCCTGAAATGCCAAGCCGAGCCGGTCCTTATTTCCGCTGACGTCGCTGCCGATGCAAATGCTGTAAGTTACGTTGTCCAGCCCACTCCTGCCCAAAAGTGACCACAAAGGACCACTTTTCCTCGCCATTTCTCTGCCATCTATGCATCTATGCATAGCATCTATGCACTTTGCTCAAATGCATATTTGTCAGCAATGTCAATTGATATTTTCGCTTTGATGTACACCTTCCTTTTGCTATTGTGGGCTGTTCGACAACCCTGGACATCAACCAACCACGATTTGGACTTCCACATGCTCCTTTGGTTCATCTATACATAACTGCTACACAATTGTGTTTTCCTATCCTAATTTTCCTTTACAATATGTGATCTTGTTACCAAATTGCATTTTTAGTTTTGTTATTTTAAGTTCTTTAATTAATTGGTTTATTTATTTATTCATCCTTTTATTTTGCTTTTTGGGACATTTTAAACAAGCTGTTTTTTGGCGTATTATGTCCTGTTATGTTGTCATGTTCTGTCATGTTGCCTTACACAAATGTCATGTTGATCTTTACAATGGTAAAAAGTGCTTTGATGGGGCCATAACTGACAGGGATCACCAAAAAATCACCCAAGTAAATAAACGATACACACTAGTGGCACCCAGTTTATGAAAAGGCCATAAATGCCAAAGTAGATCTGAACATGAACATAGTAAGCAGACTCCACGCCTCTGTTGGAACTAAGATCTCCAAGATGTCCAATTTTAACAATGTAAGAAAACTGCAGTTCAGATCGAGAAGCTCAGACACATCTGGATAATGCACACTAATTCTCAGAAGGGCTCAGCCTCAGCCCAAGGCGGAGTTGTGCCTCCTGCACCACTTTAAACATCCCCATAAATGTCATAGAAGGTCTCATCTCAGTAACTCCAGGAAGGCCATTCCAAGGAGTTGCTCCAAGAAGAGTCAGAGTTCAAACCCTATCCACATTTCCCATAGTTTTTTCCCAGTTTTCCTGTCTGTATAATTGGCTCTTTAGGGTCTAGAGGATTAAGTAGCAGGGCTTTGCTACTCTGGTTTATGGTGTATGGGTGCAACATGTCCAGTCTCACACTGATACCCTGGCACTGTGTTAAGCTTTAAAGCCTGAGCACTGCTGAGCCGAAGGCATGATCATTTCATTAAACCTTTTGAGCAAAATGACAATTGTGACCAGTCTGACACCACTGCAGTGGGGATTTGAAACAGCATAATACGTTTTGGATCACATTCAATTCTATTTCATGTCCATTCTTTCCAGTTTGCCTGGCTGTCTGAGGGGCCCTTCATTGCTGAACTTTGGATGCACTGGTATCATGTTGCTGGCTTACAGCCTGAAAGATACCCTCCCCGCTCCCCAGTACTGTGAGGGGGCCTTACAGTGGCATACAATTCTGTACAAGCAACACAGCATGTCATATTGTTATGGTAACAGTTTGCAACAACTGCACTCTCTGACAATATAATATCAGAATATCAGTGGAAAATTGAACAGATATTCTTGGTTCAAAAAGCAACCACGATGTAACAGAGCAGATGGAGCACGCCTCAAGCCCATCACACAACTAAATTCCACAGGTTACTAATTACCTATTGTTCTTCTAAGCCTCGTCACTTCTATCGCAGATCTAATCCCGCTATGCAATTGAGATAACTTCAAGGTTAGGGATGACATTTTAGGCTCACTACAGACCTTCCTTCCAGCGTGCACACTACCATGTTGTGTAACTCTCACATCTACCAACAGAAGCATAGGCAAATCAGGATGGGACAGTGAGGCACTGTATGCCCATTGTATAGAATTGCGCCAAGGCAAATCATTGTTCAGGACACATTGAACATGTTTCCCTTTGCCACCTGAGGTCGTTAATAAGGAGCATAGTTATCACTGATGGCCTCCGAGAGGTTTCACTTTTACATGTCCATATCACTGGATCATAAGCAGTATGGAAGTCGGAGCCCATACACCCTTCAGTTCTAGGGGGTGTGGCCCAGGGAAACGAAGTGGAGCAAAGCAATCAGGGAAATCCAAAGAGAGTCCATGCGGGAGCTCAACACCCCTGTGCCCTTGTCCCGCATGCTTACATGTCTAGGGGCCAGCAATTATCAAATGTTGTTTATTCATGCTGTCTATCCAACTCCCCGACCTTTTGTTTCTAGCCAGCTTTACCCTCTGACACATCCTCATCTTGGAATAGACAAGCCTGTGGAGTCAGTTCGGAAGAATCGTCATACAAGAAATTCCCTGTGGTACCATAAATAGACAATGCAGGTGTGTAAATCCTACTTATTTTCCAGGGTTGTCTGAGGATGTGTTTTAGCCCCTCACACAACCAACACTACTAGACCTCTAACCTATAATTATTTCAAAGCATTTATTGGAACACCAATGCTCATGCAACCCGCACCCCCACACATACTTTTTTCTGTGTTGCATCTCTCTAGAGGAGATTCAATATGTCATGAAAAACACACATCTGCACTAATCCGTAGCACTTTCCCTTGCTGCTTGATTCCCTCACGTAGTCTGGAACATGTTTCCCTGCGTTCCCTCCCTATTCCATCACACCTGCTCTCCTTCCCAGCTCTCGTGAGTCTCGGGAGGATAGCTCAAGGGCAACGTGCTTGCATTGGAAGCAACACAACACAGAGCAATACAGGTTTGATCCCCAGTTCGTCACGTAGAAACCTCTGGGTATTAAGCGCGTTATAAATAACCTATCCTAGCATATCATATCATTAATGTCTTGTTTTCCGAAGTTGAGGGCACAATATGGACAAGGACTGGTGCTTCGAAACTACTACTGTGCTCACATGTCACACGACAAAGGCAGAATGCAATAACATAACAACCCGTTTGATGATAGACATGTTTAGAAAATCCTTTCCTTTCTGCAATCCTGATCCTGATCCTTCTAACTTTTCACTATTCCTTCCCCCTGCAGATGCATGTCTTGATGCGCTAGGAGAGGGCAAGATGTGTCAAAGCCCAGACACTTTGAGGTCAATACATTGGGGAATGGGCACAGAAAATAATCTGTGTGTCATAGTATAACATGAAATGAACACGACATAGTATACAGGTAACTGAGTACCAGTTATGTTAAGAAGGAAGCCCTGGTAAGTCCCCCAAAGGCTATTTGAAAAGGTTTGGGCTTCCTTGGATTGCTCAGTTTTCAAAATGTTTCTTACTGAAATGAAGTCACTGGATGGTTTTGATAGCTTACCCTGTGACAGGTCAAACATGGCTGGAGGTTTTTAATATGTTTTATTCCTGGGAGAGCCCAGAGTTGCCTAAAAAACGAGAGTTTACGAAGGTAATGGATTTATTCGTTTGAGGAAAGAATAGTTTTAAATCACGCCTGCGGTAACCTGAACATGATAGATATGTCTATCTCAAAATGGATGGAGGCAGAGCCATATATTCAGATAATCTGTCACTTCCATCTCTGCACAATTTGATTGTACATTTTCCCTATGGCATCCTGCCCATACATTCCGAAGTCATAATATGGCACATGGACAACAATGTGAGACCTTTTGTAATTCTGGTAAGAATATGTAAATGATTTATTTTTTAAATTTCTCTGGTGGCCATATTGACTGATGTTCAGCAAACGGCCCGATACTCTAAGAAGTGCAGAGTTTCCAGTTGTGTTCTTTGCAGATCCCAAATACATCTTGGGAGCATGGGCGGGGGGGAGGGTTGGAAATTGACATAATGTGGATAGGTACCTAGAGTTTATAGAGGCCATAAAGGGCACTGGGAGCAGAGGGTTCTACATGAAAATGTCACCAGGAAAAGGTCACCAGTGAGGCTTTTTTCCTGATCCCTAAAAACCCTTCCCCCAACATATTCTCGGACTGGTGGTATTTACTAATTTACTCCAATATTAGAATATTTGGGGAAAGTACTTGATTTCCTTCAGAGTGCAAATTTGGTTAAATGTCGCCCCCTGTTCACCTTTTACTTGGTGACAATATCATTGGATACCGAGCAGAGTACTCCTGTTACTCCTTTATCTCACACAAAGTAATGCACCAAGATTTCGGCTGGATAGAAATGGAACTACCACAGGGTTGTGATTTCCAGGAAGTTCATAACAGCAAAGACGGTTGAGTATTTTGTAGGTCATTCTATACAGGTGATTAAGGTTGCTCGTATTTGAGAATTACATGTTTGATAACTCTTCCCCTTATGTTCTTATTTGTTTATTTGCATTTCCCCTTTAGGTTTTCACCACATATATATGTCTGCATGAAGACAACATGCTAGAAAAAGTATACTGACATAAAATATGCAAAACGCAGGAGATACATGCTGGGCAAGCTCTTATTTTAGGTCGAGAGCTTCCCAAATGGAACGTATCAGACACACCATATAATAGCACCGTGTTTTGCTCATTCATGCGTGGATTTTGTCAAAATATTTAGGCATTGAAATAGTAATACACTATCCACAACAGACAAGAACTTGACGCATCCATTTAACATTCCTGGTACAGTGTCACAGCTTTTGAACTGGTAAAATTTCACCCAAGTCAACCTGAAACATTCAAGCTTATGAAAGGTGTATAGCGCTTGCCCAGAGCAATGCCAGAATTTAAAATGAATTCTAAACCTTCCAGTCATCACCTCTTTGTTTTTGCTTTGTCACCCAGAGTGGGACGGGTATGCCCAGAGGTGGGTCCCATGCCTGCTGGGCCTAGAGACCCAAGCTTCTCCTCACTGATGAGGCCTTATGTTGTAAGCACGGAGGCGGGCGTGAGTACTTGTATTTAACAACCGGCGCCCCGCACTGCTTCTGCCTCCATTAAACGCTAACCCCTCTCTCAACTGACTCGAACTCTCAGGTCCTTCTAACCTAAACATTCCGAGTCTGACGCAGTGCGGGAAGTAAACATTCTAACAAAGAATACTACACCATCCCCCCCTTATAATATTATATAAAAACATATTATATCAACATTGTAAAACCAACCTAAGTAAAATACTTAGACAATATGCAATTATAACATATACATATGTAACACATGAGAATATCTTAAAAACTAAAAAAAACTATGGGCTATACATAAATTTAACTTTGCATGAAATCTGTAGACCAAACTGGAAACTCCACAGGTTGTGGACTATACATTTTAACTTCTCATAACATAATCTCTGGACCAATATGGTAATCTCCTTTCTCTTGAACTGTGCAGAAAGTTACGTCCAGAATCATCATTACCTTGTCTCACATTCATTTCCTCATCTTGTCTGGCTAAGTCCCTATTAACGTTCTCCATTTCATTGACATTCTCCATTCCAAACAGAATATCATCTCCAAACGCTCCAGTCGCTCTTCTCTCCTTACCAGAATGCCTAAATTCTTCATGTTTACCTCCCCATCTCCATTTACTTACCTTATCCAAATTCCATACTGCTCCTCCAGTAACTCTAACTACTCTTCTGAACACCTGTATAACTTTAACCAGACTGCTGTATTTAGCATCCCCCTTCCTCACACTACGACCAATCTTAATCCGCATGTAATCTCCTGGCGAGATTCTCAACTTGGGCTCTTCAATAGACATTCTATCCTTAGTCTGATATTCAACCAAACTATGTTTTCCATTATGTACCACTCTCCTACGATTAACCCATTCTGGATTAAGCAGAGTATTGGGATCCCTTCCCCTCCTCAATTCAAAAGGTGAGACATTCATTCCTCTCTTAACAGACAACCCACTACACCACACTCTCTCCTTGAGAACTTCATCCACGGACAAATTATTACTCAACGCCAACTCCACAGCTTCTACTATCACACGATTGCATCTCTCTACTAGTCCATTAGTTTGAGGATGATATAAAGCTGAAAACCTCCACTCAATTCCCGATCTCTTGGCAAACTCTCTTATCTCTCTACTTTTAAATTGAACTCCATTGTCACTCATTATTACTTTGGGAAATCCTTCCCTTCTACATATTTGCCTTATGAATTTCATAATCTCATGGCTATCAATCCTACTCACCGCCTTAACTTCAAGACACCCTGAATAGTAATCAACTAGGACTATCAAGAACTTCTTCTCAGCAATTAATTTCACATATGGCCCAACAATATCTATACCTACCATTTCCCATGGTGCTTCACCTTTATAAATGTCGATAGGTTTTGACTTTACAATTTTGCAACTCTTATCACTGTTCTGACAAGGCCAACAATTCCTAACTATTCTTTCTATCATCAGATCCATACCTGGCCACCAGTACTTCAATCTTACATTATTCTTTGTGTCCGTATTGCCAGGATGACCCTGGTGTGCTTTCTCAATAAGTTCATCATACAATTTACGTGGGGGAATCAATTTGTCCCCCCTTACCAAGAATCCATCCTCCATTGACAATTCATCCCTTACCTCCCAGAATCTCAAACATGCTTCCTTTACTGCTTTCTTTTCAGGCCATCCTGATTTCATGTATTCACCGATTTGTTGTATCTCATCATCCTTGCCCAACTCCTCAATCCAAACATCCTTGGACGTAACTTCAAATACAACAGCTACCATTTCGTCATCCACTTCCACATTCATCTGCTTATTCCCCAATGGTAATCTCGATAGAAAGTCAGCCACAACATTCCTTTTTCCAGGCACATATTTCACTGAAAAATTATAATCCTGCAGTTTAAGACTAAGTCTTGCCAACCTTGTGAGGCTCTGCACATTCCTTTGACCGTAAGAACTTCAATCAAAGGCTTATCGTCTGTCTGAACTACACATTTTGTTCCCCACAAATATTTCCTGAAATAATTCACCACCCAAGAACAAGCCAACAACTCTTTTTCAATTACTGAGTATCTACTCTCTGTATCCGAAATGGCTCTCGAGGCATGACTGATTATCCTCTAATTTGCATCTTCATCTATCTGTGATAAAACTGCCCCCAAACCGTTACCACTGGCATCCACTGTGATTTTAGTCATCCTACCAAACTCAAACCCTCCTAATTCCAAAGAATTGCAGATTTCACCTTTTATGCAATGTACCGCCTTGTTGCAATCATCATTCCATATAAACTTAGCATCCTTTCTCAACAATTTCCTCAAAGGTTCTGTGACACTCGCAAAATTTCTAACAAACCTATTATAATACTCACATAAACCCAAAAATGATCTCAACTCATCTTTGTTCTTGGGATTCGGTGACTCCTTAATTGCCTCCATGGCGTCCCTTTTTGGTTTATACCCTTTGCCATTTACAGTATGTCCTAAATATTCCACTTCCTCTACTCCAATTTTACACCTGCTCTGTTCAATTTTCAAACCAACATCTTCTAATCTTTTTAGCACATTTTTCAGCCTGTTATTATGTTCCTCAATTCCTTTTCCAAATACAATAATATCATCTTGATATACAAAGATCCCACTTAAACCTTTAAGAACATGCATCATAACCCTTTGAAATACAGCCGCCGCAGAAGCTAAACCAGACGGCATGCGTTTATACCTATACAGACCCCGTGGTGTAATAAAAGCTGTAATGTCTCTGCAATCTTCAGTGAGTGAAATGTGATGATAGGCTTTTGAGAGATCTAACGTAGAAAACACATCTGCATTACCAATACAATTCAACATTTCAGAAATAATTGGAAGGGGAAATGTATCAGTTATTATGTTCTTGTTGACATCCCTCAAGTCCACACAAATTCTGGGTTTGACATTTTTTTCAGTGCTACAACGATGGGGCTCACCCACTCAGAAGATTCAATCTTTTCTGTGACCCCTTCAGATTCCAACAGTGTCAACTCCTGTTCAACTTTGCCAGCAATGGCAAATGGAACTGGTCTCGACTTTGTGTGTCTAACCGGTACAGCTCCTTTCTTGAGACTAATTCTGTGTGCAAAATCCTTTAATAAACCCAAATCTGATTTGACTTCTTTTCTTTTTTCTGCTGACACTTCGTTTCTCTGTTGACTACTATTTACCAACAGAATCTGTTCTTCCGTACATGGATCTAACCTGATTCTCAAACCAGCTTAGTCTCTCCATCCGATGATGTTTACACCCTTTTCTGCTACATAGACTTTAACCTGGGCTCGTTTGTCTTTAAATTGGATGATACAAGGAAACCACCCAATAATTTTTTATCTTTGATCCTTCAAATCCACCCGGATTTCTAATGTCTGGTGAATTCAATTCACTTTTCAGACCACGTGTTATAAGGTTCTGCCATGTTTTCTTGGTAATAATTGTCCAGGGCGAACAACTATCCACCTTCACCCTAAGTTTCCAATTATCTAGAACCACCTCGCAACTTGGGCACTTAAATTCTCCTTCTGGAGGTTCCTGTATAAAAAACACCCTTTCTTCCTCTGACTCTTCCTCTTCATCCACGATGACGGAAACTCTTTTCTTTTTCCTACATACAACTGCAAAATGACCTTTTATGCCACAATTTCCACATTTCTGTCCCAGTGCTGGACACTGTTTTGCATTAGCATAGTGACCAATTCTGCCACAGTTATAACACCTGTTCCCATCCCTTGGTTGGGCATTCTGAAATCTTTGATCATATTGAGCATGAGGTTCATTCTTTGTCCAGCTCCTCCCATGAACTTTATTAGAACCTCCTTTGTACTCTGGATTTTTAGCTTTATTGTTCTTTCCTGGAGTGGCTTCAGCCTTGTCTTTAGAGCGCAGTGCATTAACCTGGCCTTGTTCCTCCTGTTCCTGTACTACCTTAGTAGTGGTTTGTTGCATGCTCTGTACCGCTTCTTCTTTCTTGTTTTTCATCTCCTTGGATCATAATTGACTATGTTCCACCATCTTAGCAATGGCTATAGGTTCCGGTAGTGATGGATTGCCAATCATCCATAGCCTGTCTTGAACTATATTATTCTTTGAGTGAATAATTATCTGATCTCGTATCAGTTCATCCAGGGTGATGCCGTTGGCAAATTGACAGGTCCGTGATAAGACCCTTAATGCTGAAACATATCCCTCAATACTCTCATTTTCCTTTTGCACTCTGGTGTAAAATGTATATCTATTTATTGCCACATTAGTTTCCGGAGCATAGTACTTGTCCAATTGTCTTATGGCTCTGTCATGTTCGTCAGCATCACCAGCTTCATCTCTTGTCAATTCTGGAAGTTCTCTAAACTTCCTCTGGCCTTCCAATCCAAGTGCATGTAACAATAATAGTTTCTTCTTCCGGGATGTGAGCTCTTCTTGATCCACAGCTTGAATATAATTCAGCCAAAATTCCTTCCACTCTGACCAGACAACCACTGGTTGTCCTTGAGTCAGCAAGAAACTTGCAGGAGTCTGAATGCTGATGCGCTGCATTTTTGTATAAAAGAAACAGTCACTGCACAACTGTCAGAGTTGTGATTTCAAATGTCCATCTGGGAGAGGTATTGTGCTTCTTCAACATGTATATGTCTAATGTAATATTAGGTTTCAGTATGGCCGTGTAAATAAAGGAAAGAAGAAGAGAAAACATTTTTTATTTTTTTATTTTTTTTTACAAAGTACTTGGACGAGGATGAAGATGCCTAATCTTCACCCTCCCCAGATTTCCTGGTTCGAGCGTGCAAGATCACGTGACCGTGATCTGTTTGAGGGTCCTTTTCTCTACTACACGCAATGATGCGATGATACGTGTGCACTCCAGGCAATGATCATCAAACCTAGCATTGTGGAACTGTGCAAAGGGCCGCTCTCCCTCGATATATGGTAAATCCACCAGAATATAGTGCTACGTGTGGCCCACCAGGACTTCCCGGACTGGCAGGGAGATGCGTTAACCTCTGCACAAACCAACGTGACAACACACGTCGGTTCGGAGCATCCGCTCTTCACTCCAGTCCTTCAGAGACCAGAAACAGCAGCACAAACCGACACAAATGTGTGTTGGTTCGGAGCGTCCGCTCTTCGTATTTGTGGCAAAACACCAGCACAAGCCTGCGCAGGATTACGCATCGGCTTGGAGCGGCTGCTCTTCTCTTTTCCTCACCCCGTGGGTCCTGGGACGCCGATAATCTCATCGCCAATTGATGTAAGCACGGAGGCGGGCGTGAGTACTTGTATTGAAAGTCTTTATTGTTACTTATAATAACCGGCGCCCTGCACTGCTTCTGCCTCCATTAAACGCTAACCCCTCTCTCAACTGACTCGAACTACCAGGTCCTTCTAACCTAAACATTCCAAGGCCGACGCAGTGTGGGAAGTGAACATTCTAACAAAGAATACTACACCTTACAAGTCCGAAACATGTCTGGGTATGCTTGTGGTCTCGTGCAGAAGGGATGTGGCCTAGCAGTTTGGGCTGGACTGCCCCTTTTGGGGTGGGACCAAGCCTGATATGCACATGGTTTTCTTCTTCTGTAATGGCTTGGCATGTGAAGAACGATGGTCTGGAGGGTTGCCCAGAGCAATGCCAGAGATGAAGATTAATTCTAAATCAGATTTGGGTTTATTAAAGGATTTTGCGCACAGAATTCGTCTCAAGAAAGGAGCTGTACCGGTTAGACACACGAAGCCATAACCTCTTTGTTTTTTAATATCACTTCTTGGCCCGATTTGAGCACACGGTTCTGATGAAAAAGAAAATGTTCTGAAGTATAGGGTTACACTTAGAATAAGCAAAAAAGAAGAGGAACTAGAGATCAGTTTCCATTATAGGTGGAGAGAATCACAAGGAGGACAGAGAGAGCAGTCACACCCATGGGAGTCTATTTTGCAGACTCATATGCCACTATTCTTACAAAATCTTTAAGTACTGGAACATCAACATACTATTCACACCAAGCCAAAACAAATGACATAGGCATTTTCCATTCCAGGCATGGTAGGGTAGCTTTCAGATTGCTCAAAACCCATTGAAGTCAAGCGGAATTAAGGAAATAAAAACCTACTTTGATGTGTGTTTTGCTCTCACTGGAACTTGTTAAAGGAGTAAAGCTTGTCCAGGCAGAAAGTAAGGCCTGATTAATTGAAAAGTGTGCATTTCTCCCGCAATTGCTGCATGCCGAGAATCACACTGCCCGAGCCTGCGCACAGAATAAAAAAATGTGTTGCCCACGTACTCATGAAATTGACTGTGCAAAGAAAATGTATACGCTAGCTGCTCCCCGAATGCACCCAACACGCCCTCACACAAAGCAAAAACAGCCAGAACACCTACTTTTGCGTGCACCCCCGGGTGCGAATACTCGCACCCTTGAAACAGTGTGTGGGGTCTCCAGACCCTGAGCCTTCATCTCTGGGACCTTGCGCGGAGTCCCCCGTAACTGTAACCGGCACCCCTGAGGACATGCGTACAGTTTCATGGAAAGCATGTATACTCCCGTTCAAACTGCATGCAAACCCCCATAAACAGTCCCTGCACCCCGCTATGCTATGTACGCGCACCCCTAAGTACGATCTTAACCCTGTCTGCATGCAGACACCTCTAAATCCGACATGCAAACTCACCACCAGAGTTGCGATTTCTCCGTGCAAATCCACACGACTGCTTCTGGGTGCCAGACATTTCACATGCGAGAGGTTGCACAGTCACATCGATGAATACTCTTTATTGTGTGCATTTGTGGGCGTGCTATGGACTGCCTGCAATCCGTCCCTCGTAATGGCCATTTTTTGGCTTGTTCCTCCCCATTTTGCGTGCTCAGCGCCCTATTCTGGCCCCTATGCAGGCCACAGTCACCCCCTGCGTGGTTTCTTGCGCAAGGCACGCGGCTGCTCTCAGAGCTGTGCCGAGCCTGTGTGAACGCCACGCAAGTCCCAGAGAAGTCCGGTGCAGTCAGTTTCATGGATCTGTGAGCAGGGTTTCAAACTCAGTTTGACAAGCAAGTTCCTGATTTTACGTGCAAATAATTCCATGAATCGGGACGTAAGCATCTAGCACTCATGAAAACAAAATTTGTAGATGCATCTACTGATGCATAAATACACAAAAATGGGAGCCAAATTCATGGTATATTTCCTTTTTAGAGGGAGAGCATCCCAAATGGGAAACATTAGTCACTCAAACAGTGCCTGTTGTTTCTACCTCACATGTGTATCGTTTTTCAAATTCTCTCAGGATTTATTTAGTAAAACTTTACTCTGTCCAAGACATAAAACGAGAATGGCCACTAACTATTCCAGAGGCAGTGTTACAGGTTTTAATTTGGTAAAGTGCCATCCATTCCCACTAGAAATAAGGCAAAAATCAGTGCAGACACATTTTCCACTCTTAGAGTTCATCAATGAGTATAGCTTCCTTAGGAAGGAGCCAGGTGTCAGTACTCATAAAAACAAAACATTTGGAAGAATCGGGTGATGCATACAATATCTAAAAAACAGGACAGGAATTCTGGGTAATTTCCAATTTCAGATGAAGTGCATCTCAATTGGGACTCAACCGTCACACTAGAAACTCCCTGTTTTGCTTGCTCATAATTTCTGCAGTGTATTAGTAAAACATGCAGAGCCCTAGTATTACAAAACCATTTAGAAGCCCAAGCATGGTATTTTGATTGGTAAGATATCATCAAAGATAAACTGAATTAAGGTTAATTGAAAACCCAGCACGTTTGTCTCCCATGAGAACGAAAAAGAAGAACTTACCCAGACTTCCTCTGATGTTTTTGCATATTTTATGTCTCAACCTAGGCATCCAAGCATGTTGCTTTCAAGAACAGTGGGTGTTCAGTTCCTACCTGGCCCGGCTATTGTCCAGGATGTGCTCTAAGGAGAACACAAACTGTGTCCAGGGGTCTGTGTTGAATTTCTAGTAGCGTGCCCGATGTTTTACCAATCCTAAAGCTATACATCTGTTTTTGTAATGGAAAGTGGGTTTGTTATGTTCTTATGCACACTTAGATAGTGCTTACTAATTCAATGCTTAAAGGGTTTGACAGAATACAGAAATGTGGCTATCGCAATAGATGCGACAGCTTTATCCCACTTACACACTTCAAATGGGAATGTATCCAGACCAGAGTGTCATGTATACTTTTATGGGAATGTCTTCTTTACTGATATAGGGCCTCATTACACGGTAGGCGGTAAGGGTTTACCGGTACCGGTAAGGGCACCGGTACTGGTAAACCCTTACCGCCTTACTACGAGGTCCCTTTGCGGGACCCGACCTTAATGGCTGGTGTAGACCAGCCATTAAAGTTGGGACCCGCAAAGGGACCTTGGTGCTAATTACGGTACCACATTCGCGGTACAGTAATTAGCCCCTTCCCCATTCCCATTGAGCCCTATGGGGCAAAAATGGGAATGGGGAAGGGCCATGGACAAAGGGGGAATTACCGCCCCGCCAACCTTGGAATGGGGTTGTAATTCCCCTTTTCTCCATGGTGGTACCGGTATGGTGCCGGCGGCAACCATGGTGCTAGTAGCACCACGGTTTACCGCATAACGTGTAATGAGGCCCATAGTTCTTCTATAACTGTGATTTGTATTTCTATCTGTAGTTCACTGTACTAAAAGCATGATGTGCAACTAAAGTTAACTGACCGCGAGGAATTGCAATCTGGTAAGGGTGTAGAAGCCCTGGCTTTTAAAAAATTAATGAATACAATTATGCGTGTAATTTAATCTCTGAAAGGGGGTAATCGTTTAACCAGATTCTACTTTCACAAGCTCCGTGCCAAAAGCAGAGTGTACACCTCTGTCCTGCTGCATCAGTAGCTTAGTCTGCAGTATCTGCTCTCCAGTGGCGTGGAGCAGATTCAGAGGTTTCAGGTGCTCATCTGACCAGTACAGTGACAGCCAGGTTTCTCTGCTGCACAGGGATTGAATTTAAGGTGTGTACCAAGTTCCAAAAACTACATAACTATGAGAATGCTGCACTGGTGGCACGCTAAACTGTAAATATAAGCAATATGTTACTTAAGGGTATGGTGGGAAGCATCCCTCATAATTATCCCAGCCACAGCAATTTGATTTCACACAAGTGTCAGCCTTTGAGCCCAGCTCGCTGTGAAAGGGTTATGTGAATTCACCCCAGCCAGGTTGTCATTGCTGCTGCTAACAAGACTGTAGCCCTAGGGGTTGCCATTCTTTGTTCCTGAGTGAGGGTGGGTTACACCCTCCCCAAAGAGACTGGAAATCCACGGGAAGCTGTCCTGGAAACAGGAATCAAAGGGCAAATACATTCCCAAAAGAAGTGGCCTCACCCCAGGGTGTTGCATACTAAAGGTTTCTTTGATTCTAATGAGAAGGGAATGGGCAGGGTAAGTGTAGACAGAGGGGGTTCTTTACAGCTGGAATAATATCCAACTATTGTATTTATCTCTGACTCTATCTTTCCTTCCTGTCCCCTCTACTTCCTGTAGCACAAATCACTTAGGGTGTGAGTTGTTAGAAGGCAAATTCCACTTGTCCTAAGAACAGGGATTGGACATCTAAAGCTGACTAGCTTTAGTCCAATCACCTTTGGGCCTTTGGCTTTAAAAGAAGGGGTCTGCTACCCCATTCATTTATGGACAAGCACTTAAGGGAGAATTTATTGGACCTCTTTTGGGAGAGATGATCTTTCTGAAGTCATCAGCCAGTGACGTGAAGACTCAGTGTCCAATGCATAGGCAAGCTCTGTCCGCTAACCATCCCCAGGGACTAGTGGGGGTGAACTGCTGCTGGGACAGGGCCTGAATGTCTGTGGCCACAATGGCATCCAGGACCTCACCATGCTGAAGGACCCCTGAATACGAAGGTGGGAGGGTAAAAAAAAAGAAAGAAAAAACATGCCTGTGTCCTTGGCGGGGGACGATGGAAACCTCCAGCCGTGTGGAGGTGCAGAGCAGGGATGGCCCCGTTTCGAGCCTCCATACGGCTGGAGGCTGCCATCGTCCCCCACCGAGGACAAAGGAGCAAGAAGGTAAGTTCGATGAGGAGGGCAGGGAGGAGGGAAGAAAGGGGAAGGAAAAAAAAGCCTTACCTGAGTCCCCGCCGGGGTGGGGGGTGAAGGCAACCTCTCAGCCGTGGGGAGGTTCGGAGCGGGGCCATCCCCCCACTTCGAGCCCACTCATTCGCTGAGGGGCTGCCATGCCACCCACCGGGTACAATGGCCGTGGAATCCCGGCCGAGGGATTCCCGGATCGGTAGTGCCTCGGCGAGGGCCAATCAGAACGGTTGTTTCATTCTGATTGCGCCCTCGCTGTGTACTAATTGGATATATGGGGATTGAGTAGTATACATGTATGTTTGAGACTGTAGCAATGGCGTGTGCAATTTCTGACCCTTTTAGCCAACCCTATTTTTGAGAAACAAAGAATGAGCAGGTCTTCCAATCTCCTTTCAGCCTGAAACATAAATACACTGCAGGAGCAACACCAAGAGAGAAGGAAAGGGAAGAGGACGTCCTGTGCAGTGAGACACCCTCTAGGAAGGCGAAGTTCAGAAGCAGCTTGCCAAAAAGACCTCTTACCCAGAAGAGCTACAAAGCCCGAAGTAGGCTACTCTCGCTGAGATGGTCTGGTGCCAGCCAAGCTTGATCGATCGGCCATAGAAGTACTGCCTAAGCAGGATGTGGTTTACCAGCACCACTAGTGCATGGCTTCGATAAACCTGCGAGCAGCAACCCAACAGAGAATTAGATGTGATAAACCAATGAGGAGAACCCAGAAAGAGATTAAAACGTGGTTCTGTGACAGCCGAGGAAAACGCCTCCTCCAAGGAATGCCACCACAACAGACAAGGTATGCAGTTATTACCGGAAGCCGGGAGGAGGGTGGAGAAACCCATCAATATGGCAGGACGGGGAGAGAAATACACCACCTTAAGGTTTGCTGAAGAAAACCTGTGATGGGTGGAAGGACCCCAGAACCCTAGATGGGGTGAAATCCAAATGACCCCACCACACTAAGATAAATACACAAACCCAAAATTGGGTGAAGAAATCCCATGGTGGGGTGAAAGAGCAGAGACACCTAAGAAATCAAACAAAACCAAGAAGGGGTAAGGGATGCAGTACCTCACAGTGGAGGAGAGTTTCCAGACTCGAAGACAGGAAAAAGGAAACAGAAACTCAAAACATGGTGGGAGAAACTAAATCCCAAGGGGGGAAGATAGACACAAAACGCCATGGTCACTTGAGAGCAACTATACTCCAGGACGGAGTCATCATGATTTCCTTGAATGAATCAAAGACTGCTATACCTGAAGGTCAGGGAGACATACAAGATATTCTTACTGGAACTTTTAACTATACAACTAGACACACGACCTGGAAACACCCAGAGAGACATGTTTGCGGGGGTCAGAAGCCAGCCCTTATTTCAGACTTTGATATGGGAACCCTTTACAGACCTGCTCTGGGTGAATGTATTGTTTATCCTTTATTAGTGATAGGGTCAGCTCTTAGGTTAGATTATATTTCTGAGACAGTGGACTGTATTAGGTTCTAAAACTCACTTACGAGCACCATCATTGAGTCTTTTCTTTTAGATAGGGCCAAGATCTATATTATTTATAAGAAAAGAACAGGCCTTTGTCTCTTCACTTTAATACTTGTCTCCTGAGTCGGACTTTCCACAAGTGGTTTCAGAGGGGATGCGAACAACCAGATACGTGGTTGGGACCCATGTCAGTAAGATGCCTCACCACAACAGTTCAACTACCAGAACAGGCAACACCCTAATCTATTGGTTTTGTGTTAGTTTGTGCAAAGTAAGTTGAAATTCCCAGCAGAGAAAGAAGGCTGATACCTAGAGGTTTCAGCAAATCACCTCCACCAGGTAGTTATTTCAGACTTGCCACATTTTTGGAGAATGCCTGGAATTATTCCCTAGATCTCACAGCCGCTGTCATAGATCCAGACTACAGAGGAGAAATTCAAGTCATATTGTATAATGTCGGGGCCCATCACTACAGAGTGAGAAAGGGGGAACCAATGCCACAGGGAATCCTAGAGAACTTCAGTCCCACTGAACTCAAAGTAAAGGATTTTTTGTAATACCCCAAGGGGTTACCTAAGTTTTAGAGAATCCAATAAGAATATACTCCTGTGTTCTCTGAATACGGGGGATGATACCATATCTACCTGGCCTGGCATTTGTGCAGACAAATTACCCGAATATAATGGACATCTGTAAAAGGGCTAGCTCTGAAACCTGGAATTGAGTTGGCCCTTACTCTTTACAAGAAAGGGCCTACTATACTAAGGATGTCATGATAGCGACAGCACCCAAACAAACTTCCATCCCTTCCTAGGCCTCATGGGAGGGTGGTCATGGAACTTACTCATTCCCATTTAACAACTGGTAACCAGGGTGTAACTAAAACACAAGACAAAATGCTCAGTAAATTTGATTGGACTGGCGTTAACACTGATGTTAAGACCTACATAGCCAATTCTGAAATTTGACAGGAAACATCAACCCCCCCTGTACTAAGAGCTCCTTTGCAGCCCTTACACATTATTGAAGTACCTTTTTCCAGGATTGCCAGGGATATAGTGAGACCCCTAGAATCATCCATGTATGTTAACAAGTATATAATTGTAATTTTGGACTACACTACCTGGTATCCAGAAACTTTCCCAATGAGAAATATTACCACTTAGGACATACTCAAAATGTCATCCCTTTCCTGTCCCAGGTGGGGATCCTAAAGGAAATCCTAACTGATCAACCAGAGAATACATTCTACCTGATCCCAGAAAACCCTAGGAATGTACAATGAAGGGACCACCACGATTTGTTGAACCAATTCCCAGAGGGCTTCTCTGAAGAACCAGGGAGAGTCAGGAACGTATTTTAATACAGTCAAACCCCTCCTCACAGTCAGTCTCAAACCCTACCCAATTCCTTAAGACAGTGGTCTTACAGAACAGAGGCTTCACAGATGGTAGTGAATTCTGCCCTTGCCTAGTATACATCAACTAGTGGATATGGGAGTGAAATAGAGATGAACAATCAAACAATTGTAGTGATACAAAGGAATTTAGGGGAAGATGTATGGTTGTGGAAGTAGGTATGTTTATGAAGTACTTGGATGTAATGGATCAAAAAACTGTTGATTGGGAAAGGAGGGAATACAAGCCACTTGTGATTCCAGTACAGTGCTTGCATGTCACTAGAATTAGGCAGCACAGGGTAGTGTGATGGACTAAAGATTTGTCCAAACAGACCCTTGAATTGCCGGAGGATACTTCACAAGATATCCAATTTTGAATGTTCATCCCCCAATCAAAGAGAGCATTTTGGGTGTGTCAAGTAGACAGAAAGAAGTGCTAGAACTGAGAGTTGGCAGTGTAATGTGATTCTGAGAAAACACTAAAAGGATATATGGGAATGGGAGAATGTCAATCATCTAATATCAACAACTGTTAAGCCACTTGATGAGAAATGGAACTGGGTGACCAATGGCAATAAACCGTAGTGGCATAGTTGGGAGCAGGATATCAAATTTAATTAAATGTACTCATCTATAGAAGGAACATAGACCTCGAGCTCTCTATTCAAGGAGGAAGCCACCTCTGTTTAATCACCGTGAGGGTCATAAACAGGGAGTGCACAGATATTTTAGGAAATGTTGACATTCACATAAGACGGCTTCCTCATTCTAACTGCCTGCCCGGCCACGCACACCGTCTGCACCTACCAGTCTCACTACGTGCGGCAGTGTAACAGTGTTGCCACACATCTGGGGGTCCTCCTCAATGCTTCCCATTTGTAGTTATCCCATCCCCGACTCAGACCCTCTTGGCCAAACATCTACGTGCTGCCTCATATGCAACGGACCCCTGATAAAGATCAGGTTCAAGATCCACCGCTTCCTGGCATCCGCCAAGCTCCTGCACCCTACCAATGTTCACCTCACAGGCTTGTCCATCATCACCGATCGCTATGTGGCTCTCTGAGCCGTCCTACTACACCGTGCCTTAGCCTGTGACTCTTTGACTCACCCCCATACCAACCATACCGACAGTGTGGATTAGTGTAGCCTGCAACTGAACAGGAAATTTAGTATATGCAGCCTAGCCATTATCAATTTTGTGTGTCTTCACCCTGCCTAGCTATTATCAATTTTAAGTGTCTTCACCCTGCCTAGCCATTATCAATTTTGAATGTCCTCACTTTGCCCAGCCATATTTTAACTTTGAGTGTCCCGCCTTGTCTTAGACGCGTCAAACATTGATTGTTCAACCCTGCCTAGTCATTATCAAAATCTAAGTATCGTCACCCTGCTTAACCATTATTAACTCTGAGTGTCTCCACCCTGCCTAGCCACTATCAGTTTTGACTGTATCACCTTGCCTAGCCTCTATTAACATGTATTGCTTCACCATGCCTAGCTGCTACAAATAGTTAACATGATCGGTTAGTTCTGAATATTGTTTTTAAATTCACAACCTAACTAGTCACAGCATAGTTCCCTACCACTGCATATATAGCACAGTGTACTCTACAAACACCTCTCCTGAGCTCAATGACCTTAACTTCTCCATACCTGTACCCCAAGCTGCATATAAGCACAGCCCATTGACTCCCTGACTCTGCATTACCCATATCATAGCTATGTCCCGCACACCACCGAACTCAAAGGAAATTCCACCTACACCCTTCCTACCATCCCTTCTTAGCTACCAAACTAGCATGTTCGCCTTGAATCCACCTTCTTCTTCTCACGCCATAGACAACGGGGTGTCTAAACTCTCCCTGCTGAACAATTACATGGAGGCTAATGTGCTTCCTACTTGCCCTAGTTAATACACAAAGGGGAGTCCCCTGAATTAACCACTTCAGTTTATGATTCTGTACAGCCGGGCCCTTACCAAGTCCTGGGCATTATAAATGAATTTAGAATGAATCTATTGAATGGCACACGCATGAATATAACAAATGGATTGTTTATTCAGTAGGCCCATGAGTCCGACAATTTAACACACATGAAAAATAAATATATACTCTATTTTGAATTATACAGACGAAACAAACACTTTTTTTAATGTATATAATGAATATCAAAGACAGTAGATCTCCACTAGAGACCTATGATCCAAACCTGGCATTGTATGTTAACCAATTAATGATACAATCAGTGACATTTGTATATATTTGTTAACCAAATGTAAAAACTAAAAACACAAATCCTATTTCAAACACGGCAATGGCTATAGATATGAGTCAATGCATGTACGGTCCTTGCCCTGTACTGCTGACCCTATCTAACTACTGTACAACAGAATCCATATATGCCAATACCATTGTATAATGCATTCAAAAAGGAAGAATAAAAAAAACATGTTTTTTAGAACCAGATACATATCCCTGGCCAGAACCAGATACACATCCCAGGTCTACGTCTCAAATACATTGACAACCACATAATTGTATTTAATGTCAGAGTTGTACAGGTGAGACGTTTCAACAGAAGAGGGATTTCACTGCCTTCTTCAGGACCCCAAGGGAAGTTGGAGTTCTGTGGATGTGATATAGTTGGTATTACTACATTAAAATGATGCATTGATAAATACTAAGTTAAAACGGAATTAAGAAAGCAGAGGATGTAGGAAAACAAAAAGTTAAGACTAAAACCAAATACATCACCCGCCAAGTGTGCCATCACCCGGATCCTGAAAACCTCCAGTGTAAAGAAGAATATTTTCAATCTAGAAGAAACCAAAGCAGAAAAAAAGGAAGAAAGGAATCCAAAAGAGGAAACCTTGAATGTTTCGTGTAGCGTAAGGTCAGTTCCCTATCCACACGTTCAACACCCAGTGGACCAGTAACCATTAAACCAAAAAAACTCATATTTTTCGATTTACCGTGCAATAGAAATGTATATTGCACTCAGAAGGAATTCTGCAACACGGATGAACGACTGGTATCCATGGATATGTCACAAGATCTTTCAGCAATTACCGTCTTGAGGCTTAGATTCAGCTGCTATAAAGAAAATGCATATGTAAGGATTCAGGGGGCTCCTATTGAATTACTTAACTAGGATAGTAGGTCCTACTTACCCCACGTCCCAATGTGCAAAGAAAGCCCTCAATCAGCTTGTTTATTCGGTTTGGCTGGATTTGAACCGAAGGTGTCAACTACGGCCACACGTGACTCCGAGTGATTGTCCCGGAACTGGACACATGAAAGAAGGACAGAAAGTTGGGGTGCCCACTAGTGAACAGCAAATATTTGCATTATAAAAATGTTGCTGTAATAATGGAGGGATCAGCGATGATGTGTTCGATGGCAGTTAAAAGCAAACACTCTCCCTCAGAGTTATTTCTTTAAACTCTAACCTAGAATCTAACAACATCCTAAAGAAGAGGTAATCAGGTTTCCAACCTGGTCACAGGACTGAAACTGCCCTTCTGGACATAAAGAACCAACTTGGGGAAATAATGGATGAAGGAAAGCCAGTGCTTTGACTTGTCTGCAGCGTTTGAGCTGGTGGACCACTCGACAGTGTGCAGACAACTCATCACCTCAGCCCAATTCTCCCAGGAAGCGAATGCCTGGGTTACCTCCTTCCTGGAAGGGAGAGCAATGAAGGCATTCTCAAAGTAAGAATGTGCAGCCCCAACCACCATATACTGCAGAGTCCCACAGGGTTCTTGCACATACCCTACACTGTATAATCTCTTTACTCTACCCCTCTTCGACGATCTGGACAATCTTGGCATAGAATACACAAACTATGCCGACGATACCCAGGTTCTCCCCTCACAGGATCATATGAAATTGATGCAGAAGCACTATGCAAAATCTACTCCACTATCCAAACCTGGATTGCAGCCAAGGGATTATGCCTAAATGGGGATAAAACTGAGCTCCTCATAGTAAGTTCCAAGGAATCACTCAACAAGCTTGACAAACAATACAACTCCTTTAGCATTGACAATGCCTTGGTGTGTACATTGACTCAACGCTTTCAATGACATGCTAAATCAGCGCCATTGCGTCCTCAGCCGCCTTCAACTAAACTAATATATCAGTCAAACCATGCTTAACAGCAAAAAATTGCCCCTCCAAAGCCAGAGCCACCATTGTAGCCAAACTGGTCTACTGTAACTTCTTATTTGCCAGCACCTCTTCCAAAAATGTGAATGGAATCCAAGTCATTCAAAACAATGCGCTCAGGGCTGCCCTAAACATTCCCAAAAGAGAGCACATTACTAGCACCAGACAAAAGGCACATTGGCTTCCAGTCAAAGAAAGGTTACTCTTCAAGACGCTATCCTTAACACATAAATGCCTCACACTAACTGCCCCTCTTATCTTGCAGAAAAAATGACTAGAGCTACCTCATCCAGACCCAAAAGGTCTCACCATTCCAACCAGCACAAAATACCCACCTTCAAAAAGGCCAAAGCTGAAGGGTCCTGCTTCACATTCCTGGCTCCCAAGCACTGGAACGCCCTCCCCACGTCCCTGCAAAACGAACACACTCTGTCGATTCACCCTGCACCAGGAAGGGGCTTGTTGCCCACGCTAGCTCTCTATTATCTTAATCCTATTGCCTGTATCTTCACTTTACTGCTCACCTGTCAGGCAACGGGTTCAATGTTGCTAAGAACCACAGACAGGTGATATTGTCTTTGTCTTTTCACTGTGTAACCAAGTAAGCATGCTTGTAACAGCACCACGATGCCCCAGGGCCGCTTTGTGCGCATTATAAATTCAAATAAATAAACATAGTCAATTCAATTGTATTCCAAAACATACAAGTGCATCTTTTCTAGCATGAAGATCAAACACCATATATTCAACAGTGGCTTAGCTGCTTAGCTGCTGTATGTATTAAAAGAGATATACACTGGCTAAAAGATGGACCTTTTACATATGTAACGGTTGCCATACTTCTAGTTGTCAAAGTAGAGAGCCATCCAAATTGGCCAAAAGGGTAAAAGAGGTTAAGCAGCACAAGGAAGATACCCGTGGGCATTATGTAAAAATAACAGGTGGCATGAATATAGCTGATCCCTGAAACTTTGTAGGTAATATATAAATCGGTGGTTATACCCAGCAGAAAAAGGCACTAAAATGAATAGACCCGCGGATTGGTATAAACATGTAAAAACATGTGTAAGTGTGAAATACAACTTTACAAAACGTGGGAAACAGAGCTAATACTATATTTTGGGCCTACCTCCTCTGTTGCCAGGGAGTCTCCAACTCGGGGTTCAGAAAGTGGACCTGGCCTTTGTTTTGTTTCATTTTTAGCAAAAGAGAGAGCACAGACCACCATGCACAAGCCTGTAACCAGTCGTGACACAGTGGTCCACACAGTTCCAAATGCAAAACTGTAAGCAGTTGAGTGGCCAACCA
Organism: Ambystoma mexicanum; assembly: GCF_040938575.1. Lineage (NCBI taxonomy): Eukaryota > Metazoa > Chordata > Amphibia > Caudata > Ambystomatidae > Ambystoma > Ambystoma mexicanum. The sequence goes on along the minus strand of NC_090930.1, from coordinate 1,219,608,303 downwards.
CTCCACTGCCGTCCTCTGATTTGTCCGAATGGGCAGAGGGTAGGCCAAACCATCCATAGATGTGAGTCAGCAATGTTAGTCCACGAAGAGCTTTGCAACAAGACACAAAACAATAGCAGAGTCTGAGCAAGGCTCCACAAAACAGGCACTGTCGAAACATGCAATCACAACAAACCAACATTGACCCCAGCAAGTCCAGCAAACAGAACGGCGTGTGCCTGATATCTATAGGGTGTTCAGTCTCTGTTCCACCAGACAGTATTTGGAAAGCAATGAAGGCAAGATGGAAGAAAGTGAGTGAAAACAACATGGCCATCCCAAAACCTCATCCATTATTTGTGCTGATGGTCAGAGTCAGTCTCCAGGCCAGAAGAAGAGGCACATGGGACAAGGCAACCAGAGAAGCATCATTGGGCCTCCACCTCCTGAGTGCCAATGCCATGGCTGGAACAGCACCAGACCAGACCAAAAAAGCCTCAGAGGACCTGCACCACCATGGTCCTAATCGGGAAGCAATATTAATGCATGAATGGATTGCAGATTGAGAACTCCCCACCCCACTTCAGGGATTCCCATTGAAAACGTCCCTTGACTGCCATATTGTCAGAGTGCACCTCTGTTACAGGCAGAATGACAATCACCACATTTGGCCATCTGCCGCTCCATCACAACCTCCAAACCTCCCCCAAGCCTCCACCAAAGTGTTCCCCAACTCAGGCCAAAAAATCTATCACAGCTTATCACACTACATCAATCTCAGAACTTCCACCCAGCCCTGCCCAACTCTGAATTGTCCCCCACGGTGAGTACTCCACTCATCTCTCTGTACTGAATGCCCGAGCATCACTAATCCTCGCACAAGCTGCTGAACCTTCCTTCCTCGAGTGTTCTGCGGATGTTCATACTATGCCATAATATTAACCTGCATTTAAGTTTGTGCTGCGCCTCATATCTGAAAGCAGTCTGCCTCATAATTTTCTTCCCGTGCCTGTGATAATGCCTTCAGCCCCCCCATGATCTCGAACTATGGTGAACTATACTGCAGCATTATCTACTCGATTACTTTCCTGCTAGTCTGTCCCAGCTCGCGGCTCATGCCCCTCACGTCTCCTTGCCATACCAGATTGTAACCACAATGTCACAACGTCTGCATGCCACAGGTATACAGTAAATCGATCCATTTGAACTTTGCATCCTAACGTACGATCACCACTTTATCATGTTAGCCTGCACCCTCACTGGGTACCTATACTTGTATTATCAGCTTATTAGCCCACTCTGCATATATTGACTGCCCTGCCATCTTTGCGAATTGCTTTGAATAAGCTTGGCTAATGCTCCATTTAACATGTGCTGACTGCTCAGTGTTTGATTGCCTGTGTTGCTTCTAATAAGTGCGGCTAGTGCCTCTTTATTGATTGATGGATTGCTACGTGCCCTGCCTTTGATAGCAGCATTAGCTTATGTGTGCCCTGCCTTTGCTAGCAGCATTAGCCTATGTGCGCCGTACCTTGTGATAGCTGCATCTAGAATATGTGTGCCCTGCAGCTTGATATTGTGTACCCTGCCTCTGCTAGCGGCATTAGCCTATGTGTGCCCTGCCTTGTGATAGTTGCATCTAGACTATCTGACTATCGCATTCAGCACACTTGTGCCCTACTTTTGATTATTGCTTCTAGCCCATCTGTGCCTCACCTGTAATTATTGCTTTTAGCCCATTTGTGCCTACCTTGCATTAGATAACTGTGCATTAGATCACTAGCATTAGATAACTCTGCCTGCCTAGATCACTCTCACTGCAATTTTGGCTGTATTTTGATTCTCAAATCTAGATGTGCCGACAGACTAAGTTTCTATGACCTGCTACTTCACCTGCCCACCTAGGAAATTAGACTAATTAGCCCTTCACTTAGACACAGGGTACCCTACACATTATGTAATGCACCTTATATTGTCCAACCTAGCACACCTGGGCACCTTACTCATACTACTGGGACTACACATTATGTTGCCCTTTACAGGAACAACATCTGACAACCTTAACAATATCCTAGTAGCGCCCACACAACCCCACAACCTTCAGCATAAAATACAACAACCTATGACACAATGCAATATAGCCGAGAGAAATGTAAGACTACGAGCACGACTACCTAGAATCTTTGATCCTCTTATCAAATATGAAACAAATAACCATCAAACTAAAATGGCCACTGAACCCATTCCCAAACTTAGCCCTCATAACTACAAAAGGCATAACAACCTTCAAATAAATAGAGAAAAAAGCTTCACCCCCACAGTGTCAATAAACCTTATCTCACTCCCTCCAACCAACTCCATACCCAAACTCAAAGGAGCCCTAATAAACGCTAGATCTCTAGTCGCCCATGCAATAGAAATATCTGAAGTCATCTCTACTGAAGACTACAACTTCCTAGCCATAACAGAAACATGGCTGCATGAGGCATCAGGCCCAGCACTATCCCTAGCTGTTCCTGACAACTACACTATCCTCAGAACAGATAGATGTGGAGCTCGAGGTGGGGGACTAGCCATCATCACCAAAACTAAGCTTGGTATGAGACTTACTCCTTCACCGACCATTGAATCTTGGGCGATAATGTCTACTAAGACTCCTACAGCTAATTCTCAAACTCTTAACCTCCACTTGATATATAGACCTCCTGGTCCCATCAAGACTTTCATAGAAGACTTATCTACCATCCTTTCAGAAAACCTCAAAGACACCACCCAATCAGTATTACTTGTGACCTTAATATTGGCTTCAATGATATCAATGACCCACAAGCCAATGCAGCATTCAACATTCTGACTGAACTGGGCTACACCCAAAGAGTGTTTGAGCCTACGCACATCAAAGGGAGAACTCTAGATTGGATTGCTGACCATAACTGCAAAATCTCTACACTTACTATCTCACCTCAAATATGGACAGATCACCATCTGATATCATTCTCCTTGGACACTACAACCCCTAAACTGCAACAACCTTGTGCACCACCGGCATCTACCAGAAACAAAAAACATATGACACTAGACAAACTACTCCCCGGTATCATGCCCACTTTGAACGCTCTACCTAACAACCTAAACCCTAACGACTTAGTGGAAGAATTTAATAATATTATGAACAAAACCCTTGATGATATCGCTCCGCTAAAGTTTAGAAACAGTAAACCACAGAGCCACCTGAATAATTGGTTCACCCCTCTACTAAAAAATCTTAGATTAGAAAAAAGGAAATGGGAAAATACTTGTAAAGCTCACCCCATTCCGGAAAATAAACTGAAATTAATTAACATTTCATCTCAATATAAAAAAGAAATCATCTCAGCTAAACAAGAGACCTACAACAATAGAAATACACAAGCCAACTCAAGCACGAAAGAATTGTTCTCCATACTCAGAGAACTGGAAAATCCCATAACGCCTCAAGATAACTGCCTTAAAGATAAAAAATGGTGCTCCGAAATCCAGCATGCAAGTCCTAAACCTCCAAAAGAAAATAGAACTAAAACGAGAGACCTTAGCCACTGCCGCATTGCCCACTACTAAGACACCATCCAACTCTAAACCATCCACCCAATTCCACTTCTCCAAAGTCTCCATATTAGAGGTGGAGAAAGTAATACTTTGTCTAAAACCGTCCAATTGCAAAGGAGACCTTTGCCAAGCACAACTCTTCAAAGATGCTGCACGAGACTTAGCACCGTTTATCACAATGCTGATTAATGCCTCCTTTACCACGGGCACCATCCCGAGTAACCTAAAAGAGTCCTGGGTGCTCCCACTCCTTAAAAAGCAAACTTTAGACCCGGATATACCCGCTAATGATAGACCGATTACAACCTTACCGTTCCTCTTGAAGATTCTGGATGAGGTGGCAGATATCCAAATCGGTTCATAGTGATATAATTGAATGTCATTTTTTCGAAAGTCATAATATCGAGAAAAAAAAGTCGAAAACAAACATTTTGAATTTCTTTTTAAATTGCTTTTTATTTGAAATGGAGGGGTTGCCCCCAACCCCCCTTTTTTATTTTATTTTTTTTTTACCCATTTTTTTTTATTCCTGGACCCCAAAATAAATATATAATTTAAAAAAGGGCATTTGACTTTTTTTTTTACCTTTTTGCTTTCGATATTATGACTTTCGACGAAATGTTTTCGATTTTTTGACTGCACACCATCCAAATCCAGAACTTCCTGGAACAAAACCAACTACTAGGCTCCCGTCTATCCGGTTTCCGTCCACTGCACAGCACAGAAACTGCATTGATTGACCTAAAAGCCCAAATAGACAAAGTACGAGATTCTGGAAAACTAGCACTTCTCCTCCTATTAGATTTATCCGCCGCATTTGACTTAGTGGATCATAAAGTCTTGAGTAACCACTTAGATACAGCAGCACACTTCTCCACTGAGGCTATAGTGTGGATCCAATCATTCCTTAGTGACCGCACCATGAGGGTCTTCTCCCCTACAGCAGCCGCAGACCCCATCCCCATCACCTGCGGCGTGCCACAGGGCTCATGCGTCTCACCAACGTTATATTACATTTTCACTAAGCCCCTGTTTGATGACCTGCACCATCTGGGTTACACGTATACTAATTACGCTGACGATACCCAGATCCGCCTCCCACTCACAGGGGACTACGAAAAGGACTTAGAACTGGTGAACAGAATCTACAGCATCGTTCAGGCATGGATGGCAACCCATGGCTTATGCCTGAACGATGATAAAACTGAGCTTCTCATCCAAGGTACCGCTTCCCTCATCAATAAAGTAAGTACAAACTACTCCTCCTTCATCATCGATGAGAACTGCATACAAGTAGCCAAAGAAGTAAAAACGCTAGGTATTTACCTTGACTCCACCTTATCATTCTCCTACCCAAGCCTCATCAACAGCTTACACATGTAAACTAATCAGAGAAGGAAAACAATTCTTATCTCAGCACCGCTGTCTAACATTAGCCAGAGCCCTAATCATCTCCAAACTAGACTACTGTAACGGATTGTACATCGGAACCACTAAATCCACCATCAACAAAATTCAGATACAGCAAAACAATGCTCTCCAAGCAGCAGTGAACATTCCCAAGAGAGAACACATCTCAGAAACAAGAAGGAAACATAAATGGCTCTCCACCCACGAGAAAATCAGACACAAAACTGTATCCCTCACATACAAATCACTTTATAATAAAGCCCCACAATACTTAAAGGACAGATTCACTAGAACACACTCCACAAGACAAACAAGACTAGCCAACACCAATCGCCTTCAAGTACCCCGATTTAAACTTGCCACCATAGGCGGAGCCAGCTTCCCAGTCAAAGCTTCTCAATTGTGGAATGAACTAGCCATCACTGTGAGACTAGAACAATCTTTTCCCAAATTCAGGCAAAATGTGATTAACTGGTTGACGACAACAAATGTTAAATGAATGCATGAACTTGCTCCCAGCTGCCTCTACCCACGTGCCTGATACAAATGTTACCTGTCAAATGTATAAAACGCTTGTAACCTGTGACCTTTGTAACCTGTAACCTGTAACCTTGCTCTAAGCTGTAGATCTTCTTACATTCCACGCCCTTATACCCCAGGGTCCGGTGCGCATAATAAATACTAAACAAACAGACAAACAAAAAGCTCACCATAAAGATCACAGCAGTTGCACAGGCAAACACTGCTGTACATTGACTCTTCCAATCGGGAGACCTGTCAATCTCCCCAGCCATCTCTACCCCCACCACCTCCCTCTCCCCACCATGGCTGAAGACCATATTAAGGGTGTTCTAGAGTATATGGTGGAATATTGAAATGCTTGCCTTATTGTCTTGGGAGGATAGCTCATGGGCAACATGCTCGCCTTGGAATCAAGACGACACGGAGCAACGCCGGTTAGATCCCCGGGTCTGCGCTTACAAACCTCTGGGTATTAAGCCGTTATAAATAACCTATCATGTCATATCATATTGTGAGAGCATTTTATGACATTTTCACAATGAGAGGAGCTTGGCTGGCTAATCGGACTGACCTATATTATGTGTTGTTCTGTGCCACCAGAACCTGGAACTTGACTCCACCTCTCTTACACGACGTTCTTTATTAGAACCAGCATGCAGCACACTTTCTCTATATTAACTTTAGAGTTGGGACTTTGGTATACAGCAGTTAAATAATGACATCATAGGGACTGGATATTAAGACCATAGACCATAGATACCATCAAATCATCGTCATCATCTCCTCAATCAATAAAGTTTATTTTGGTCATTCGACTTCTAAAATATGTGCATAAATCGGATGAAAGGCAGTTATCACAGGAATAAAGCAGTTTAAAAAATAAAGACACGTATCTGTACACAATACAATGCTTGAAACAATACACCAGATCATTTCACGGCAGAGCTTGAACAAAACGAATAAATGCAGCTACCTCTTTGGGAGGAAATTAGAGCATGTTACAGATCTATTTAAATGAAAAGATGAAACAACCAATACACCTAAGTAAAATGCGTTCACTAAAAGGTCACCAGTAAAGCATATCGTCGTGCCCAAGTAGCTCCGTGATGTAGATTCTCCGAACAGACAATTACAGGTTGAGGTTAGAGCCTGAATCTGAGGGCACTTATGTTTCCTGCACATATCCCGTTCCTCTGAGGATAAGCATTCTCGTATGTGCAGCACATGTAAACACATCTGGAAGCACACGTGGGTTTAGAACATGAATGCCAGTTCTCCATCTCACGCATCTGGTACTGTCGCTAAATTAGTTTGGAGCAGTCTCCATGGTCTAAAATTGAAAAAAAAAGAAATACGCCGCAATTGGCCCTTTTCCTTAACGTTGCATCTGCAAATGCAGCAATATTCCATGCGATATTTCTCAACACGATGTGAATAGTTTGCGTTAATCTTTTGGCATAGATAACATTTCATCCGTATGCTACAGGCTCGTGCCAACATGTGTCCAGCTGTTATTGGGATGCAGCGTATTTATTCGTCTGGCAGAGTAGGTTTGGCTCCCTCCGACTATCTTTCGAAAGTGTGATGCAGGTGGTTATTTTTGGTTTCTCAGCATCCGCCGTGGCCAATTATATGAGTCGTTATTGCACTGCAGCTCCTTGGAAAACAATTGCTGTATAAATACGATTACATGGACCATCGAATCTGAAGTATAAAGGCACAGGTGCAAAGTTCATGAGATGATTGCAGCTCGGACTCATCACGGCTTACACCATAGGTTTGAAAATCCATGCTATAACTTTTAAAAATGCATCGAGAAGTGGAAAACGGTCTGAAATGCATGTATTTGTATCAGGAGGTCAGTGTTAAAGTACACTCGTTGGTTTGAAACATTTTTGATCAACCAAAAAAACGGTATCACAAAAAACAAACTTTAATATAGTATGTCTGGCTTCTCTTCAAGCAAGTAAACAATGTGCTTGTGTTGCGTAAAACATACTTTCCGATTTGATTTCATGAATGCCTTCTCTCTATGTAAGAAATGACTGCGAGTAATGGAAATGTCGTTTTGGCTTACTGCACAAAAACCCAGACTCATTTAAAGTGTAAATGGTCACTTTAATGTGATAGGCCAAAGCTTACAATTAACTGCTTACCTGGCTCCCTGGCCTTACAAACTAACAAACTATTTTAAACAAACCAATTCATAATTCAACACTTTCATTTTCCCCAACAATTAAATAAATCCTTACCGTCTCCTTCCCACTTCTCAAAGCGTCCCGTTTTCTCCCCGGGGCCATGCCCCTTCAGGTTCAATACATATTCCCCTGGGGTAGCCCGTTTGTGCAAACAGCACCACCCCCATCCTTTCCTGTGCCATTCCCCCATTGTGCTTCCCTCCCCCACATCTAAAGGGGCCATGCCCCCGGTAACCAAACAACTTCCCAGACCCCTAAAACTCCCCTCTACACCAATATATATATATATATATATATATATATATATATATATACAACCGCGCCTACGGAAACAACCAATAAAAAGAAAAAACCATTCACGTGCCTATGCACGTATTTTTTGTGAATGCAGTTATAGAAAACCCATACAAGAGCGTTTTACTGATAGCCGTGGCTATTGACAAAAACTATGACTTAAATGTATTTCCAATCCTCCAAACTCCAAACAAGTGTCCCTAACACACGTGCCATCCCCACCCCCACCCTCCACTCCCCATGGTGCTTCTCCACTCCACTGGTCTCTCCCAATGCCCCAAAACACTCAAGAAAGCTACTCCGCCCAAAATGTCGGATAGCCGCGGCTACCACACCTCTACAAGCACACAATGGGCCATTTGCCATGGAATAGCCACAGCTGCACAGGGGGCCACATCTACCCACGGGTAGCAATGCCACGCACTGAGCAGCTGCTGGAAATCTGCAGATAAAGTAATGGAACTATTTCCTCACACCATCTTTATCTTTTCCAATCTAACTCAGGTGCAAAAATGGAAATAGACCACCAGATTTAATGGTAAAATTGTGAAATCCCAGAGAAATGTTAATAAAGTAGTTTCAGCATTCATGACAAACCACATTATATATTTCGAACAACAGCACACAGTTCTACATGGCCAATTTCTATACACATGACAGAGTACATCTAACTAATGAAAGAAATGAAATGTTCTTTCAAAACATCAAAATTATACTCCATATGTGCTAAAATACTACACTCAATGTACACCAAAACAGTAATTTAAATGAATAGTTATGACAAATACACATGCATTAAAATAAACAAAAACATGTTTCTTATTATACCCGTGATTACAATTTATTGACTTTTATGATAACCGCGGTTACATAAATTGGTCAAAAAAGGGGCACACTTAAAATGTTATACTACAATACAATTTATAAGATCAATACAATACAACACTGCTCATGTACTTATGTAAAGCAGTTTAAGATAAAGAAAGCAGAGAATAATACACAACAATAAACTGGGTAGGCAAACATTTCACAGCCACACAATATAATACCATGAGTGAGAATACACACCCTAAAATACATTCCATCGAACATCTAAAACTACAGTACAATTACTCCTTTTTATATTAATTTTGTCAAACTATGTTCTTCTCTTTTTTCTCCTAAGTCTGACATATACAAAACTCTAAAAATACACACCCAAAATAGAAAAGACTCACAAATACCTACCAAGTTAATGAATATGACGGCCGTGGCCTTTGGTCATGGCCAGTGAGTTTTCATCCTGACAACACTATACCTATAAAAAAACTTTACAAAAAAATGAAACCCCGACACCCCAAAATATATAGCTGCGGCCACTACCTCTACCCGCGGGCATCTGTAGTCCTTCATAGCCTCTGACAAAGCCGCGAATATAAGAAGAATTGGCAAAATAAAAATGCTTTCCCACCCCCCCAAGGCAGTAACCAAGTGCTCCCCTCATCTGTGCCAGCTCCCCTCTCTCCCCACACGGCCTTCTCACCTCCCCTACCCTTCCCCTACCCACCCCACAACACATGCTGTTTCTGTGATGTAGTTTGCATATAAACAAGGTTAAAGATAGCTTTGTCTTGCAAACTCAATCCCTAGACCCCCCTTTCAACTCCCAAATTTCACTTGGTGCCATTCAGCCACCGCCCCCTGCCTGTAGCCTAATGGCATTTGCACATTTTTTGACCTGCAAATAGTTTTTCTTTTCTGCATTTCATTTTCCCATATCCTCGGCTATAGCCATGGATATCACTCACATTGGAGGTCATTACAACCCCAGCGTTAAGGGTTAACGACGGCGTTAACCCTTAACGCCGGATTCCCACTTTAACGCCTGCTTTTGGCAGGCGTTAAAGTCCATGGCGCTAACCCACCATGGTGCTAATTACGCTGCCGTAATTTACGGCGGCGTAATGAGCGCCTTCCCCACTCCCATTATGCCCTATGGGGCAAAAATGGGAATGGGGAAGGGAAAATGGGAAATGGGGATTTACCGCCCCACTCACCTTGGAATGGGGCGGTAAATCCGCCATCCACCATGGTGTAAACGCAGTTTACACCATGGTGGTAAAGTTGGTGCACTTAGCACCAAGGTTGTAATGACCTCCATTGAGTGTAAAACACAATGGCGGTTGTTTCATTTCTAAAAAAAAAGATTTTGGGTAAATCCCCTAAATATCTCTATCTATTTTTGGATAAGGGGCACCCCCTGCTTTGCCAAATATTAAAAAAACTGCTGCACAAAAGGATCACGAGTCAACTAGATAGAACTGAGAAATAAACTCACAGGCCCTTTTTTCAGCCTGCATAGTCCACGGACACCTCGAAAATTCCAGGTGTGGGGTGTGAGAATGAAAATCATTTAAATTGTTTTTCATGTAAAAATGGTAGCTCTTAAAAGAACCTTTTTTTCTCTTTTTAACTTACAATTTTTTTTCATTAATTGTTTTATATAAGAATCTACACAACGTAATAATTTTAAAACTTTTCACAGAAAGTGCTTTGTATTTTTTGTGTACATTTTTCATTTGTATTTAATGCAACTTCTAACAAATACTTGCATCCATACTGTATGCGTTCATACAACCTGCTTCAATGCATTTTGAAGTATTTCCAGAAAGATCTGATTAGTTAGACATAGCCATATGCATCTTCAGGGCTCTCACCAAACAACACTTTTGCTACACTCTCTTCCTCTACACCACACCCAGCAAACATGATTGGCTAATGCCCCGATGTCTGCAGACTACCACAATGTTCATGGGTACTGAGGCCAATCAAAGGAGTGGGGTGAGTTTTAACTCAATTTCAGTTAATTATTCTTTAGTTTTGGCTCTGAAAAGAACCTTTGTTTTGTTTTGCTTTTTTGGGGTTTGTTAACAAACACCTTTTCTCCTTTTCTTGTTTGCATGTACCCTCTATATTTTACCTTCCAATTTTCTTACAGAAGCTGTTTCAATACATTCCTAACATTGCAAAGAAAAATCAAATTTCCGACTTCAGTGAAAGGAACTCCATCTTCGTGAAAAAGATCGACACAATCAGACCTTATATTGTCATGCTCAAAAGTTGACATTCCTGGAGCATGTAAAAAAGAAGGCAAAGCTTTATTCACAAGCTTTCACAATTCTTCCATTTGTACACTGAACAAGTTTGCACATCTCCATGTTTGCCTCTGATTTATTTGAGGAAAACAAATCTTTGCAGCAGGAAACAGTTCCATTAGACTTTTGAAAAAATCCTTCAGGGTAAACTGTAAATACATTGCAGTCACTTACCCTAACCTATTGCTTCCACAATGCACAACTACAATGCCTGGACAATTAAAGTGTGCCATACTCTGATAGAATGACAGCAAGCTTGCCCAGTTCAACCCAGAAACTGCATGCCACAACACCTCCACTTCTTGCAATTAAATAATTCCACAGATGCATTGATTTTCAGCATAAACCCTCAATGACTGGATCCAATTATCTCCCAAAATCCAGATACTCTGATTTCTCAAAGTCGCAGCTATAGCCATCTTCAGTGCTCACACCAATCAAAACTCCTGCTACCCTCTCTTCCTGTACACCACACCCAGGAAACCTGATTGGCTGATCTCCCGATGTCCGCGGACATCCACGACTGTCTCTAATCCCCACAGTCCCCTTTCCATGCCAGGCACCCTCAAAAGAACCAGATGTGGACTACAGTGTTGTACGCGGACATGCCGTCCAAATTAAGGGGGTTGGGAGGTTTACACTGAATTTAAATAATGTATTCTACTGCTGTGGCTCTTAAACAAGTATTTTTATTGTTTTCTTTGTTTTTCAATTGTTTTTTTTGATTTTTCTCATTTTTATTTCCCACACCTACTAGCAAATGCTTTACTATACACCACATTTCCACATTGATGTTGTTCATATTCACTTTTTCAAAGCATTTTTAACATTGAAAAGAAAAATGTAGGGGAATGCCGCGTCTCACCTGTTGGTGTCCCACTCCCACTCCCTAGCACCCGCCATCTGGGTGACCCTCCCTCACTGGTCCACCCCAGGAACTGGATCCAAGAGCGATGGTCATGTTCTGGCTACCTGGATGACAGATCCTGCGGACTAGTCAGGGAGACAATGTGACAAACGAAGAGTATGCAATGTAAAAAAGGTGAATTATCAAACACAACAAATGAGATCGAGTTCTGTTTTATAACCATGTTTTCCGAAAATAAATTATGTATGAGTATTGGTTCAAGAACTGTGATTCTTGATTTAGAATGCTTATTTGCATGTTAGAAGTTGATGGTGTTGTGTTAACTGTGTTATGTTTATATTTATATGAAAACGTGTTCAGGAGGATTGAGCAGTGGTGCACCTTAAGCTAAAGGTAAGTTTTCCTTTTTTTTATTAGCTACCTAGAAAGGGGTGCTAGCCAATCAGAATGCTCGTAACATGGTATGAAATCTCCGGTATAAGCCTGCGTTACGAGCAGCCTGAGTGCTCCTGGCCAATGCCACCTTCCCCTGCATATCCTTCACCTCCTCGATCCCCCCTTGTCAGGTTTCATGGGGCTTGGTAGAATGTGGCAGAGTGAATATATGATTTATACAATTTATGATTTGGGCCTTAACCTTCAAGTGCAGAGTGTGGAGAGCTTCCCAAGCCAAAATGGAGACTTCAAATAAGATCAGTGATTGGCCAGATGTAAAACTTTAGCTGGGCCTTTGAGCTAAGGTCTATGTTTTCAGGATCAGGAGAGTGTTGGAGATCATAAGAAGAAAGCCTGTATTGTTCAGTCTACAGAAAGAAGCAAGCTAAGTGACTTCATTTTTAAACTGAACTTTGTTTTTAGTTTATGAGGAATTAATATTTATTATATAGTTTTAATTCCTAGTTTATTGATTCCCTTTTTAAAGAAAGTTATTTCCTTCTTGGAGTTTTATGAGTTAATATCTTTAAAAGACCTCGTACTATGATTTTGTCTTGGAACAGTTTTTTCATTCATGAACTGTGAACGTTTTAGCGCACGCCTTGTTTGTATGTGGGGGTTTTAGTATCGTGTTATACGGCCGTTAGTGTTTATACAGAGCACTGATCTTTCTCTCAGTGCTTTTAAATAGCGTTGGGCTCGTGTTAGAAGTCTTGCGCTGTCTGCGCAAATGACAGCGTCTTAGGAGTGTGCACGTACAATGGAAACTTTGTTTTCATTTTTTTACTAACTTATTAATCCTTGTGCGCATTCATCGTCAAGGGTCTTTCTAGAGGATTTATCGAAGGAAGCAGTACTTTTCTTTTTTCCTTGTAATGTAAATTTTATATAAAGGATACAGAACTTCTACGCATGCGCGTGATGTAAGACGTTGCTCTCGATGCATGCGCAGGCAGTAAAACTTTGCCTAGATGACACTTTTCATTTTACGCATGCGCTGCATGATTTCTGCTATACGTTCGCTACTCTCCTTCACTAGCGTGAACTATTTTTGAAGGAGAAAAGGAAGAATACTATTCTTTAATGACTGCGCTGGATATCAGCTTTTTGAACACTATACTCTTTAAACATGCGTGGACTTATTTAGAAGTTAATGTAAGAGTGTTTATTTTTTACGCATGTGCAGGAGTTAATCCATTCAAATGAACACTTCTTTTTTCTACAAGCGCGAAGCACATTTTAATGTTCAAGAAGTTTTTAATTCACAGGCTAATGCAGAACTTCAATGATAAGGATTGAAATAAACTCTTTTCATTTTAGAGACTAATATTAATCAATCCAATTCTAAAAGGTGGTATTCTTCAATGGAACACTATGAGTTTAGTGCCTTAATTTAGAGCATAACTCTCATACAAATTTAGTGTAGCAGATAGACAAGTATAATTTGAATTAAGGACTGCAAGTTAACTATTCAAGGAATTTGTACAGTGAATTCAGACAGCAGCCTTCCTTCAAAGGATTTGAAGAAGATAGTAATAGTGACTGAGTTATTCCACTATTTTATCAGTAAGAAAAAACATCCACTAAGATATCAAAAGAGGATATTCAGGTATGGTGATGTACTTCTTATTTTAATTCTGGGATATCACTCATTAAGGGAAATCAGAACCTATAAAAAAAAAGGTTAGTGATTAACGATAATCTGTTATTATTTTTTTGCAGGTAGAGTGATTTAAGACGCAGAGCTACCTGAGGTTTATTATTTTGTCCCATTTCCCCCCTTTCCCTTGGGGATGCTATCAGCTAAATTGTTGACTATTAGTTGAGAAGTTAGAATACAAAGGGGACTGTGGGGGTTCAGCAGCTTCCGCGGACAATATCCTGATTGAAGATAAAGCCTGACACCCCTAACCTGCTAGCATCTGTGTAGTTTGCTATGTGGGTGTTCACTAAAATAATATATATATGACCGTGCAGTGTGGCACCGGGTCTTTCCGTACCTTCCAAAGTCTATTTTCCTGTTGATTATGTTACGGTCATCAACAGAGATAATGTATTTCAGGAACTAGGGCACGGTGCTGAAGTGCGCCGCAAGGTAAGTGTCTTCTTTTCCAATTAAACACCCTTAGCACCTACATGGTGCTAAGGGTGTTCAATTAAAAAGAAAAAACAATATATATGACCTTGCTTTGTGGTGCTGTGCCATGCCACATTTTCTGAAGTTAGTTTCCTTGTTGATGACGTCCTGTTCATCAACAAAGCAAATGGAATTCAAGAGCAAGGTCATGGAACTGAGGTGTACCGCAAGGTGTGCCACTTTTTCAATTAAACACCTTTAGCACCTGCGTTGTGCTAAGGGTGTTTCATAAAAAAATTATATATGACCTTGCAATGTGGCTCTGTGGCATGTCGTACTTTCCAAAGTCCGTTTTCCTGTTGATGGTCAGGAACTAGGGCATGGCACTTAGGTGAACCACAAGGAAAGTGTGTTTTTTCTTCAATTAAACACCCTTAGCACCTGTGCAGGAAACTATATGGGGATGCTAATGGGGATATAATCTGCCATGTTGGGTCGAGACTGCCGGTAATAGTACTGCTGCCTTCATAAAGGTACCCTTGTTTCATTTGGGCCTTTAAATTGGACAGTGGATGGTTACTGACTACGATAGACTGGTGTCATAGTGCATAATGCTAAACCCATCTCTCCCCAGTGTATATCTTTTTCAAAACGTTTATGGTGGTTCTGAAAAGGACCATTGTGGTGTTAACGATGGGATGGAAGGTGGAGGGAGTGGCCGAGGTAAAGATAGGTGAAAAGTAGACAGTTTTTATAACAAGTTTTATATTGTTTTCGGTGTTTTATAATTAACAGTCAGGTAAAAACAAACCTGGAAAAGGGAGTAAAGAATCTCCAGAGACCTGCATTAGCATGGAGTGTCCAACGCAGCAGCTGCAGATGAGACACTCTCATCATTGGCACCAGATAAAGTTAACAGAAGAGGTCCTGAGGATAAGGCAGTTGGTGGTGGTGGTTCTGCTTTCTCTGTGGTCTGTGGTATTTCCTGTTGCTTAAACCTGCTCCTAAAATGTTCGTCACCTTGCCGCTAGCTGTAATGAATCAGGTGATTGAAAAATGCTGTGGTGCCCATGCTCTGCGCAGGAACTGTAGAGAATCCTCTACTGCACACCTGTGTTTCTTTGCAACATCAGAAAGTGGAGTGCCTTTAGAGACCTTGATGCACTGTCAGCAGAAGGAAGGTGTACACCTCCGGCAGCATTACTTATTTGGGTACAACTGGCTGCTCTGCTCATTCAACATCCTCTTCCTGCACATCTTTCAGTGACGAGGTCGATCTCTTCATCGTTAGAGGGTGCCTTAGGATGTTGTGTCTCTATCGCCAGAAAAAAATCAAAAAATCCAAATCAAAAGAAAAAAATCAAAACTGAAACAAAAAGGATCAAAAATCCTTAAAAACGAATATAAAACAAATAAAACAATCAAAACCAAAGTGTGATAAAAGTCACAGTGCAAACCTTGACTGTCCTATTTGTTCACAGAGCACTATTTCCTACCCAAATCTTTTTCCTATGTTTTTTCCCAGAATTTGTTTACAAGGCAATGAGAAAGGGCAAGGTTTTTTGTAGTGTACACACATGTGATTTGCGATCTGTGTGTCTATGAAGCAATCAGTGCTCGATGTTCCTACTGTGCACGTACGCTTAGGCTAATCCATTTCCGGATTTCTTTTTACCTGTGATTTGTGATTCGAAAAGAAATGAGTCCATTTGTATACTTTTTATGTTGTGGATTTTTGAATATGTTAAGTTGGGTAGATTAGGTGTGACAATGTTAAGAATGTTATTTGTATGCTTTTTCATTATATGAATATTGTGATGAATCTAGATTTGAGATTTGAATTTTAGTGCTGCACACATTACGGTCTGTGTTTTTTTCTCAATTTTTATTGAACATTTTCCAAAAGAGAATGCAATTATCTATGTTTTTTGTAGAGTTTACATTCCCCATTCACATAAAATAAAGTAATTGGAAGATTAAGATGCAGTTTTTTTTCTTTGGGTGTATACTTGGTTTTCCAACTACAAGAGTGGTAGAGCATTTTGATTTAAGAATTTCATAGCATTGTTGCTCAATCTACTCTTTGTGGTTTCATTATCGTCTGAATAATTCATAACAATATACATTTTTGATTTACTATAGGTGGGGGATAGACACAAGGTAGATTTTGAAACATAATTTTTCTGGTCCTTGATTCACAGTGTGTCTTTATATCTCTCCTTTTTTGGTAAGTTCTCAATCTCAATACACAGACAAATAAAATCTAAACAATATATGAAACTCATGCACATTTGATTGTAGATGAGTGACTAGTGAAAAGAAGCAATATTTTGAAATGTGTATGTAATTCGGATGTGCTCAGAATGTATTTTTGATTTCTATATTGAATTTGCGATCCAATAAAGTACTAGGACAAGTAAAGTGGTCTATGGGTATGTGATCTAGATTTGTCATGAGTGGTTAAAGTGGTAATAATAAACAGAAAGTAAGGATTACATGTGTTATATGTAGTGTTTTCTCATTTTTAAGGTTACTGTTCATGAATCTAGATCTCATATCAGCATGGCTCTCTTCCTCATCTCAGTGCTTTCGTGGATCTTGATCTAAGTATTATTTTAAGAAAATAAAAGTTTATATTTAAAGGTAGTCCTTAAAATGACTTTTGTGTTTATAATGTGTAAGGAATTTTTTTTTCAGAAATTAAGTAAGTACAATTTAACGTTCTTTAGGTAACAGAACCCCACTATCACCACATCAGTCTTTCTTGTGTTAGTGCCACAATACTACCAATGTACTCTTTCTCGACAAGGTCCCCCACTAACCATGCCATGCAATTCATCTTCACAGTCTCCAACTACCCTACCTCACTTTCTTCATCATAATTCCTAACTACTCCACCTTACTTTTGTTCGTCAAAGCTTAAGAACAGATATTGATAACAAATTATATGACATCAGGTATGTTATCAGAAAAAACCCAATTACACATAACAAAACCCTTGAAATTCGTTGAAAAACCTTTAGTTAAGAGACAGTTAAGATAAATAAGTTCAGTGAAACAAATGCCTTGAAATTAAGTGAAAAATCATTAGTTTTAGTGCTGTTAAGGTGATGATTTAATGCAAATAAAAACCTGAAATTTGGCTGGTGCATGAAACTATGCCTATATATATATGAAACCAATCTGGACTGCAAGTATAGGTAGAGACTACCAATTATAAGGACAAATGTATTTAAATATTTAATAAATGATAAATGAATTCATGATCACCCAACAGTTTTGACTGAAGGTATAGTTACATACATACAAAGCATGGTAAAATACATCAATACATTTAAAAAAAAAACGCATTCTAATAAATACAAATTTAAAGTGCTGTGTGAAAATGTGTCACCATGCTGAAGCAACCAAGTGTGTAAAACACCTAAGATGTGCAAATACTGCTTCTGATATATAGGTCTCATCAGAGAGCTATTACCCTTTATTTACCCAACATGTTTAGTTCCTATCTTATTCAGAACGATTCTGTGGAAATTCGTCAGGAACTTGTTAACCTTCCAGCAACTCGTGTACCTCTGTGTGTACATGGGTGATACACATATTACTGTTGCCAGTCTATTAAGGCAGATCTAAATTCATCTATGCCACTGAGAGCTTTACAATCTGTTGTCCCCAAGCTCAGGGTTTGGGGGTGTATTATTAAGACTCTTTCTCCTATACAAGATAGGGTAATCTACTAATAGCCCTTTACATATCTTTATTCAAATAAATCAGCCTCATTCTGTGTGTGGCTTGACTTTTCAGGTCCTTTTTCATTGGCCAGGAAGTGCAGGACAGGGTATTTCCACTTTGTTGATCACTGCCCGCTAGTCTCTATAAATAAACCATGCAAACATCTGTTAGCTATTGTAATGCGATTCATCTTATCGCTAATATTCGTGGATTGTGTTCTTTTGACTCCTAATTTACTTACACCCTACTAAGGTCCATGTGTGAATAGGGTTAGGGCTTCTTATTTAGTCCAGCCTGTACCTGTAACCAGACATGAATAAGGATAAACTATATACCTGGCCCTATATGTAAATCCAAATGTATGTGGAACACTTTCCAATGTTCTAAATAACGACGGCTGAGTTAGTTCTACCTCTGACCTCTAACCTTTGTACTTAGTATTAAAGCACTTGCTTGTTAGAACTGAGGTAGCCTTGCCCTCTCAGATTAGGGACTCAGTATCATGTCTTCCACAACAGCTGTGGTTTCTTGCCCAAATGGCTCTCTAAAGTTAATCCAAAATGTCTTTGATCAGAATTGTTTAATATAGCGTGCAGCCTAAATAGCCCGTGCCAAAAAATGCCACTTCAACATTTATTTGTTACGCACAGTGCTGTATTAATCATTAGGCCAAGTAGGCATTGGCTTATGGGACCTACTCCTTTTAGGGGCCTCGGGTCAGGATTTTTTATTTGTGCCCAGATTTCACCACAAACAAATTGAGGAAAGTGAAAATGTAAAGTTGTGTTGTTTTATTAAAATGAAAAAAAAGTTTTTGTTTAATAACAATAATTGTTCATGTTTAGTTAATGTTTCTTTTGTGTAATACAATTGGTTTATTCAAATTATTAAAATGTATTAGGAGATCATTTGCGAGGGGGACCCAAAATATCAACTGCCTAGGGACCTCCACAAGGTGTAATCCAGCACGGGTTGCTGCTTATATATATATTGCTAACTTACTTAGACAGTCAGTTTCTCCTTGCTGCCAGATGCTTCTTAATTCATCAGCACTTTGATACATTCCAGAATTCACTGCTATGCATACTAAACACAATTAAAGTGGGCCTCTGTCGGCTTATTACACTTATATTACATTGTGCAAGTTATCATAAGTGCTTATTGAGTTTATATGCAGCCTACCGGGTATATCGGGAGCTTTGTCTCCACCTTACTTCAGAATCAAGGGGCTGGCAACTAAATAACTCGATTGCATCCACGCAAACGCTTGAAATGGTTTAGTAAGGTTGTCATGGGCAACCAGGTCACTCGTAACGCGCATGTGACTACGGTCCTCAGTTACTTAAATCACTCCCCATCCTGTGCTAGTGTTAGCTACTTTAGCCTGCATGGGATATGCAGAATATGCCGGAGTGCTGGCCCACTATTTTAACATAAATAAAGACACTGTTTACTGGCTTTCCAAAAATAAACATCTTATTATTAATTTTGCTGCAGTGACTATATTTCGAAGTAACAATTTTGAATGAGTCTCGGGCACGTATTCCACATAAATAAACTTGTTGTCATGTGCTGCGCAGTGCTCCACATAGTGAGTATTCCCTATGCTGAGTAGTGCTAGTACAACTTGTAATGCAAAATCTCTAGAGAGCCAAAGCTTGCAAAGTCCTGATGTATTGAACTTGAAGATGTAGTTTTCTATGTACAAGACCAACTTTCTATAGATCCCCAACCGTAATGTCCAAAGTCTGTCAAATGGTTTCTGAGCTTCACCAAAGACAATGGGCCTCATTACACGGACGGCGGTAAGGGTTAACGGTCACCGTTAATGGCAACGGTTACCGTTAACCCTTACCGCCGTACTACGAGGTCCCTTAGTGGGTTGGTGCTCTAACGCCTGCTTTTTGCAGGCGTTAAAAACCAACCCGCTAAGGGACCTCGGAGCTAATTACGGCACCGCAAAATTGCGGTGCCGTAATTAGCGCCTTCCCCATTCCCATAGAGCCCTATGGGGCAGAAATGGGAATGGGGAAGGGCAATGGCGGAAGGGGAATTTACCGCCCCACCGACCTTGGGATGGGGCGGTAAATCCCCTTACCGCCAAGGCGGTGCCGGTAATTTACCGGCATGGTCCAGGGTGCTAATAGCACCCTGGATCACCGCCTTCCGTGTAATGAGGCCCAATATATATTTAATCTGTCTTGTATAGTCAAATACAGCCAAAGACGTTTCTCTGTGGCTGGTATTACCATTAAAGATATTGAAGAAGTTGCAAGTGGTACTGGGCTTGATAGGGAGTTAGGGATTACGGGTAAGTAAAAGGGCTGTACATGTTGCGAGTATTGTAAATATACCTTGGCCTACATTCAGTGCTTACTTGTAGTGACAGCACATGTAGTTGGCAGGGGCACTGTGCTTGACATGGCAGTGGCGCGAGTTATGGTTGCATAGCTTACCATTACTGGTGAATTTCTTTGGTTTTTGGATTTTACCTTGTAGCCATGACATCCCTTTAACAACATTTGCTTCACTCAATTTCAATGGTTTTTAATAAGTAAAAATGGTTCATGTTTTTACAACACTGTATATAATTTATTAATAATTCCTAACATATATGGAAGGACTATAAAGCTCCTTTAACAAACATATTTTTTCAGCGCATACTGATGTGTATCATTTTCAGCAGTGCATGCTGGGGAAGCAAGTCATGGTTGAATTGCCTAGGGCATGTGACACGACCATTATCCCAGTCCCACCAAACAACCCTTGTTATTCACTGCACCTCCCCTGCATTCTTGTCAAGTGTCCACTATACCCACTTAATGTGGCCTATGGCCAGTTCTCATAGCTTGCAGCCATGACCAATGTCCACAATCCATAGGGCATGGGCATCGACCATGCCACATGTCCCAATATGCAAATCAGAGTACACAGTTGTCTTTTCCGAGGGCCAGGCCCACTTGCCAGAAAACAAAGTTATATTACCATTGTTTGTACATACTTTTTAACACTTTGGAAAAAATAAAACACAGGACAGATTTGCAAAATCATTCTTTCAGGTCCTTGCTAATGCTCCTCACACAAGTTTGGTGAAAACCCAACCAGCACTTTGGGCTGTAGCCACAAGCACAATGTTGTTTCCCATCAAGCTATCACAATTTGTAAAATGTTACGATATAGCCGGTCCCTGGTGGCCAAGTTCACTTTAACTCCATTGCCGGTCCCTGTTGGCCATGGCCAGTGTACAGATTGCCATAGTATGCCTAAGGCACCAAAAATATATCACTTTTTTTTGTACCTACATTTTGACACCTTCCATAAAATAAAACACAGGACAGATTTTCAAAAGCATGCGTTTGGTTCCTTGCCAATGCTCGTTGCATACGTTTGCTGCAAATATGTCCAGCACTTCGGGCTGTAGCTGCAAGCAGATTTATTTGCCCATTCAAGCCCATACAGATTTCGAAAATGTTGGGACCCCATCCCATTTAGACCCCGTTTGACAAAACCCCTTCAGAATTAGAGCAAACATTCTAAGTTGGGTATATAATCTTTTTGCAAACTTTTATCCAGATTCATCAAATGGCAACAAAGTTATATATAAGCCATGTAAGGAACTCATGGTGGCAACAGTAAAGTCAGACACAAGTGATCACAGTTCAAGGGTGTTTATTAAACTGTAAATGCAGGATGGAAAAAGGCCTAAGCTAAACCTGAATCTAAGATGGAAGCACGTGCCGACCATCAAATGAAAAATAAGGCAGTACTGGTAACGTTGTGTCAAAATAAAAAGGCCTATGCTAGAAAAAACCTTTTGCCAATTACTTACAGCTAATTCCAGAAAGAGTGTGGGATAGGGTTTCAATAAAGAAAGAAGTGTTCACAAATAATAAGTCAGGATGTAATTGTCAGGGGTCCCTCCTTCTCCACATTTTGAGAGTGGGATAAAGTGGTTCTCATGAGCACAGCACACACTTGAGCTTTCCCAGCACGAGCTGACAGTTCTGGATCAGCTATCAGGTTCTCTGATGGTTATGTCTCTTTTCATTAAAAAAGTCTCTTGCCAAGAGGGCATGAGGCATTTAACAAACAAACACAAAGTTCTGTTCCATATATACTTTGGGTGACGGCATCACCCCTGGGTTTCCCTCTTCCAGGCACAGAACCCCCACCAGCCATATTAAAAAAAAACTACTAAACAGTTCCTGTTCTCAATGAACTTTGGGTGATGACTTTTCACTCCTGGATCTTCCTCGGCTGGGCTCAGACCCAACCAACAACGGGGGCAATTCACTTCCCCTAGTCGTCTTGCTTTTGCGTTCTTCAGGCATTGCCCCTGGTTGTCGGCTTCCCTATGCCGGGTTTACTCTTGCCAACTTTTATAGACAATTCACTGTATTTCAGGACTTTAGACTTTGCCCCCTTTGGTTATCATCCATCGACTGGGTTCATTCCTGCCAACTTTTGCACTATACTGTTCATGTACTACTTTTCACCATGCAGGATTCATTTCCCTTAACTTTCACAGTACATCTGTCGTTCAAACACTTTCAATAGTACAGAGGAATTTACAACCACTTGACCTCTCTTCATGTCTTCCCAAGGCTTTCTTGTTACTGTAGTCTCTACCATTGGGTAATCGCCCAGAGTTTCATGTGTGAGCACGAATGTGGTGCCGGACGCCTCTGTTACAGGCTTGCCTCCACTTATTCAAAAGTTCCTTAAAACCTTACAAAGTTCAAATTAGCTGGTTGCTACATTTTGTTCAACATAGCCCGGTTTCTTATCAACTCTCCCCTCGACTCACCAGCTGTAATGAACAGCTTTGCCTTCCTTCTCTTTTGAGTCAAGGTTGGTACCTTCGAGACAAGCGTCTCTCTCCGGCTTGGTAATCAGCAGAGGAGGGTCTTGTTTACCATGCACATCTGCTGCAACACATGATGGCTTTTGTTTGCGGCCTTGTGTTTCCATCTGCAGAGGTTTCACAGACTTTGATTGGAGAGGGAAAGGTCACTTCTACTTGTCACCCTCTCGTTGTTCACCGTCTTTCGCCTCCTCTTGGGCGACCATGCTGAGTTAGCTCTCACATTGTGCATGCCGCCTTGCTCATCCTGTGCTTTTGTGCTCCAAGAGGAGAAGGGAAAGGGCAGTCAAGTGTGTGTGATTCTGTGATTCTGGCCAATTGCCTGACTTTGCCTGACCCTTGTATTGGAACATGTCAGATAAACAGCTCTGGTGTTAGTCCGTTGTCTTTTGTGTTGTGCAAAAGCGTCTGTGTCAGAAAAGGGGGGGGGTGCAATATTTTGGAATATCCTACATCATAGGATGGGGAAAAGGTGTTGAAAGAAAAGAGATAGTGCGTCTCACCAGTCAGTGTCCCACTCCCGCTCCCCAAGGACCCCACCCAGGTGATCCTCCGTCACTGGTCCACTCCCAAGAACTGGATCCAATTGCTATGGCCATGTCCTGATCACCTGGATGACTGACACCCAGGGAGTAGCTTGCGAGACATCTTCAGGTTTCTCACATACCCTTCCTCCAGGCGATGTAGCCACATTTGTTTCACAGGGGAACCGGGACAGAAAATCTACATTTCCATGATCTTTTTCTTTTTGGTCTACCACTGTGAATCAAGAGGGTTTAACGTCTAGAAACCATTGCATGCCCCAACGGTTGGAATCTTTGCTTTGGCTAATCCAAACTAAGGGTGAGTGGTCTGAATCGAGTGTGAACTTTCGTCCCAATAGGTAGTACCTAAGATGGATAATGGCCCACTTGATGGCCAGGGCCTCCAGGTCCAACATAGAGTAATTCTCTTCACATGGGAACAACTTGCGGCTGGTGAATAATATGGGATGTTCCAATCCATTGCAAGACTGAGACAGGACAGCTCCTAACCCCATAAGGGAGGCATCTGTCTGTAAAACAAACTCCTTAGAGAAGTCGACTACCTTTAGGATTGTGTTCTGACACAGCGTCTGCTTCAAGATGTTATAACATATCTCATCCTCGTCATTCCAATTAAGTTTCTGGGGTTCTGCATTCTTAAGTTTATCTGTCAGCCGGGCTGTTTTGTCTGAAAAGTTAGGCATAAACCTTCCGTAGTATCCTATTAACCTTTGAAAAGCTCTGAGATATCTTTTGGTCTTGGGAGTTGATGTATCTAGGAAGGTTTTTAACCACTCATGTTGGAGTTGTACATTCCCGTTCCCTACAAAGAAGCCATGATATTTTATGGCTTATTGGGCCAATCTGCATTTAGCTGGTTTGGCAGTTAGGCCAGCGTTTCTAAGGACTTTCCTGATGCTATAAAGATGGAAGAGATGGTCCTCCCAAGTTTTACTATAAATGGCGATATTGTCAATATAAGCTCCATAGAAATCAGAATAGGGTTGTAGGATTTGATCCATGAGGCATTATAAAGTGGCTAGCGCACCATGTTGACCGAAAGGGAGTACTTTAAATTGGAATAATCCTAGTGGCGTGTAAACGCTGTCTTTTCCTTATCTGGTTGATATACAGGAATTTGCCAGTACCTCTTAGTTAAGTCTAGGGTCAATAGAAAGGTGGCTGCTTCGAGTTTATCAATTAGATCATCGATGCATGGCATAGGATAGGCATCGAAATCTGATATGGCATTAACTTGATGGAAGTCTATACAGAATCTCCAGGAACCATCAGGTTTAGTGACCAACACGATAGGAGAGGACCATGGACTTAAGGAGGCCTCAATAATGTTGGCTTTTGACATTTGGTTGACCTCCTCAATCACTATCTGTTTACGGGCTTCCGGAAGTCAATATGGTTTTAAGTGTACCACTTACCTTTAGGTGTTCTAATATAGGGTTATCTACCTTTGACTCTTCCTGGTTTTTCTGAGAATACATTAGGACATGAAATTACTACATCTTTTAGATCTTGTTGGTGTTGAGTAGATAACTCAGAAGGAATTACATCAAAGTTATCTATGTCTTCGGGAACCAGACAGGCTAGTACTTTGGCATGGGTTGCTGACGGGTTCTCTTTCCACTTTTCAAGAGATTTACATGATACAGTTGGATTTTCTGTTTTCTATCCGGTTGGCCTACTCTATAAGTACATGTTCCCATTCTTTTGACTATCTCATAGGGTCCGTGCCATTTGGAGACAAGCTTGTTCTGCGAGGTTGGTAAGAGGACCAGTACTTTCTGTCCTATGGAGAATAATAATAATAATAATAATAATAATAATAATAATAATAATAATAATAATAATAATAATAATAATAATAAGAATGATCTTAAATTCACTTTGTTGTCATAAGTGGTCTTCTGTTGGCTCTGGGATTTTTCCGTATGAGTACAGACTAAGTATCAGACCACTTTCATATGTTCTCTCATTCGGGTGGTGGTTTGTGAGATGGGAATAGGGGCTTCCTCGCATTGTTCCCAGGTTTTCCGTACCAGGTCCAGGACAGTTCTAGGCTCTCTTCCATAGAGAAACTCATATGGAAACAACCTGTGGAAGCTCGGGGGGTTTTCCTCACTGCAAATAGTTCCCATGGGATCATTTGGTCCCAGTCTTTCCCATCATTGTCAACCAGTTTTTGTTGAATTAGTTTTAGGGTTTTATTGAATCTTTCTACAAGCCATAGGTCTGGGGATGGTACACAGAAGTTCAAAAGGTGATAATGTAAAGTCGCTCTTTGACTTCGACCATAAGCTTACTCATAAAATTCAAGCCCTGGTCTGTTAGCATTTCCTTGGGAAAACCTACCATGGAGAAATACGATTGAAGATTTTTAAGGATCTGCTGGGTGATATTATTTCGCATTGAATGCCTTGGGATATCGTGTTGCATAATCCACGATCACCAGGAAATATTTATTGCCTAATCTGGATGTTCAAGCAGTCCAATTATGTCCATACAAATTCTTGAAAAGGGGATTTCTATGATCAGCAATGGGTTCAGAGTGGCAGGTGATGGAATGTGCGCGCGGGTCTTTTGACAAATTTCACACGTCTGAATGAATGTTTTTACATTGGCGTGAATACCTTGTCAGTAAAACCTTCCACTAATATGCGCGTGTGTTTTAGATTGTCCTAAAGTCCCTCTGGTAAGATGAGAATGCACGATTTCTAGTACAACCTTTGGGTATTACCAATTGTGTTTTTACCATGCCTGCAGGGGAGGTTTGCAATCCATGTTTTTGAAAGAAAAAAGGAAAGCCCCTTCTCTAAACCTTCTTCTTCCAAATTGCTTGTAAAAACACTTCAGCGAGAGCTGGATCATTTAGCTGGGAGAAGGCTAGGTCAGTATAGATAGTGGGTTCTCCTCCGTTCCCTTCTTCGATGTTAAACGGTTATCAGCTTCCCAAGGCCTAAATTACATTTTTCTGTTTTATCTGGTTCACTTTCTTTAAATTGAGGAAATAGAGCTCTTTCCAAAATTCCCTTGGGCAATTAGATCTCTCTGACGTACCTCAAATGGGATCTTGCCATGCTTTTGTAAGAGAACCTTCACTTCTCCCCAAAAGTCAGGATCAATAATGTCTGCTTGGATGTCTATCCCGAACTTCGTTGCTCAGCCAGATTTTGGGGCTAGTCGAATGTAACACCCGTGAGGGGATATCAAAACCAAGTCTGTAGAAATCATTCCTCTTTTCCCCGGGGATTAATAGCTTCCCTACTGCTACAGATATCAAACCCTATTGATTCTTTGGTGGTGATGGAAGGGCTAGAGGCTCTCTGACCAAGACTTTGAAATTGGTTACCTAATACCTTTCAATTGAGTCACATTCCACTTCTGACACCATATGTAAGGAACTCATGGTGGCAACAGTAAAGACAGACACAAATGATCACAGTTCAAGGTTGTTTATTAAACTGTAAATGCAGCGTGGAAAACACTTAAGCTAAACCTAAATATGAGATGGGAGCAAACATCGACCATCAAATGAAAAGTCAGGCAGTCCTTGTGGTGTTGTGTCGAAATAAAAAGGCCTACACTAGAAAAAAACCTATTGCCATTTCCTTACAGCTAATTTCCAAAAGTGTCTGGGTAGGGTTACAATAAAGAAAGAAGTGTTCACAAGTAATAAGTCAAGATGTGATTGTCAGGGGTCTTCTTTCCCCAAGTTTTGAGCTTGTGATAAAGTGTATCATCTGAGTAGAGCAAACACTCAAGCTTTTCCAGCACGAGCAGACAGTTCGGTATCAGCTATCAGGTTGTTCAATGGTTAAGTCTCTTTTCAACAAAAAGTCTCTTGCCAAGAGGGCCTGATGCATTCATCATACACAAAGTTCTTTTCCATATATACTTTGGGTGACAGCTTCACCCCTGGGCCCCCTCTTACGGGCGCAGTCCCCTCACCAGTCGTATTCAACAATACAATGAAACAGATCCTTTTCTCAATGAACTTTGGGTCATTACTTTTCACTCCTGGATCTCCCCCGGCCATGCTCGGACCCAACTGACAAGGGGGACAATTAACTTCCCATTGTCTTCTTGCCTTCACGAATCTTAATGATTTTTAAACAGTTCTTTGGACTTTGCCCCAGGTTGTCAGCTTCCCTCTGCCAGGTTCACTCTTGCCAACATTTATAGACAGTTCACTGTATTTCTGGACTTTAGACTTTGCCCTTTTTGTTAGCATCCCTCCACCGGGTTCACTCCTGCCAACCTTTGCACCGTACTGTTCATGTACTACTTTTCACCATGCAGGACTCATTTCCCTTCACTTTCACAGTTCATCTCTCTGTCAAAGACTTTCGAGGGTTCAGAGGATTTTACAAGTCCTCTGTATGACCACTTTGGCCTCTCTTTGCCTCTTTCCATGACTTTCTAGTTACGGTAGTTGGCCTGAGTTTCCTGCGTTAGCACCCAGGTGGTGCCGGACACCTCTGTTGCAGGCTTTCCGCCATTTGCTCAATAGTTTCTTAAAACCTTACAAATTTCAAATTCGCTGCTTGTTACTTTTCGTTCAACATAACCCGATTTCTTATTGACTCTGCCCTCGACTCACCGGCTGTTATGAACAGCTTGGCCGTCCATCTCTTTGGAGTAAAAGTTGGTACCTTTTAGGCAATCGTCTCTTTCTGGCTTGGTAATCAGCAGAGGAGGGTCTTGTATACCTTGTGCCTCTTCTGCAACACACACTGGCTTTTGTTTTCAGCCTTATGTTTCCGTCTGTAGAGGTTTCATGGACCTTGATCGACATACTGATCTTTTATTCGCCACAATCAAACTGGCGCTGACCAACATCTACTCCTCGCCAAAGAATAGAAGACAGAGTGAAATATCAATAGCAGCCCAAAAAGATTTGTCAATGAAAAAAACAGATATGCTAACGATCATGTCGGCCATTACCATTGCACTAGTGCCGTTTTCCAAACTATACGAGTCGATTAATGACTCCTTACAAGAAAACACATCCCTAATTCCCACCATGAACACCAAACTGACGTATGTAGAGGGCTAATTAACTGCAATGGAAGCAAGAAATACCAACCAACAAAAGGCATGGGAAACAAAAGTGGCAGCTCTAGAAGAAGCGTTGATGATTCTGCAATCCGCGACCAGAAGACAAACTAAGAATGTGGAGAAAAAAACACAAACAATGAATGCAAGCCCTGACAGTGAATTAGCCCCGATTTTTGCAGAATTAAACAGACCACAAGGACAAATGACAAGCACTCCCTCAATTGAAACCACAGTAGAAACAGAAATAGCACGGAAACAAGCAGTAATGAAAACACAACCAACAACATTGAAACTAGCAGAATCAGTGGCTGCGGACAGATGCACAAGCACCCATGGGAGGGATCAATCAGGGGTCAAGGCGTCAAGCTCAAAGATTACATCAAACGATGAAGACGCTATCGAGGGCCCACAGATGTGCCACAACCTGACCAGGTTGCCTAGATTGGTTGACGAATTTATGGCAACTTCTGACTTGATTAACACGACCCAACATTGGGAAACAGGAGTAGGATCAACCGAAAGGATGGTCACTACATCAGAGGTAGAAAAGAAAATAGAGATATCAGATACCGTGCACCAGTCTCGTCAGACAACAATGCAGAACAGTAGGGATCCAGCAAACAACAAAAGGGCCAGAATCCAAGCACATAAAGAACTAAATTCCCCTCACCAACGAAACAAGAAAGGTGACCCAATTGACACACCAGAAAATGAAGCGGGGGCAAATGCTGACGTTCGTCCCACACAAGAAGTCCACAAGTGTACAAAGGAGCTCAAGGCTCTGCCAAGAAAGGGCAACAGAACTGAAGGCTCAATGCGGATCTTCAAACTGGAGCAAGCAGCAAATAATGAGGGATACATGGTCTTAAACAGAAAAGCAGTACTAAAAATACTGAGTAAAACCCACACACTGAGAAAAATGAAAACAGAGGATTTGGCACTCATCAAACCATATCACAGAGAGAAAAAAGCAAAAGCCTATCTCCAATGGTAAGCCACACGCGCTGCAAGAAATCACAGCAGAAGCCTATAGAGAAATTTAACATCTGGGATTCACCTTGACGGAACTGCGAGTCACTGCGACAAAAGGTGATAAAGCAGGAAACACTAAAGAAGTCTATCAATCTAAACATCGATATGTATCGAGAACAGAGAAGCTTTAGAAAGATAAGCGCAGAGACAAAAGCCTCGGTCTCAAAGACAGCTACCACCATAAATCAAGTACGGCCCAGGATACAGACGCTTTTGTCAGCCCAGGTTCGAGAATGAGGATGAGATCCATAGGTCCTATGAGGGCCCTAAAAGACACAAAACCTCTCCACAATCCCGTATAACAAGCACTAGATCAGATGGTCAACTAAGCCAACAGTTAACTATATGCCCATTAGAGGGACCATTACAAAGAGATGTCGAAACGTGTGGTGAGGACCAAAGTAGGTCCTCGGGTGAGAAAACTCAAATGGGTCCATGGAAATGGCTTAAATCAGCACTCAACCCTAAAGCAGGAAAATAGCAACGACCCACATCCCCTGTACCCGTCTTTGCAGGTTCCCAACAAACATCGGATGCACACACTAGGGAAGTGTTAACCATGGGCTCCTGGAACACTAAATGACACACACATTTAACGAGTGCAGGGGACATTGACTTAGGAGAATATGACATCTTGTGTCTACAGGAGACATGGTTGGTAGAGAAGCAGTCACTGGATGGTTTCACTGTGGAAATATATCCAGCCTTAAAAGGTTTACTGGGTCGCCCATCCTCAGGCCTTTTGACAGCAATCCAAATAGGTTCGGGAATAACGGAAAAAGAAAAATTGGGGGAATCAAATGAAATGCTGGCTGTTCCAACAACATGGGCCCATAATGCATCAGGATCAGATCGAGAGATTACCACACAGCTAGTGATCATCAACTTATATTTGAATCCACAACAAACAGCAACAAAAACATTCTGTGCGAAAGTGGTGGAAATGATCGACAAAATCTATGCTGAATACGAAAACACTGAGTTCATCATATGCAGCGACCTCAACGCCAAATGCGACAAACACTCGGAGAATATCATTGGGCAATTTATATGCAGCTCAACAGAAGAAAGAGGAAAGGCATGGATGGGCCTAATTAGCCCTAGAAACTCCACAATGTCACGTTTGTCTGTCTGTTTCCGCACCAACATCCGTTGCCCACACGTCAAAACTCCAAAGCGTCACTTGACTATATTTTTGTAAGTCAGGGACTACTACCCAAAGGTACAAAGAACCAACCACAGCGATCACAATCTGCTCCATTTTTCATGGCTGGGAAATCGCCCGGTAAAACAGACCTAAAATTACAATGTGTCAGTAAATAATCAACAAACACGCCTGCGGTTGACAGCAGCAGACGTGAGGGAGATAAATGCAAAATACAATCCACTCGTAACAAAGGAGGTAGCGACGCAAAGACAAGTGAGACCAAATTACCTACCACTTCTACTAGCTTATAGAGTTAAGCCGACTGGGCACAAAAAAAAACTGAGCAATTTAAACATGCATACGATAAGAGCGTGGTCGAGAAAAGAAGAGGCATACGGAAACTGAAAAGAATAGAGAAAACAACAAATACAGCAGAAGCGTGGTCGATCTTTCAAACTGAATCAAAGGCTTATACTAGATGCCTAAAACATCACAGACTTGTACTATGCCAACAAGACTCAGAGGAAATGTTAAGAACACTAAGCACAAAAACAGCACGTGACTTCCGGTCATTAATCAAAAAGACAAACACCCAGCCCACAAATTACCTTTTGAACTCTGTGTTGGAATCAAAGTGGATAACCCACTTCCCATCTCTTTTCGATTTCCTGCCATCCAGCTCCCGAATCGGTGACCGGGACGCATTAACAACATGGGCAGACGTGACAGATCCAGAGGAGATAGAAAATGCCATAGTCAAACTAAAAGCGTCAAGAGACCCGGGCACGGACAGCCTGATGAATCTTGACTTAAAGCAGTGCCCTAGTGAATGGGCAGCCATAATCAGCAACATTTTGTAACACTGCGGGAAAGCAAAAATTATCCCCGACTCCTGATTGCAAGCAGTACTCGTCCCGATCTACAAAAAAGGGTATATAGAAGACCCGGAGAGCTATCGACCAATTGCGCTCCTAGATATCATTGGTAAGATCTATGCAACACTCTTGCTGGCAACATTCCGGCAATGGGCCAGAAGCGCGCCATGTGCAGATGACTTCCAAATGGGTTTCTAGAAAAATGGAAGCACAGCTGTGAACATCTTCCTGTTGAATATATTGAAGTCAAAGGTCAAGGCAGGAGCTCCAAAAGTCTACCTAGCTTTTGTCGATTTATCTCAAGCATTCGACAAAGTCGACCGAACAAAACTATGGCTAAAATTGGAAGACAGGGACTGTCCACACTTAATTCTGGAGCCAGTGATCGCTCTGCATTCAAATACAAAGCTACGTGTCCGGCTGAATCGACAAGGGACACTGTCAGATGACAAACTGGATAACCGAGGAGTGAAACATGGCTGCCCTCTAGCCCTGGCTCTGTTTATCGCCTTTCTAGGAGATTATCAATACTCTGAATCAAAGATAAGGGCATTCACTCCCAAAATTGGAAAAACATCAATTTCAAGAATCCTATATGCCGATGACTTGATTTTAGTAGACCAAACCCAAATTGATCTACAGCGCAAACTAACCAATCTGGCATGGTATATCGAAGAAAACAATTTGGAAATTAACAAAACCAAAACAAAAATTCTGGTTATGGACAAAACAAAGGCAAAGAATCTGAAAAGCAATCAGACAGTGAATAAGAACCAGAATTGGTTCCATGACAAAAACAACATTGAAGTTGTATCTCACTTCAAATATTTAGGAGTGATAATTGATGGCTTTACTCGAGAAACCATGATGCAAAAGACGCTATGGGAAAAAGCGATGCAGTTAACAGCACAAACAACAACCATTGACATCAAATTCAGCAGATTTTCACTTCTTCCATCCATCCAATTTTACAAGACGAAAGTAGTGCCTTCGCTCATCTATGGAATGGACGTGACCCTAAACATGCCTACCTCAATATGGCCAAAACTGGAAGGCCTGTTTTGGAAGGCAGTGTTGGGAGTTCCCAAATCGACGTCCATGGCAGCCATTAGGCGCAAGTTGGGCCTCTTATCCTGAGCCGCATCTGTGGACCAAAGCTCTATGCAACTATATAGAAAAACATTGCTGACAGGTACACTGTCAATCTACAAATTGATAGCAGAAGAAATCAAAGGCGGAAAATGCAAAGCGCTAAACACATGGGTGGCTTCGCAAAAAGCGAAACTGATGGATGTCTCATGCACAGAAGAAGATCTAAAAAATTCTGCAAAGAATAAAAATAAAAATGGAAAATAAAGACTGGATCAACACAAACGAGAAAGCAAAGGAGAACAAACTGTTAGCTCATCTTCCTCCCACAGTCAATAAAGCAAAGGTACCCCTGAATTACTGTTCAAAATTCCTGAATAAATTGCTGCGGCAAATATTTATGAAAGCAAGACTGAACCTGTTAATGACACATGAAATTTTGGCCATCAGATCGACTTCTGCGTTAAACGGATGCCCCATGTGCGAAAGTCTGGAGCAGCCTGAAACTCTAAGACATTTGGTGATGTCATGTCCAAAAATGAGACAAGAAAGATCAGCTTACCTCTTACCTCTTCTAACAGGCTTGTTAAGTGCAGACGAAGACTGGTCCGGAAAGAACAGAGGCGGTAAAACCGCCACCACCGTTGTTTCTGGACTGGCTGATTCAGAGTCCTGCAGGAGGGAGGTGTCACTCCCATCAGGTCTGACCTGGCGGGATTAACACCACTCAGCTGCAGGCGGACATGGAAACACTGGCTCTGTCATAGACAGAACCAGTGTTTCCATGGTCCCCATCCCCATGAAGTCCTATGGCACTCCATGGGAATGGGGATTTACAGAATTCTGCCTCTGGAATTACCGGGTCACCGGGGTTGTAATGCCCCGGTGATTCCAGCAATCATGGAGGCAGAATGGTATTACAGGTCCGGCGGCAGCCTGACAGTTTACCGGCACGGCTACTGCCGACTCGTAATGAAGCCCACTGTCAGGAACCGACTGATCTCGGGGGAGACCGCAAGATGTACTTTGGCAACTGTAAAGCTGCTTGACATAGCACTAATAAAGTTTAACTTACAAAGGATTGTGTTGAAACAACGGTCCAGCACAACTTTCCTCTTTTCCCTCAAACCTCTCCCCCGTGTGTGGGTGCCCCTTTCTTGACCACTTACGATACGCTGAGGATTTCAGTTTTGCTTTTGACTTCTTAACTTGTCTTCTACCTGACCTTCAAGCAATCTGGTAAAAATCACACTTGATTAAAGACAAGTAAATAAAATAAAAAGTTAAAAAAATAATGTGATTTTAGTAATGGTATGAGAAAGGGAGGATGGAGAAGGATTGCATTGGTGTTAGTTAAGTTACATGAGGAGAGTGGATTCAATATGAATATGTAAGTAAGTGTTGGGTACTGGGAAGAGGAAGAGGGGTGTTAGAGTAATAATATAGATTATATTTGAGTAGTAAGATGTGGAAGAGGAATGTATAGATAATGGGAGGTATGGAGTAAAATAGTTGTATAGGACGAGTGTGTTGATATGTGGTGGAGTGGTATGATGATAATTCAGAATAGTGTGATTTGAGCAGTGGTATGTGGAAGGGGGAAATGGAGGAATGAATGTATTTGTGTTAGCTAAGTGATACAAGGGAATGTATTGTACATATAAAAATATAGGTAAATGTTAGGTACTGGGAGGAGGAAGAGTATTGTTTGAGTATACATATAGATTATAGTTGTATTGTGTTTGTTGTAATTGTTGTTTGATTTATCGTCTGGGTAATTTATCAAATCCCAACTTTCGTTCTTGAGGTATTCAAAAGATAGAATACAATTGATATTTGTTTCAATGTGATTCTTTAATGCTGATATTGTTGAATTAAATCCTTAATTTGTTAAAAATTATAAGATTTAAATGTGTTCCAGTCTTAAATTCACAGACTTACAACAATTACCAGAAACACAATACTATAATCTTAACTCTTAGGCAGACAAAGGAGTAGTAATTGTATGACAAGCATCAGGTTTTTGAAATATGCAAAGGGCTGTAACCCTGAGAACAAGTGCATTACTGCAACTCTCACAATTTAACATAGATATTATTTGGGGAGTACTACGTGGAAGGTTAATGTAGAGATAATGGAAAATAAGGAGTAAAACATTTGTAGAGGAAGAGGTTGTAGACATTTGTTATGTTATTAGGAAGAGGAATGTGGGTGTAATAGTAGTAACTAATGTGATGTAAGTAATGGTATGAATAAGGGGGAAATATGTGAATTAGTGTATTGTTGTTACTGAGTTACATGAGGGAGAGTGTATTAAGCATAAATATATAGGTTAACTGCAATTGTATACTGAGATGCAGAAGAGGGTTGTTTTGTGTGTAACATGAGGCAGAGCGATGTATTTATGATAGGTTTCATAGAAAAGGCTGGTAGTGAGAGGTTGTGGAATTGTGGGGTGTTGGGTAAATGATAGATTACAATTGGGAGATGGTTTGTGGAATAAGTATGTGTATGTAATGGGGATTCTGTGATAAAGTATTTGTAATGGTATGGGTTGCAGAATGGTGGTGTTAGTGAATACGGCTGTGGTAATGGTGTTCAATAAGGAGGAATGTTGTGCAGTAACAGAAAACAGTGTGATTGCTGCAATGGAATGAATATGTGTCGTTAGATACATTTTGGGGTTATATTTAATACTTTGTGGTCTTTTTTATTATGACAGTATTTGGTGGTATTTTATAGTTGTTGGCAATATATTGTGGTAACCTGTTGGGGTATTTTTCATAGTGGTGAGACTGATTTCAGAATACTGCCCAGTAATAATGTTTACCAGGGTCACTAACAACAAACAAAATACTTTATGCACAATACCACACTCGCCCTTTTGGTTGACCTTCAATAAATGTAAAGCAGGCAATTGAAATACTGCACATTCATTCGATCTCTTTACATAAACAGCCTATGGCAGCCACTTTACTTTGAGATATTTCTTACCACACATCTGCATCTCCCTAAGCATGTCAAATGAAAGGGACTGAATGCAGAATAAATATAATTAGACAAAATTACATTTTGAATCTGTTTTTTACTGTAAAATGGAATTATGTAAATTACACAGTGTGACACGTATGCCCACTTCATACTTCACAGTGCAAGTACATTTCTTCTTGCAATAGCTTTCAGCCCTTTTTTTGTACAAAGCCCTGCCAATTGTCCTTGGCCCCATGAAACTTGGCAAAAAAAATATACTTTAAAAAGACATAGTAAGACTTTAAGAAATATAAACACAGTATTACATGCACATTAAAAACAGAATCTCTACTACAGCACCTAAAATGAAGTGCAATACTTAACCTATAAATAAAAGGGGAGGGGCGAGGCACTCACTCCAATTCCTGGCCAATATAATACCTGAAAAAAGAAAAAGAATAAATGGGTTAAATCCCAAAGTGTCCAATTCACTGGGTTAGATCCCAATTGTTCCAAAAAAATATTCACAGGGTTAAATCCCTCATGCTGCATTGGTACTGCTGTTCTCCTCCTTCAAATATTCACAGGGCTGGATCCCTTATGCTGCATTTGGGCTGCTGTTCTCCTCCTTATAGCGCGTTTGTGTCCCAACACTCCTCAGGGAGGCTGTGTTGCCTTTCACTTCAGGTGAATCCAATTAAATTACTAATGCAGTATCTAAGAATTATGGGAGCTGTAGTGAAATCATTAGTTAATTTCAATTGACCAAGGAAAGACTCCCCTCCAGGAGCACACATCTTACGCTTAGCAGGGGGATGGGGGGAACCCATAACTATGATTCTCCACTGTAGGGAAAAATGTCCCTGGTGCTGCAGCCTCTGGAGTCCGGATCTCCACAAATTACATATAAAAAAAAAGAGGGGTGAGGCGTGCACTCCAATTCCTGGCCAATATACTACCTGAAAAAAGAAAAAGAATAAATGGGTTAAATCCCAAAGTGTCTAATTCACTGGGTTAGATCCCAATTGTTGCAAAAAATATTCACAGGGTTAGATCCCAATTGTTTCAAAAATATTCACAGTGTTAAATCCCTTATGCTGCATTGGTACTGCTGTTCTCCTCCTTCAAATATTCACAGGGCTGGATCCCTTATGCTGCATTTGGGCTGCTCTTCTCCTCCTCCTAGCGCTTTTGTGTCCCAACACTCTTCAGGGAGGCTGTGTTGCCTTTCACTTCAGGTGAATCCAATTAAATTGCTAATGCAGTCTCTAAGAATTATGGGAGCTGTAGTGAAATCATTCGTTCATTTCAGGTGACCAAGAAAAGACTCCCCTCCATTAGCACACATCTTACCCTTAGCAGGGGGAGGGAGGAAAACCATAACTATGATTCTCCACTGTAGGGACAAATGTCCCCGGTGCTGCAGCCTCTGGAGTCCGGATCTCCACAAATTACATATAAAAAAGAGGGGTGAGGCACGCACTCCAATTCCTGGCCAATATACTACCTGAAAAAAAGAAAATAATAAATGGGTTAAATCCCAAAGTGTCCAATTCACTGGGTTAGATCCCAATTGTTGCAAAAATATTCACAGGGTTAACCTAGGCTGCCTGGTATCTTTCACATCACCAGTCCCTCACTTAACCTCATATTTTGTTAGCTTTGTTAGCAGTATTCCTGACTTAGATTGGCAGGGAAATCATCCCCCAGTCTTTCTGCCTCCTTCGCACACAGTCATCCCAGATAAGGATAGCTTCAGCATCAGTTAGCTTGCCAGCACTGAACTCCGTCTGCCCAGCCAGCCCTCTGCTCCTTCGTCTGCCAGCGCCCCAAGAAGAATGAATCCTACTCTGTCTCAAAGCCTTTTTTATCAAACCCCCTGTCAGTCAAGGAAAACACCTCTCCTTGAGTAGATCATTCCACTGAAATGGCATGTGATTTCATTGCTGAAGAGCAAAAAGATACATCTCTCTTGTGCTTCCTGCCCTAATACAATGGGCCTCATTATGAGCTTGCCAGTCTGGAAACAACGGTACTGGTAAGCGTGCTGGTACCGGTTTTTCTGGACCCGAAAACTACGAGTTCTGCGAGCGGGTGCCTTTCAGCCCACCAGGTCTGACATGGCGGGCATAATGGCACCCGCTTGCAGATCTTGACGGATGCACCGGCACTGTTGAGCACAGTGCCGGTGCATCCGTCCTCCCCATTCCCATTGAGTCCAATGGGGAAAATGACTCCGATGGCAGTATTTACAGGCAGAGCTACCGCCAGAGTCATAATGAGGCCCACTGACATGTTTTCAGTAGAACTGATCTTCACCTTTTTTTTGTTTACCACCCAGCACAGATTCAGCCTGCCCGTTTAAATTCCCATTTTCAGAGCATCAGGCATTTTTCTCAATCTGCACCCAGCTTATTTCATCATGGACTAATTTGCACTAAATGTTATTAAGGGATTCAGTTACATGTTAATTCGGGTTGGGTTAATTAGTAGGTTAGATTATGTTAGTATTATATTGATTGCAGCTCAGTTAGTTGAAACAGCATCATGGAGCAAAGGGATCAATCTCTGTGCACTGGCGTTTATTTAATCATGCCTGAGACTCACACTCTTGATCCCAGAAATCAGTTTCACACCCTTGGACCAAGTTGATGTTCAAACCCACGCTAAAATGTAGATGCTACAATGCTGAGTCTAAATGATAAAATTCAAAGCCCATACTCCTACAGTGTGCAACAAAGTATAGTATAGTATAAAAGGATATTTTAGGATAATACACAGTATAGTACTTACTTTGTAGAAATGGGAGAGTTGTATTTGTTCTGTATGTATCTTTGGTAATCTTTTTTTCTGTAAATGTAAAACAAAGGTAGTTGGAATATGTGATAACTGTGCACTGGTATAAGTAGTAGGGCATGGCATTTAAACGCACTAAATAAAGTTGTTTGATGCTTCCTGCAGTGAGGTATGTTAAATGGTAGGATGTGTAATATAGTGGCATAGCAAGGTTTGCTATTATTTTGAGAGAAGGCAGGTTAGTTTTAGTTTGCGTAGAGCCACCTCTAAGCTAAAACCGTTGCATTAGAGTGCACATAGGGAGAAATGGTATATGAGGAGGTACACCCAGGTTCTATGTGTTTTTTTGTTAGTTGTCCACCCATTTTCAGTGCATGGCCATGGTAATTATTTTATGAATTTCTGCACAGTTGATGCCCCTCCCTGCCGAAAATACCTTCTAAAGGGAACACTTTCAACTTGCTTTAATCAATCATTACTTCAAAGTTTCTTGTCAAGTTGCTGTTAGTTTTTTTACAGAGCAATTTCTTAATTGGTGCTGTAAACAGGTCTGCCTTCAGAAAGTAAATGTATGAGAACTATGTGTGTCTTTCATTGAAGTGTTATTATAAAGTAGCATTGGTAATGCCAATAGTTCTGGCTCATGTATAAGCATTTGCCATTTGCTAGTCAGTTCTATAATATCGCCACATACTTGCAACATTTTGCAGTTGCTACCATCAAGTGGCAGTTAAAAGCACCATGGCAGTTTTGGAGAAGTGTGTTTTCATGTGTGTACAAAATGCAAAACTGTTGGCATTGCTAATGCTTGATGAAAGGAAGGTCCAATAAGATATTTTAAATATGGAATTGTTTCTTTCTATAGGTAGCAGGAGATGGCATTGAGTATGGAAGCATACACACTTTTAAAAGTAGTTCTGAGCTACTGGGTTGGGTGCCACATGGGAGTATGTTTTGTGGTATAGAAACCTCCTTGCATTTGAAGTGCAGATAAAGGGAAGGCTGTGTATGCTAGTTTTCACATAAGGCAGGTCATGTTTTAAAAGGAGTAAATATGAATTGTACTGTAGTTTGATAATGCATGTACATTTGTACTGTTGAATTGAATAGTTAAGCAATATTTCCCAAGGAGGCGTGGCCTTACCGGGCCAGGTAATACCCTGAGGCAGCAGTTACAATCCCAAGCAAAGCAAGTGTATTTAACATAAGCCCCAGTGCACTACCAGTCCTGGTAAATCCCCACCTCTCAGGGAATATTGCTATTAGTACCCAGGCACGTTGTACCGGGGTACTAATAGTTTTTTTTTTTCTTTAAATTGTGAAACAACGTTTTCCTGTTTTGCAACTTAAAAAAAAAAGAAAAAGATGGCTGCCATGGATTGGGAAAAAAGGGAACTACATGTAGTGCCATCTCCCTTTCTGGAGTGGTCATTGCTGGGTCGGTGTTCACAGCATCCGAGAGGGACCAGACTGTGCAAGATAAGTAGGGTAGTGGTGGAGGTGAGATGTGAAAAAGAGAGTTGGAGGAAGGGGAAGGGGATGCAGGCAGCTCTCACTTACCTGTGATCCGGCAGGGGAAGATGGTGGCCTGCCACTCTGAGGAGGCCAGACTAGGGGCTATACCATATGGGAAAAGCCCCGTTCCAGACCTCCTCATTGGCTGAAGGCCTAAACCACACCCCCATGGAGTACTAATTGCTAATATACAGAAGTACATGTTTTAGAATGGAGAGAGGAAAAAACTGTTTTGGATAAGGATCTATAGATTGGAATGGGGCATGTTGTAATCTATGGAATTGTGGAATGGTATAAGTAGTAGCCATGTGAGTGACCATGTATGGCATAATCGTTTTTGAAAGCACTACATGTTGCTGCTGCAAATATGTTTTCCAGTGCAGGATATTAGTTGTTCTTTAAGTTATATTATTAAAAAAGGTGGTACTAAAAAGTACTTTTGAAAATGAAAGAATACCTGTATTGTATCTTCTCAAATGTACATTGTAGAATGTAGATGTTGATACTGTAAACAGAAATCTGTTGAAGTGTGCATTGTAGTTTGCGATAGAGGAGGCTCTGGATCACAGCACAAATGCATGTTCACAGTTAAATGATACATCTGAACTGTTGAGCTAAGGTGTCAGGGTTAGATGTACAGTTTCTGGATGTGATTGGCAGATGGGTGTGTGACTGTTTTAGTGTAGCCAAACAGGGGGTGTTACAGAGATAAAGGTAAAAAGGGAAGAATGGCTGCCCTTTGTATTGATGTCCGTTGACATCCGTGAATTTTTGCGAATGTATCACACGTGCCATGTAGACACTTTAATCATGCCCTGCATGGAAAGTGGGCTGTGAAGGCTGCAGGCTACATAGATGTCTGTGGACATTGGGAGGCTCAGCCAATCAGGCTTTCTGTTTGTGGAGTAGGTCAACTGCAGAGGAGGACAGGGTAGCAAGTACTTTATTTCTTGTTGGAATTGTTGAAAGCATGGACTGCAACAGGAAGATTGTTTGTATTATAGGACATCTGTTGATTTATTGGGTGCAGATACAGGCAGAGCAGCTTGGCATCTCTGTGAATCTTGGATTATAAAAAGTGAAAGGTGTATGGCATGGAGTTTCTGGACTGAAATGGTGTCAAC
Organism: Ambystoma mexicanum; assembly: GCF_040938575.1. Lineage (NCBI taxonomy): Eukaryota > Metazoa > Chordata > Amphibia > Caudata > Ambystomatidae > Ambystoma > Ambystoma mexicanum. The sequence continues at coordinate 1,219,567,060 of NC_090930.1, read as the reverse complement.
TATTACGCACGTGTGAAGATATGTTGAATATAAAACATCCAGAAATGATTGTAGTAGATTGTGGAGGCAATAGTTTAGGGCATGTAACTGGAATATCTTTGTAGTTTGCCATGAAAGATACTTTTAGGAGGCTAATGGAACATTTTCCATGAACAATGTTTATTTTTTGTCCGAATTACTCAAAGACAAATGTGGGAAAGATGAAACTTGTTTTGTCCATAAATTAAAAAAAGCAAAGAAGAATGGCACTAAAACTGTATGTGCATTCTTACACGATGTTGGATTGGCATCTTTTGAAAATGAGTACATAGGGCCTGATGGAGTGAACATTTTAAGAAAAGATGGAGTACATCTAACAAATATTTAAAATTAGCTTTTTCTTTCTAATATTTGGAATGCAGTGAAACCGTTTTTTGTGAAAGAAATGAAACAGAACAAAGAAGAGTATGTAAATAAAACATTTGTCAGTACATATTGTGCATATACATATTAAGATCAGAGTCTTACAACAAGAAAAATGCTCTTTTAAGAGCCACAAATATGGTAAGAAAGTAGCAGTGAGGGAGAAACCCCTGTTTTTGATCGTAGAGTCTCTTTTCACAGACTTCACGAGTGGAGAAACGCACAGGAAGTAATGGTGTTTGGTGATGTAATGTGAATGGGAGGTGTAAAAGCCTTGAGTATGGCTGAAACACCTTCCAATCATGCTCCACTCTTTGTTTCATTCTTTGTAGGGACAAGATGGAAAGAAAGAGCAGACAATAGGATAATGGGCTAATTAATGTGGCTTGAATGTGAGAACACAAACCCTTATAATAAAGGGAGAGCGTTGCAATGCCATAAGCTGTCAAGGTTCACAGCATCATCATATGGCAAAGCCAGGAAATGGGCCTTGACACTTGGATCCACTGTCTCTAATGTGGCTAATTAATCACCTTTTCCAACTAACACATTATGCTCTTCATTTGGATTAGTTACCCATATTTTACAATCCGTGTTGGAAAAAGCCATGCTCCAGATCTGCACAATACTGATGTTCAGCTGGTTTGTAACAAAGCAGGTGTTACTATCACCAAGGTTTAAATTCTCAAATTAATTTACCTCAGGGACAGAATAGGCCAAGTCTGCCTTGCTGGGACATGGAAATATGACCTGGCAAATACACTTAAATCTCTATAATACGTGCTTGACACCTTGAACTCTCTTCCGTACCATAGTGCTGCTCAAATCGACAAACACTTCAAATTTGATTATTGCACACAATCAAAGTATTTCCCAAGTAAAGGTGAAAACATGGCATAAGTTGTACTCTGGTTAACTCACAAGCTGTATCTACTACAATGAACACAGAACACCTTAGATGACGTGTTGATCAAGTCAGGCTTTAGTTATCCACAACAGCCAGACTGCATGCTCATTGCCTCAGCAGCTCAGTAAAACATATCAAACTGTGTTATTCCTTTTTATTAAAAAACGTCTGTCACTTCTTTGTATCAAGCACTTTCCAATCCATACTCATTCCTCTCCCCGGTACTCAATGGCAAAGGTTGCATCCTGAGGGGTGATGGGTGGGTGTTGTCCATCAGGGACGGAACTGTATACACCACTAAGCACAGCATTTAATTTTCATAAATCCGAGTCTGATGTTGAGAGGGAACAGGTTTGAAAAATAAAAAAAAAGTCAAAGACTACTGAAATGGAAATTGTTTGAAGTATCTCACTGGGACACCCTCAATTCACTTTTTTAAAAAAAGGAGGTACATTATAAAAAAGGAAAATGTTGTTAGACCTCAAATAAGGTTTAATGATTGATTTCTTTTTTTTTTTTTTTTGGACACACGTTTTGTCTGGTGGTCTTGTGGTCTGGATCTCGCAACTATTTTGTCACTTCTGCCCACATATTTATCAGTTCGTTTCTCAACATTTTCTGGGAACTCTGATTTAATTCACCAATAATTAAGGATAACTTTCCTTGAAGTCTGTTTCTTGGAAATTTCTGGGAACTTACTCTCTACTCCCTGTGTTGCTGGATTTCAAATCCCCCGATTCAATGCTGCTCCACTCAGTCTCTTTCTCTGAAGTTTCTGGGAACTCAGACTGTAACTCCCAGTAGGCACTGCAAACGTTATTCTCCTCATAAGCTTCTTCATAAAAGAGAACTCAAAATAAATGTTTCACATTGCAGAATGAAATGTTTCTGATAATGCTTAATGCAGCCTTTTTTCATGGAGCTGAGGTATTTTGGACTTCAATCCTCAATGTGCAAAATGTCTGCATTCAATAATTCTATGAACAGAATCATTCTCTGAGGTTTCTGGGGATTTGGACTTTACTTTTCAAAGTGTCATTTTCCTCCACTTGACGATTCACTGAAAATGCTCTTCCCATTCAGACTCCCATTCCCAATTACTATACTTCTTCATGCAAGCTGCCAAGGACCGGAATTCCTCCCAGACTGGCTCGTGGTTTTGCTGATTCACAATATCTGGTCCTGGTCTCTTTCTTTCCCACTAGTTGTTTCCACTCTGTCATTCACTCTCAGACCTCTGATCTTCTTTACCTGAGTCTGTTGCCAGTTATCCTTCCCCCTCAGCATCAGACCTGTGTATGTGCTGGTCAGAGCACCGGTCATCTCCTGAACTCCTTGTTTTCACCCCTTACATGCATGTGCTAACATCCTTCCCCCCAGTGCAGGCTTGGTGCACCAGTGTGGCTAATGTGGGCGTCTCTTGCGTCTTCCTCTCCACAGAAAAACTCTGAAGTGTTTTTTGTCTCAGCTGCAGTTAGGATAAATTCGTCTCTCCGTATTCTCGCCACTGCATCTCTGCGCTTGGCCTCGAGTGTGTATCTCTGGCTACTCAGAGCACTCGTGTATGTGAAATACTCCACCTATTGCTGCTTTCCTACTCTCCCTGGTTCATTTTCCATTTGTATTCGCCTGTGGTGGTACAGAGGCTGTCACTTGGCAACAATAAAGGGTAAAAAGGCTTTCGTTATTATCAATGGTTCTTGAACCAGAAAGGTACTTCACCAATTAACACAATAATGATTTAATTTTACAATTTGATCGTTTCAGATTTGAAACTTACTTACCCTTATGCTCACGTGTACTGTTTGCCTTTCCGTTTAAAAGCACATTTTAATTAATGTTGTGATGTAATTTTTTAAAATTCATTTCAGTATATCATTCTGTGGCAGCAGGACACGCAGAACATAAAAGGAGACACCCACGGAATTGTTCATGATTATGTAGGTCACATTGTAACATTCTTTATAGGTAATAGAAAATGTGCGCAGTGGTAACTCCCTTTCTGATCGGGGCAATTACAGGTTTTATGTTCATTTGAAGCAATCTTGCTTCTTAAACGTTTTCTACTGTCAGGTACTTAAGTATCTGGTTCCTATGTCATTATGTAAATTACTGTATACGCGTAAAGTACTGGGGTCATCTGGCATGGGTGTCACCCCGAAAGCTCGAATTTAAACTAGACACTCAGGATATAGTGCAGTATACTAATGACATGCAAGTTTGTAAAAAAAATTACCTTTTGCTGGCACACTGGAAATTGGGGTTTAGGGGTGTGGGAAGGGCGGAAGGGAACACAGGGGTGCTCTTACATAAGGCTGGTGTGAGAAACTCATGGCGGCACAAGGAAGACAGACACAAGTGATCACAGTTTAAGGGTGTTTATTTGAACAATGAAAGTAGAATACGGGTTGGAAAAAAGCCTAACCTAAACCTAAAATTAACATGGGGACAGGTGTCGACCAGCAAATGAAAAATAAGGCAGTCCTAGTTGCGTTGTGTCAAAATAAAAGGGCCTATATTAAGGAACCTATTGCCAAACCTTACAACTACTACAAAAAGGGGTGTGGGATAGTTCTCAAGAAAACAAAGAAGTGTTCTCAAATGATAAGTCAGGAGGAGGTAGCCTGGATCTCCCGTCCCCATCTTTTGAGCATGGGGTAAGGTTGGAGCTTGGAGCTTGTAGCACACTATGGTTTCTGGCTTCTACAGCATGAGACAACAGTTCCAATAGCAGTTTTCAGGACCGCTGATGGCCAAGTTCTCATTTCCTCTCATAGTCTCTTTCCTTTGGGGCTTGATGTGCTTAAAAAAAAATTAAGTTCCCTTAACAAATGCAAGTTAATTTCCGAAGTTCAATGTGGGTGATGGTTTCACCCCTGGGTCCCCCTCTTCTGGGCTGACCCTTATTCATATTGTTTTTCACAATTTCAATTGGGTGACGACTTCGCCCCTGAGTCCCCAGTCTTCTGGACTGACCCTTATCAATTGTAATCCAATGTTAATTGCTTTACAAAGTTCAAAGTGAGTGATGACTTCACCCCTGTGTTCCCCTCTTCTGGGCTGACCCTTCACATATTGCTTTCCACTTAAAGTCTTGATGAAAGCGTCGCCCTTGGATCTCCCTCGGCAGGGCTAGGGACTCACTTGACTGTCATTTCTCGGGTGACGATTTCACCCCTGAATCTCCCTATGCCGGGCTCAGACCTTTCTTGACTGCTAGTACTTGGGTGATAGCTTCATCTCTCACATCCTTCCTTCGGGTTCACTCTTGGTGAATCTTTTAACTTCTGCTTTGAGGTAACGACTTTTCACCCTTTAATCCCCCCTCAGCTTGGCTCAAATCCCTCTCGATTCTTAGCCTTCCTTCACAGGGTTTACTATGGCTCTCGAGCAGTTTGATAGCGGCTCACCCCTTTGATCCCCCTCTTCTGGGCTGACTAATCTATACTTTCAATATTCTCTTTCTTTAACTTTTATAGAGTTCAAAAGATTTTGGGATTCATTTCCCTTACTTTCATACCAATTCACGAATCAAAGTCTTTCAAATGTACAGGGCTTTTGCTCGACCCTGACATATGACCACTTTGCATTCCTTTGTTGGCCTTTCTATGGCCTTCTGGTTTCTGTAGTTTCTCAATATGGGGCTCGACCAGAGTCTCTCAAGTTAGCACCCATGTGGTACCGTTTTCCCTCTGGAGCTGGTCTCCCACTCACACTTTTAACAGTTCCTTTAAAGTTCATTAGTTTGTTTCAAAACTTGCCACTCTGTGATTCTCACTCATCATAGCCCGGTTCTTATCGGCTTTCCCTTCGACTCACTGGTTGTGCTGAACCAATTGGCTTGTGTCTTCTGTGGAGTCAAGGCTGGTACCACGGATGCAGGAGCTTCCCTCACTCCTGCTTATCGGCATAAGCTTGTCCAGTGTACCGTTGAAATCTGCTGTAGGACACTTGTGCTATTGTTTGGGGTTTTAGGCTTTCCTCTAAGAAGGTTCAGTGGACCTGGGATGTAAATAGCAAGGTCACTTCTCTCCTCACCGCCTTCTCGTTTCCTGGCGCCTTTCTCCTTCATTTGAACTGCCGCTTTGGATTAGCCATCTCGTTGTGCAGTCTTTCGCTCTCGCTTCCCTCGCCTTGCTCATCTTGTGCTTTCTTGCTCCACCTTTTATTCCTGAGGGGAAAAGGAGTGGCCGTCAATTTTGTGAGATTATAATTAATTGCCTGACTTTGACTGACCCTCGGGTTGGGACATGTCAGGTACAGAGATTTAACATGAGTCTGCTGTCTTGGGTCTAAAACAGTATGCATGTAACAAAAAGAGGGGTTAGGAGCATTCGAGGATCCTACGGGACAGGATAGGGTAGGTTGGTGAAATGATCGAGAGTGACCAGGATGTAAAACAGAACAAAAGAGATTATGAAACAAACAAAGTGAATTATGGTAACTGTAGTATGGTAGCTGAGCAGGTTAGGAATACAGGAAATAACTATCAGAGGGGCAGAAAGAAGAATGATTGGGAGCATTCTGATGGAGACCAGAAAAATGAGGATTGGAAGAAGGATGGTTTCTGAAGGCAGCGGGGTGAGTAATGGATTTATCAGAGGAAAAGGGGATGATGGATTCTTTAAAAGGATGTTCATTGAATAGAAGGGATGTCGAAGTGGAACAGCCCACAAAGGCTTCGGGCACCTCGTCTTCCACATTCTTTTTCATCCGGTGTCATATTGTGTCTCGCCTGGGGCAATCTCCCGAGAATAACCCCATCCAGGTGATCCTCCCTCTCTAGTCCACCCCCAGGGTTGGGATCTGAAAGCGCCAAACCTCCCCTGGCCACATGAATAAGGGTTTCCTGAGGCTTACCTGGTAGAATACCCTCAGGTTTCTCAAAGTGGTCACCTTGTAAAGCCCCTGTTTTGAGCCTTCTTATTGGCTGGGAGGCTGCCACCGACACCTGCAGGGTACTAATAGCAAGTAGAGGTACCACCTGAAGCAAATACCTTTCACAGTAGTTTAGTTGGTGGAGGACTAAACTGGCCAAAACCCCAGCCAGGTTCTGTATTGGGATCCATGAGTAGCATTTGATGTGAATCCTGCTCTTTACTTAGTACTTTGTTGTATAGCCTATGCCACATGGGCTGGGGAAGTGACCCCTGTCCCACACATTCTGATGCAAGTAGGAATCCATACTGGGTTTGTGAGTTGAGAGCACGTAGGGGAATGAGGCGAGGATGGCTGCATGCACACGTTATTCTAGGATTTTTCCCTGCCCAGGGTTGCATGTGCAGAAGTGCCACTGTAGAATTCGAGACGAGTTAGATGAGTGGCCATAGTTTATCCTGCATGGCAGGGAGGTGCCATGAGTGACCTGGTACTAGATGTTGGTTTAGAACTATTCTCCCAGAATGACAGTGCAGTGGCAATAAGTTGGTCCATCACATGCGCCTGTAGTATTTGACACGTGGTGCTTGGTAGCTTCATGAGGGGTTAAAGTGTTGCAGTGGACACGAAGCAGTGGCATGTACACACACCAACATGTTCACTTTTATATCTATACTAGCTGATATACCCAGCGTTGCCTGGGTTAATATTGCATGAGAACAACATGGAGATTCCAGAGCAGCATGATGGGTAAGATGATGGCGATGGTCCAAGTTCAATATTACTAAAGTACATGTTTAGTTTATTTTGTTTCCCTTCCCAGTGAACATGGTTTATGGCTTCATCGGCAGGCACCATCTGAATGTGGGTTTTTGGGTTTGTGACTTTGTGTATGTACCCTATACAATTTCACACATTTTCACCAATCTGCACGATATTTTGTACAGTCACCTGTTAAGACCCTCTGGACATTACTGGCTACATGACAATTGGACATCCAACCCCTTTCCCCGGATTTCAGCAAAAGTCAAAACTTGTTTATGGGTTTGTGACTTGGCAAAGCTTAGTTCCTTATCCAATTCCACACTGTTTAACCAATCGGCACCAACTTCTGCAGTTACCTGTACCTATGAGGTCATATCAGTTTGTATATAGATAGTAATCATCAGACCAAGTTTTTCATTGTCAGAGTTCATCAGTGCACAACCCAGCTATTACAGCACTCTCAATCTAAAGTTATAAGAGTCTTGTTGCACACATAAAAGGCATCTGTTTGACATATTCTAGTGCTCTTCTGCAGCAATACTCATGAGCACTCCATTCACAAACAGCACAAACAAAACATCAAATCGCATCACGTGAAATGGGGACTGACTCAGTTTATCTCTAAAACCCTATGCCCTTTATTTAAACTTCACCTTCATCCTTCACTGCATCAGCATGACCCAAAAGGATTTTTTGAGTACTTGCCCCCCCAGGCAGATTTACCTGATGGACTCCTTCCTGCCTTCTCCTCCTTCCTGGAGCTCCTGCAGCAGACAGTCACCAGAGGTCCTCTGCAGTTCCCCCACCTCCACTGGGACCTTCCTGCTTATGCTTTCCTTATCTTTCCTTTTCACCTTCTCTCCCTCTTATGACTTCCCACATTCCTACAGTTCACACATCCCATAGTTTCCCCCGCCTATCTCTTCTCAATCACGTAACCTGGACAATCTCTGCTATCTCTCAATTTCCCCAAACCTTCTCTCAACTGTTTCTGAAAGTCTACTCAATATTCAGTCTATTTGCAATAAAGCACACTCTCTTCTTGATCTCTTCTTTCATTTCAATTTCCACTTTCTCTGCCTAACTGAGACTTGGATTTCCCTCTAACTCCCTCACTCCAGCATCCTTAATCATTCCTCCACAAACTTCTCTCACCCCCCCACATCCATATGGTGGGGTTGGAGGCACTGACATCATGTAACCTTAGTCATTATCTCTCCCACCTTCACCTTCTTACTTACCTACCAACTGATCCTTTGAATATTATTTGACTTCTTTTCTAAAAGCTCTCTCTCGCGCCTTCCCCATTATTTAGCAGCCTTCTGGGCCTCTTTTGTATTTATACGATGATCTTGACTCACTTCTCTTTCTTCTGCCTTTTGCCTCATCATTCTTTCTTCTTATTTACATTAATATCCATCTCTCCTCTATTCACTCTTCCTCACCTCTTCTTTCCTCCTACCATCTGATTGCTAATCCTGCCTCTTATATTGATAGATCTTCTCTTGATCTCACACTCCCCATTATAATGTGTCTATCACCTCTATCTCACCCCTTTTATTCTATTTTTATGATCACTTCCTCCTATGTCTCTCTCTAACAATATCCTTCCCCCTGCTCCTTCTCTTCCCTCGTCTACCTTCTATTAATGTGATCTACATTCTTTTAATCTTCACTTATGCCTTGCATCTGTCAACCTTTCTCTTTCTCCTCCTAATGAATGTTCTCATCTCTCATCAAACCTGCTTCTTCTTCTCTGTACTCTTCTCTACTCTTGACTCTCTCTTCCCAGCTTGCAAACCCCTCGCAACCTACCTCCTTAGGGCTGAACATAGCTGGAAAAAGTTATTGTAAAAACTTAGAAGCTCTGATTCTATGAATGGTGGTGATTGTTTTTAATGGTCAAACAGATCTCTCTAATCTTAATAAAAAAGTTCAACTAAACCCTTGATCTCACCTCCCTCTCTGCTATCCATTCTTCTTATGCCATCTCACTCTTAACTGCAAAAAAGCTCTATTTTTCTAATCTTACTTTCTGCGTCCTTCATCAACCTCGGCTCCTCTTTCACGTTCTCAATAATATCCTCTCTCCTCACCCACCTGATCCCTCACTATCTCCCCCCCTCTCTTTGTCAGATTTTGCAGACTACTTTACTTCAAATATTTCCTTACTCAATTCCTTCATTCCCGCTTCACACCTACCCCTGCTTATTTTCCTCCTCTCTTTGTGCTTCATATCTCGCTACTTTTACCCCAGTGGCTTACTTTGAGACTGCTGTCCTTCTTGTATGGGCCCACTGTACTGCCCTGCTTTGACACTTCCATCTTTCCTCTTCTTATTTCCCATTGCAGAGTGTGGTAGCAGGGTGTTCTGGTGGACTGTGGGCACTCTAGATGCTGCCCGTCTGATTTATCCAAAGGAAAACTGCCACACAAACCTTGCTGGTGTTACAGCGTTACTATGCGCTGTCCCTTTAACTTTTGAAAGTACCTATAGCGACCTTCAGCCAGCACGAAGCGTGTCGCGTGTAGTGTGGTAGCAGAGTGTTGTGGTGTTGATGTGCTGAAGAGCTGCATGGCGTGCCCTATACCTCGACTGACACTGCCACACTACCTCAGTGAAGGTGGTGACAAGCTTTGGACTGTAAAAGTACATTTGCTCTGTATTAGGTTGTATTGACCTAAGCACACACATTGAATCGTGTCATTCGATAATCGTCTTGGCCATTTTGCTCACTTTTCTTGCTTTTCATTCTGCATGCGGTAAAGGTTCACAGATTGACCGTTCAGAAAGCTCTTCAGCATGTCCCTGCATAGACATGCTATAAATGCTGAGCACATTGTTTGTCTTTAGCTTAGGACCTTGAATAGCTGGCACAAACGTAGATAATCAGTATTTTACATGCCTTCCTATCTTCCTGACTCTCCGATGCTAATTGTGCGACTAGATGATTAAAATTAGCACAATTCTTGCCATGTGTATTTCTGAAAGCCTGAGCTTCCGAGTCGAAATGTAGATTTACCTTTTAGCTAAGAATAACACATAGATAACACATAGATAAAGGGGTGCAAGGAATGTTACCTTGTGCTATGGACAAGATATACTCCTACACCCGACTCTGCTCTGTTCCCAGACAGTATATTTCCGTGAGGAATGACACAGAGCGCTGTAGCTTATGTTGCCATAGCAAAGTGCCCACATCTCACGGGTCATGAACTGTGAGCACACGATGACTGGAACGAAATTGAAGGGTTACAAAAATGTATGAGAAATGTGTACTCCCCCATGCCTTCGCTCATCTTCTCTATGGCTGTACACAGACATGGATGAATCTGGGTCCGCTTGAGCGATAATAAACTGTTGTGATATATTTGTTTCATGACTGGTGTGTCTTCATTTATTCGCAGTAATGCAGATTTTAGACTAAAAGGACCTCCGGCTGGACTGCCCAAAGTAAACCAAATTGAAGCAAAATGAGGGGTGAAGTCTGCTGGCAAAACCACTATGAGAGCAGCGGATCATTTAAAACATGTTACTGACAAGGTTAGAAGACCATTGAGGGGAGGGGTGAGCTGTGCAAGGGAAAGCCTAATACATGCAGCAAACGCCTGTAAAATGAGTGACTATTACAAGTTGGGCAAAGGTGGGCTGCCAGAAAAATAAGTTCCAGGTGCCATTCCTGATGTATCTAACTGTGACTTTGGCAATATCGATAACAACTCATTGCTGGCTATGTGCTACACTTTGCAGGCAGCCACTGGTATACGAGTGGAGGAAATGCCCAGACATGCTGAAATGGGGGAGACCACTACAGAAGTTGTGATCTCACCACCCGAAAGCCCAAAACAACAAATAAATGACCTGCAGCCATGCCAAGACAATCAGCAACACCTGTCTATATCCACTGATTTGTATCAAGCGTCATACCCGGCTCACAGGGATCCAAGTATATCAAACGGCTGTGACAGATTCGATCTAACCGAGGGAAACAAAAGCCTGGTAGATGTGGTGTATTTTGCTGTAAAACTTCTATTCAAATTATGCGGGATAATACTCGAGGGGGTGCAGAGTCAGGGAAACATCCTGGCTCTACTGGATAATAGACTTGAAGTTTTGGTGAAAGTGAGCCCGCAAAGTGGGGGGGGGGGGGGCAGAGAAAATTGGTGTGCAGATCGCCCAACCCCTGAAAGGGCCGTATTGTAATTGATCAGGCAAAGGTGGGACCTTCTGAGGCCTCTTTATTAATGTATGCAGCACAGCCTGAAACATCGATACATATGAGCAGAAAAGAACAAAGGCTGGTAAAGAGGGCTAAAGCCCATTCTATCACCAACCAAAACGTTACTTTGGGCAAAGCAGTATCTAAAGTACTTTCGCCAGAACCCTTGAACTCTATGACCATATCCCACAGAGCGGTTTCAAAAGGAAGGTAAAGAGAAAAGTGTCCAGAAAACAGAGGAGGCTACCTAAAACTGCCGGAACCCTGACTAGCTGGTTATTGAATGACCGTGGCCCCCAGTGTCAAATTGGGGCAGGTGTGGGAGCATGTGAAGTTGTGAAAACCATCCATCCTCCGGCTCCTGAGGTGGACGTATGAACCTCAGTGGATTTGGTTGATGTGCCGTCCATTGACCTCCAGAAATGCCCATGCAGGCATTTACCACTAGCAGCTGGTGGTGCAGGAGAAGGTGGCATATCACCCAGGCACCTGGATGAAAAGATATTTACCCTGGGGAGGGGAGCCCAGACTTTTTCTGAGAAAAGAACAAACTGATCGGATCTAATACTAATCTTCAATAAAGTACTTGCATTGTGAGTCCTGTCTTCGGCAGACTTTAGTTTTGTATAACCAGTGAACCATGAGGGAGGCAGATATGTCAGGGTCCACTGTGTTACGTTCAAAGTATCGGCACTTGTTTGAGTGCACCAAGATTCTATCCTGAAGGTGGGGGTATCTGATGGATGCAGCATCCCACGCTCGAAAACAGGAAAAAGGGACAATACAGCTTTTCTCCAAGGGTTGTAAAAGGAGCCTCTGGGGGTATTCCTCACAAGAAAGTGGGGGGAAGATCAAAGCGCCAGTGAGGTGGCCACGGTCTGATATCTGATAGGTTGCATTCGAGTGTTACTGTGGCATGGTCCGAGAAGGTTTTGGGAAGTATTTGACATCGGCCCCATTGCCATTTACTGTTTGAGGAGACCATCAAGTAATCAATGCGTGAACTTGAATTGTGAGAGCTTGAGTGATAGGTATAGTCTCTGTTTTCCCAGTTTTGATGTCTCCAGATGTCTATTAGGTCAAATGCTTTGCAAATCTCCTGCACTTGTAAACTGGCCCCAGATGGGTTTGCCGTTGTTGGCTGTGATTTGTCTTTCTGTGGGTCGAGATGTGTATTCATGTCGCCTCCCCAGATTATGGTTGCGTTGCGTACTTGTGCTAGTCGGGACAGCACCCAGTTGAAATTGTTTGCGCCATCTGTGTTGGAGGCGTAAGAATTGACGAATACCACTTCCTCTCCTCCCACGATCCCCTGTACAAGGAGTGCCCTCCCCTCACTGTCCCTTTCCATTTTGATCAGGCGGAAACATAGTGTTGAGTGAATGAGGATTGAGACTCCTCTGGCGTAAGATGAGTAAGAAGAGAAGTAGCGATGGCAGCCCCAGTTTCGGGCCCAAAGGTGTTCGTTGTGAGGGAGGAGGTGGGTCTCCTGGATTGTTGCCACCTCGATCCTATGCCGTCTGAGAAGTTGCAGAATCTTCTTCATCTTGGCTGGATGATTGCCCCCTCTAATATTCCAAGATGCTACCTTGAATTGACTCGGTGGTATTTTATGTGGTACCCACAGAGATGGGTAGTAGTTGGTTTCTCATAAATTGTATTCCGGTGAGCTGACTGTCGGTAGCGTAGGAGGCCTTCTTTGGTTTTGTAGGAGTGCGGGGAGCGCCCAGGGGCCCCAGCGCGAGGGCGGCGGTTAGGCGGCGACGCATGGCACGTACTTTGAATAACAACAACAATACAACAAATTTCCTTGCACGGACAACCCCCAACTTGTCCCTTTGGAACCCCCCCAACTAGAACTAAGAGTGTGCTGTGCACGGGGCACAGGTGACCTTCCAAGAATTAGGCTCCCCACCTCCCGGTTGCAAGAATTGCCCTGATGGCGTGTTACTGTGTAGATTCAGGCAGGTGCTTCGGGTACTCATCAAGGCGGGATTCTCCCCGCCCTATCTCTTCTTGATGGTCCGGCTCTTTGGTTTGAGGGTTTGCAGCCTTGTCTGTCTAGGAACAACGTGGCTTCTTCGGCGGAGTTGAAGAAATGTGTATTCCCTTCGTATTGGATGTGCAATTTTGCTGGGAAGAGCATCGGATAAGTGATTTGGTTGTCACGCAGTCTGTGTTTTACGTGTCTGAAGGACCTCCTTTGAGCTTGGACTGATGGAGAAAAATCTGGATAAAACTGAATGTCGTCACCATCATAGTGGAGTTTGCCCTTCTCTCTCGCCACTCTCAGAATCATCTCCCTGTCCTTGTAGCTTAAGAGCTTGGCTATGATCGGACGGGGAGGTGTCCCCGGGATGGGTCTGGTTGATGGGATCCTGTGGGCTTGTTCTACCACGAAAAATTGTGATGGTGCAGTTGGGCCGAAAAGCTCTGTGTATATTTTCTCAACATGCTCCTCCATTTTATTTTGTAGCTGTTGTTCTCTAACGCCAACTATCCTTATGTTATTCCGTCTGGAGCGGCCTTCTAAATCTTCATTTTTAGCCAGAACTGTTGTCATTTGGCCTTCTAGCGTGGAGACTCTCGCGGTGAGTGCTGATACGCGATCGTCAAGGTCAGAGACTCTTTGTTCTACAGTGTCCAGCCTCTCGCTATGTTTATCAAGGCGGTGTTGCAGAAGGTCCACTTTGGATGAAAATGAGCCAATCTTACTGTCCAGGCTGCCTATCCCTGCTTTTAGGTCCATTAGGATCTCCCGGATTTCTGGTTGTTGCAGGTGTTCTTCCTCTGGGAGATTAGCTGGGGATTCTGGGTGGCTTTCTGATCTAGGGCCTTTAGATGGAGGGCCCGCGTCGAAGTTGAGTTTTCTCTGGGATTTATCTGTTTTCCCCATAGTGGCCCAGATGGAGGTGTAACATCTGCTGAGGTGTTTGTTCTGCGCTGCTGGAAACAGGGTTGGGATTCCCGGTTTGCGTTTTGGGCTGCGTTTGTGGGCCAAATGAGATTGCTTGTGCCAACTCTTGAGGATGTGCCTGGTTACTGTGTGTGCACAGTGCAGTATCGTCTGACTGCTGTGGGCTTGTGCACGACTGAGAAGACACAGCAAAGTTAGGCCAGGGGGGTTTCAGTTGGGGACCTGGGAGCCCTTGACTCACTTTTTGACCCTTTTTTTTTGGGATATTTTTTAGAAGTTCTACTCCTCAGTGGGGCTCGTCTGTATCTTGGTGCTTTCCAAGTGAGTTTACACCATTGCACGTCGCTCCAGGAGGGGCCTGAGCTGGGGTGCGAGATGCATCTTTGTGGCGCAGCGCTTGTACTGCTTGGGCGGTTTATGCCTCAAGATGCAGGAACCCCCCCTGGCGCCCTCACTTTCCTCCCCCGCTTTGTTATGTTTTAATGTCCCATTGCATTTTTTCTTGTCGCGCCGCCCGCCTCTCACCTGTCGGTGTCCGCTCCGACACCGTCTTGCGATGGCGACGGGTGAGGTCATCACAGATGCTCCACCGCGTTGAGGAGTCATCTCAACCATCTTGCGCGACTCCTCCCCGCGGTCAGGATGTCGGGCTGTGTGTGGATTGGCGCGGGCGGCAGGCGCCGCTCCGCTCAGTGTCAGAGCGGGCAGCGGGACTCGGGGGACCGCTCGGAAGGAGGCCGACATGAGCAATACTGCCCACAGGCATCCTTTCACCACAGCTGCTGGTCCCAATGGGCCTCGGTGTTCCGTCCGTGGCTCCTCCTGCCCACTCACAAGAGTTCTTAGCTGAGCGGCTCGTCGCACCGGGGGCCTACGCAGCACAGGATCAAGCGGTCCACACCGCGTTGCGGTTAACTCGAGGATGGCAAGTCCGATTTTCTCAGTTTTTTTGGTAGGGTTGATGAGTCGAGCTGGTGTAATATAATGCCTGCTGAACTGGTAGTTTCACATCAGGATTGCATCGATTAGACAGGATTCATACGGGAGGCTGCCAAGAGCTCACAGGGGAGCCACCATCTTGGTTGGCCCTCTAGCGCCCTCTCGGGGGGTGACCTTAATTCACGTTGTAGGGATCCTGATGAGCGTGGTGTCTATGAGTCGTTGCACCCAGCTAGTGTGTTAAACAGAGGGGAAATGAAAAGGGGACTAGCTAGGTATCCCTTCTAAAGGAATGGGGAACGTTTATGCTAAACGGCAGAACCAAGGGTGATCAGCCAAGGAAACCTACCTGGTCATCGAATAACAAATTCTCTGCCCTTGATTACCTCTTTGTTAGTAATGAGTGTGCTGTGATGGTTCAGTCACTATAGGTACGTGGGTCTAATTATAGTGATCACTCTCAGATCGTATTGGCACTTAACATGGGTACTACAGGGCAAAAACAAAAGGACGGGGCCGGTGTTAAAGTAAATAATTCCGGTAACCAAATTAACTGGACACAAGAAACATCTGCAAAGCTGTGTGGGCCACGAAATGTCTCTACAAAACTGGGTTACCTAATTTTGCTATGTTCACTGTATCTAATATGGGTGATCGGCTAAGTCTCTTAGCCCAAACAACAGGATCCCTACCGCAAAGAGAGCTTGTGGTACACCCCTACAAGCATAAAAATACATTTGACTACAAAGTTCAGGCTGCAAAATGGACCATGCACAGCAACATCAGAAAAGTAAAAAGGCCGGGTGGATTTATTGGAAACATGGAGTTGCAAATAAAAAAACATAAAAATCACAAAAAAATGGCTTATATGAAGGCAGGGAAAAATTAAAAAAAAACACCTATTGGCAGAATATGATACAAATTATGTGTCGTAAAAATACCAGAGCGATCTGACGCCATTTGTCAAAAGGCAAAGGTGATAAAAAACGTGACTTAATCAATCCTATCCTGGCAGTGAAATGGGTCCAATACATAGCAACTAAACGCTCAATTATAAGATCACGGGCATTTGACCATACCCTATTTCAATCATCACTGCTACAAATTATGACTGAAGAAGTATACACAGCAATTGTCTGTCTTAAAGGATACTGTGCAGCATGGCCTAATGGTTTTTCAAATGCTGTACTTAAGGCCAATCCTCTAAAATAGGCTGAGTTGCTGAAGCTACTCTTCAATAAGACATGTAGCAAGGCGGTGTTATGAAAAACCTGACAGCTTGCTATCCTACTTCCGCTGTACAAAAAAGGTGATAGGGAAGCACCAGAAAATTACTGATTGCTTTCCCTACATGATGTTATTGGAAAGCTTTTTGCCTACCTGGTTCAAGTTGAATTGCAGAAGTGGGCAGAAAATTCAAATTCTCTGCATCCCACACAAACCATGTTTAGACCCGGGTCAAGTACTATGCAAAATATTAGACTGTTGGACTCAGTGATCAAAGGAGCCATTGGGAAGGACAGTCCAGCATTGTACTTAATATTTGTTGATTTCTCAGTAGCTTTCGACTTTGTGAACCATTGTAAACTATGGGTCTAGCTCTCCAGACTGGGCTGCCCAGATTGGCTTTTGGACATCGTTATTCCATTCTACACCAACACAAGTGTCCAGGTGAAATTAGACAACTCTGGAACTCTGACAGAGGAGGTAATGACAAACAGGGGGGTAAAACAGGGTTGTGTTTATGCTCCCTGCTGTTTAACCTGTTCCTGTCAGATCTACCGAAGGCACTAACAGAGAGGGAAAAAAACGTGCATTCAGCATTGCGCCATTAAGTTAGACATACAACATACAACATTAAAGGAAGGATAACAAATGTATACATTAAATTCAGATAAAAATGGCTGATACAAAGTTAGTACTCAATTAATACAGAAAATATAAACAATCCATGGAGACCTTCAAATCTGGTAAGTAGCTAAATATATACCAAACAGCAATCACTAAAACCAATGAGGAGAGCACTGCACGCAGCCTCATTGTGCAATTATATCATTGGGCCTCATTACAAGTTTGCCGATCCGGTAACAACGGTACCGGTAAGCTTGCTGGTACCATTGTTACCGGACCGGCAAACTATGAGTTCTGTTCACAAGTGCCTTTCTGCCCGCAAGGTCTCACCTGGCGGGCGGACCAGCACACGCAATCAGACCTCGACGGATGCACCAGCACCAATCATGAATGGTGGCGGTGCATCCGGCCTCCCCATTCCCATTGAGTCCATATGGGACTCAAATGGAATGGGGAGTAATAAATACTGGCACCCGGCAATGGGAATTTACTGGGTCCACTGGGGCTGGAATGTCCCGGAAAGTCCCCATTGCCGGGTGCCAGTAAATGAATGACTCTGGCGGCATCCGTGCCATGTATTTACCGGCATGGCTACCGCCGGAGGCATAAAGAGGCCCATTGTTTTGAAAATCTAAGGTCGGTTGCAACATATGTAGTACATGAGAAACCAGACATTAATCTTTCATTTAACCATATAGATGATTAGAGCTTACCTACTCAGTTAACCTTGGGACACGACCCCTTTTCCTTTGGAATCAAGTCCTATGGATATAGCGTGCACACCTGAATACCACAAAGGGTCTAAGCTCTGTTTTAGCACGTTCATTGCCGATGTTATGTCCCTAGGCCCTGCCTTTCGCAGTACATGTCTCAAGTACATATGCCGAAAATACAAAGATCTTTGGATTCCCACACATCGGGAACTTTGCTGTGTTGGAGGCGGCCTATGATTGAGTAACAGCTGCCACCGGTAAGGTACCTAGTCTTAGGCGTAAGTAAAAGGACCTTTCTAATGGCGGGCGGATATAATCCAAACATACTTTGGGACCAAAGGGGGTAATCTCAAGATATTCAGGGACCTTTTTAAGATCCATAACCATGTGCAGCAATTCAACTCAAGCCTTTTTAATTATTTTCTTTGCGCCAGCGCAGTGACACTCGGGATTAGTCCAAAATTGTCTTTGCCCAATTCACAGATGGTGTTTTTTATTTGACAGACCCAAGCTATGGAACTTCCACCCTCTAATGACATAAGGTGACTTAATGCAGACAGAGAATTTTCTAACCACTCTTGATTCCACAGTTTTAGCCGGAATAGTATAGGTTTGAGCTTAAACTGAGTATCCACAGGAACAATGTCAAGTTCGAACAACATCAAAGTAGAGGGCGCACTTTTAGGGAATAATAACAGCTTTTTTAATTCTTTCACATGGGCGTGTCCCCACAGTTCGGCCCCATAAAGTGCTGCGGGTGGTGTTTGCTTTCCATAGACGTTATGGGCAGGGGAAATTACTCCACCTTCATGTCTGACATGAAAGGATTTAGTACACCCGCTATATTTCTCTAGAGTAGTAACTGAATGCTTCACCTGCTCTACCCAACCTCCCATATCTTGAAACTTTACACCAAGGTAAACAAAGCATTTAACTTGGGCTAGCTGAACTCCCTCTACCTTGAGCAGCACTGGTAAGTATTTTTTTTAATCTAGGCCTGAATAACAAAACCTTAGATTTTTCTACATCAGAGTTGAGTTGTTCGGTGAAACTTGGTTTGAACTTGATGGGTTGTGCACTTTACGCAGTCGATCATGTCATCATGGATTGCCCATAAATTGTGCAAAGGCCAAATTCATGGCCTTGATTATGTTGATAAAA
This sequence comes from Ambystoma mexicanum, assembly GCF_040938575.1. Classification (NCBI taxonomy): domain Eukaryota; kingdom Metazoa; phylum Chordata; class Amphibia; order Caudata; family Ambystomatidae; genus Ambystoma; species Ambystoma mexicanum. The sequence continues at coordinate 1,219,548,307 of NC_090930.1, read as the reverse complement.
ACGACCTGAAAATGAATATTCAAAAAACAAAAATGATGGTTATAGCGGGTGGTAAAGCCCACAGGCTAAACATTGAGTTCAAAGTGGGAATGCTTGAACCAGTTAGCAGTTATTTGTACCTGAGACGTGAGCTCTCATCCTGCAGCAGTTATGACATAATTGAATTGAAGAAAAGAAAGGCTGGTCAATTCACACACGCAATAAAAAGGTTTGCAAGTCAGTCTGCAGGCTATAACCTGGGTGGAATTGTAAAATTGTACAAGCAGAATTTTTTCCCGGCAATTCTTTGTGTTTTAGAAGGCCTAGCCATGAGTAATTTGTCATGGCTGAATGTTCTGGAGAAATATTATTGGAGGAGGGTTTCAAGTCTCCCCTCTACCCTCTAAAGTCACGGTGAATCCTATCAGGTGCCAAATGTCACCAACAATACATGATAGTAATGGGACGTGATTTTAATGATCTGAATGACATCCCTAATAGTATTTGAATGTTTGGGATGTATTACGGAGCAAATACAGCTGTGCTACTCCGTAGGGCTACGAGTGAAAAGAGTAGCGTTAAAGCAGGGTTGTAGCAAACCTAAACACCTAAACATCATAGCGCTTAATGGATGATATATATGATCTGTGATGTAAAGTAGACGAAATGTAATGTAATATTGTATGTTTGTTGCAATAATTGTGTAGAAGTTCATTATTTTAACTTTAAACAAATAAATAATTATTATTTTCCATCGTACCTGCACTCTTAATGCTTATCTTGCAACCTCACCCGTTCCTTCTCTTTTTAAGCATGCTATCATTCTGAAAAACCCTCTCTTGACCCTACGTTACCTGCCAATGTCTATCCTATTTCTCTTCCCCCATTTATTTCCAAACCTCTTGAGTGTGTCATTTATTCACAAGTATCTTGCTACGTGAATCAATACTCCTTTATTCCTCTTCCTCAGTTAGGGTCCCACTCTAGTGAGACTTCTCACCTTTGTGTAACTGAAGCTCTTTTTTCTCTTTTCACTGCTTAAAGCAATCTTTGATACATATTCTTTTGAATCTATCAGCGGCTTTCGATTACTATGTACTATTCCCCTATCTGAACGAATCTCTTCATTTTATATATTGCTCCATTTTTACACAGATAATGTGTTAATCTTTTTCTAATGTTCTTCTTTTTCTGATTCACTCAGCAATCTTGGGTAAACCTCTCACTATCTACATGTCAACACTGCTAAAACTGAGCTACTCTTTTTTTCTGCTAATACCCAATCTCCAGCTGTCCCGACCCCACCACTCTCCTTTCCCCACTCTTTTCTATTCTTCTCATCCTCGGTGAAAAACGTGGGCATCATCTTCTCACATCTCCAAAACTGACTGCATCTGTCACTTCCATCACTATAATATATGGCGTTCATAATCTTTCCCATCTTTTTCAGCCACTAAACTCAGTACTTCTTTTGCTTTCTTCAATCTTTATCATTGTTTCACTCTGATGTTTGGTCTTCCTACCTCTCACCTCTCTCAGTACCACTTCCTTTACAACTCTGCTATCTGGCTCCTATTTTCTCTTCCCCCGCACCCATCTATTAATCCCTCTTCTTTCCTTTTCTCGCCTTCCTTTTAAATCTCATCTTCTTTTACTTCTTCTTCTTTTTGTTAGAGTGTTTTGGAGTATTATCCAGTTAGAATTAATGATGCACCCCGTGCCCCCCGCTCGGTTATGCCATAACATACAGTCTTCTTTGTTTAGTATCCACAATAAATGTGAATATTATTTTGTCCTTTTTTTCCTGCCTTTCTTTCGTACCATTTTTAATATGTCCATTTAATTCGGGATTGTATCATCATTGTGCTTCAGATTGTTTACAGGTCATCGATCACTGATTCCCCATTTCTACAATAGGAACATTTTCGTCCTCATGATGCCCAATTTGCTTTAGCATACTGTTCAGCCCTGGTTGCCCTATACCTAATCTGTCTATTAGCATTTCCAGGTACCTTTGTCATTTTTAGATCAACCTTGGTCAGTCTGTAACCTCTGGTTGGCTCTCATAATTGCCAAATGTGTATCATATTTTTCTCTTATTATGGGCTTTACTTCACCATCGCTTAGTGGATTATGTATGTCTGTCTGATCTTTTTCCATCCCAGCCTGTGTTGCTTCATCAGGCACTTCATTTCTGTCTATGCCGGAGTGTCAAGGTAGCCAGGGCATTTTAATTTGTATTCCATCTTTGTTACATACATTGTAACAACGTATATTGCCCAAAATAAGGGCCTGTCTTTCCCCTTTGCCACTTTCAATGGATTGCAGTCCACTTCTTAAGTCGGAGTGGATGAAATGTATCCTCCAGCATTTTGGCAGTCTATTTTTCTGGTTCTCATTTACAAATCTTTTCTTGGTCCCACTCCTCTTTTTCTCTCTCCTCTTATTTATCTTTTATCCCTTCTCAATCCCAATTCTTGATCAACTCTCCTGCCACTCGTTTCACTCCTTCTCGCTTCTGTTCCTTCTCACTTCTAGCTCCTAAATATTGCCATTCTCTCCCACTACGCTCTACCCTGTCTCTTCATCATTTCCATACGTGTCTTAAAAAGCACTTTATTCTTCCATCTGTAACTGATTCTTTTTTTTGGTGGGGACATGATGATGATTTTTGTTATATTGGTGGGTTAGGTCATGTTTTGTCAGGTTATGGGTTATGTTATGTCATGTTTTGTTATGTTGTTTCACATTTATGTCTTCTGTCAAGCCCTTTGAAACAGACATGTCTGCCAGGTAGCACTCCCCAAAATACCCAAATAAGGGGCCGATTCATGGAACAAACGTGCGCGTAAAATCTACGCGCAAGCAGGCGCAAGCAGGCGCAAGCGGAAAAAAACAGGCGCACGCGCACGCGTGCGATTCATGGAAGACCCTGCGCGTGTCTTCCTCGGGATGTGCGCCAAACCCGTGCATGGCGCACACGTCACTGCAACATCCCGAAAGACGTGCGCGACGCGCACAGTGAAAGCGCACAACCTCTGCGCATACACTAGAAAGTGGGCGGAACACGGGGCGTAACGCGCGGAATGGGGAACAACTTGAGAAAACAAGGGCGTAACTGGGGATGTACTGCAGGGAAGCAGAGGGAATGCCCGCACGCACCCGAACCACACGTATTCATGGAACTGAATAGGGCAAAGCCACGCACAGCGAAAGACACGCACAAGCCGATACACGTCCGCCACACGAAGGCAGGCGGTAGCGTCCCTGCGCATTACAAAAGTGGCAACATACAGCAATTGTGCGAGCGGGGCACGTGTATTTCGGGGGTTCGCGTGAACTTACTCACGCGATCGGGCCTGGGGGAGCGGGCTACGTGTATTACAGGGGTGCGCGGGAAGTTCCACACGCGAATAGCCTGGGCGCGTGTATTTCAGGGGTGCGCGGGAAGTTTTACACGCGATTTCACCAGGGTACGTGTATTTCAGGGGTGCGCGGGAAGTTTTACACGCGATTTCAGCAGGGTACGTGTATTTCAGGGGTGCGCGGGAAGTTTCACACGCGAATAGCCTGGGCGCGTGTATTTCAGGGGTGCGCGGGAAGTTCCACAAGCGAATAGCCTGGGCGCGTGTATTTCAGGGGTGCGCGGGAAGTTCCACACGCGAATAGCCTGGGCGCGTGTATTTCAGGGGTGCGCGGGAAGTTTTACACGCGATTTCACCAGGGTACGTGTATTTCAGGGGTGCGCGGGAAGTTTCACACGCGAATAGCCTGGGCGCGTGTATTTCAGGGGTGCGCGGGAAGTTCCACACGCGAATAGCCTGGGCGCGTGTATTTCAGGGGTGCGCGGGAAGTTCCACACGCGAATAGCCTGGGCGCGTGTATTTCAGGGGTGCGCGGGAAGTTTTACACGCGATTTCACCAGGGTACGTGTATTTCAGGGGTGCGCGTGAACTTCTTCACGCGATCGGGCCTGGGGGAGCGTGCTATGTGTATTTCAGGGGTTCGTGTGAACTTCATCACGCGATCGGGCCTGGGGGAGCGGGCTACGTGTATTTCAGGGGTTCGCGTGAACTTCTACACGCGATCGGGCCTGGGGGAGCGTGCTACGTGTATTACAGGGGTTCACGTGAACTTCTTCACGCGATCGGGCCTGGGGGAGCGGGCTACGTGTATTTCAGGGGTCCGCGTGAACTTTCTCACGCGATCGGGCCTGGGGGAGCGGGCTACGCTTATTTCGGGGGCGCGCGGGAAGTGACACACGCGATTGAGCGGGGTACGTGTATTTCTGGGGCGCGCGGGAAGTGACACACGCGATTGAGCGGGGTACGTGTATTTCGGGGGTGCGCGGGAAGTTACACACGCAATTCCATCAGGGTACGTGTATTACAGGTGTGCGCGATATCAACAGGGTACGTGTATTACAGGGGTGCGCGGGGAGCAGCACACTTGAATTGCACGTGTGGGTCCTCCCAGGTGTTCCCTCTACACCCTCCACGGCCCCTGCAGGTGGCTCACATCACAGGGGCCTACCCAGCACATGTCATGCAGGCACCCCACCCACCATGCCCATGCCCACCAGCCAACCCACATGTCAACTTGCACTACTCCCCCCCCAACGCATGTGACCCTGCACCCCCAGCCACCAGGGGCAGCCTCCACCAGGTCCTCACAATCCCCAACACACATGCACGTCAGCGTGTAATACGAGGAAAGGCCCATGCGCATAAGCGTAAGCGCGCATGGAAACTGCACGTCCGCGTGTAATACGAGGAAAGAGCCTATGCACGTAAGTGACGTGACGTGCGCGTGCGTTTCCCTCAGCACGGGTTAAAGGTGAGCGGGCCCAGCAGTTCGCTGTACGTGCCTTTCGTGGAGACCGACGTGTGTTGCTGCTTCCTGTTGTTTTGCGCGCCATCACAACTTCACAGCTCTCAAGGACGTATCTCTTCTTTTGGCGGGGGTATTGGCTACGCGTGTTTTTCTGCATCGCGCTAGTCAGACGGTGAGTCACACACGCTCTTTTTCCCACTGTGGGTGCCCCTGTGTATCGCACCAATTTTGATGTCATAGTAGCCTGCGTGTCCCACGCGTACGCGTTATTCGTGTTACTGGGTGCCACCGCGTACTGCGGGAGGTCCAATCCACGCACGTAGGCTGCAGGGTTGCGTGCACGGTTTTACTGCAGTTTTGGGGTGCCTGAGCGTTGCGTGACCCGTCACCACATCACCGGGGTCACATACAGCCTTGCAGGTGCAGGGGGGCTGTTAACATCTTGCTTCCCACCCCCTTCACCCCAATTGCCCAGGTCAATTGTGGTGTACACCTCCCATTGGCACCACTCCATCTGTGCCAGCACTACTACATCTGTGCCATGGTTGGGAGGCCACCAAAGGTGAGGGGCGCCTCAGCTGGGCGTACTCCTCGTGGCGGGCGTGGTCGGGGACGTGGCCGTGGTGACCAGGGAGTAGGGGGACTCCAGGGTGTCCAGGGCAGCCACAGAGGGGGAAGAGGCAGGGGTGCGCCACTTGAGCACAATGTTGTGCCATGTGTCGGTGCAGCCATGCCACCACCCCCTGTGGTTCCGGGGGATGCAGCTCCTGGATCTGGCACTGGCACCCATATGACCCGGCAGTCCGTTCCATCGACTGCCACGGGCCCAAGGGTGGTGGTAGCTGCAGGTGCAGCTGTGGACACCGCCACCCAGGCTCAGGGTCTGCCAGCGCAGGCTGCGTTGGCACTTGAAGAGCCCTTGGTAGATCTCCAACAGGCCAGGGGGGAAACCATAGGGGCACGCTGGGCTGCTCAGACCAAGACACGTGTCCCTGGGGCAGTCATGTCATCTGCTGCCCCGAACAGCCGGGTGTTGGCAAGTGCAGGGGCAGATGCACCCAACAGCACCCCGGTTGTGAGCCTGCCAACCAGGACCGTTGCGGCCAAGCACCCTGCCACAGCTGATGTTGCTGCGCAGGGTCCATTAGTGGGCACCCAGCTGCCACTGACACAAGTCAGGCCTCTGGTCATCCCTCCACCTGCCACTCCCTTGGCTCAATCCACCGAACCCACTGGCCATGCTGGTCAGGGCGGCATTAGCCAGCCAGGGTCTGCGCCACAGTCCAAGAGGAGGAAGGTTGCACCTGCAGCACAGGCTGCGACCCCACACACAGCCACGACCTCCTGCACGTCGAGGAAGAAGCCTTTCTGTAAGCAGGAACTGGACTTCCTCGTGGACTACGTGCGGGGCCACAGCCGTGACATGCTAGTGGGTGCCAATAGTCAGACCACGGCTGCCCAACGTGACACCCACTGGAAGCATGTTGCGGAACATGTCAGTTAATTCGGCCATGAGGTGCGCACGGCGCAGGAGTGCAAAAAGCGTTGGAATGACATCAAGCGCAGCACTAAGGCCACGCGTGCCTCAAATTACAACTTGACTCTGGTGACTGGCGGTGGGCCTGCACCAGAGGAGGAAGAACTCACTCCGCATGAGGCTCTCGTTGCGGAGTTCATACCACCTGAATTGGTCGAAGGAGTGGGAGAGAAGCTGGACTTCGATGCCCAGTCCAGTGAGTGTTGATGCGTGTTTGTTGAGGACGTGTGTGGTTCACTTGTGGGATGTGTTGTGCATGATTGCTGCTACATGTGACGTGTACATGGTTCTGATGTGTAAGTAATGCAATGCTAACGTCATGCATGTCTCCTCTGCCTGCATGCGGGACTCCATGTAGGCATGCTCCCTTGCCCCTCCTCCGCCACTCTGCACCCCAGTTCCACCTTTGCACTGGTCTGCTCCAATCTTGCCAATGTGTAGTTTCTTGTCCATGTGTCCTGTGTAGATGCTAACTTCCAGCGTAGAATCTGCCAGACATATGCCATGTCGTACAGCCTTAGTACTCGATGCAGGGTATCTCACTTGTACTGTGCATGGGTCAGATGTCCCGCAGGGACATGAGTGCCCATTCATGCTCCATGTGCATTGCACGCATGCCCCTATGTGTCCTTGACTGGATGATCACTGTAATATCAGTCCTTGGTTACATACATTGCCTGCCATCTCATCAGCCTTCCTATGTCAACTGTGCCTCAGTCCTGCGTTGCACACATGTTTAGGCTCTGACAATCTGTGTGGCTCACAGGCCTCAGCCTGTTCAATGGCCAATGACTCTGTCCAACTCTTGTTGTGTCTTCTTCACACGTGGGCGGCCTCCGGAGTTTCCATCATGTGTCCTACCCACTGTCCCAGCATCATTTGCAGTGTTGTCATTTGAATCACATGAAGCTGTTGATGCCAGTCAACACTGCCTGTCAATACACAGGTGTATGGTCAGCCTTTTGATACCATGATAGGCATCCCTGCTTTGGTACTGGGGTGGAGGGGTGCTTTGCTTCTGGACATGGTACACATTGAATGCACAATGCACGTGATGTCTGATTTTGACATTGCACTGCCTTCACATTTCCTGGCACACACCATGTAGTGCTTGTACATGTAGGTAGTGAGTGGCATACACATTTTCTGCACTGCATAGACCCACTTCCATGGAAACTGCCACCTTTCAACAGGTCTGATCACAGAAGCTATTCAAAGTAGACCCAGCATGCATGCCAGGTCATATGTTGTGTGTCACATGTCTGCCTGATGCCTTTGCTGTCGGTGTGTGTGTGTGTCGTGTGCTTCTGACATGTGTATTGACCTTTTCCCCTCTATTTTTCAGGTGATGACGCAATGGAGGCAGAGGATGGTGTTGTCATGCCAGACACAGGGTTGGTAACGCCACATCAACCCGGCACTAGTGTGGGTCGTGGGGTGGTAGGCCACGAAAACCCCCAAGTGCTGCAGTCCATCTTGTCTCTGGCTGCCTATGAGTCCAGCCTTGATGACGACTCTGACGTCCATGTTGAGTTGGATGACCATCAAGTCCATGTGTCAGGAGTGAGTGATTCTGATGTGGACACTCCTCTGTCTGCGACACCTGCACTGAGTGATCAGACAGTCTTGGTTCCTCCGCCCGTGGTGGATCGGGACGCAGGGTCACCCTCCACACCAGTCACTGATGTGCCTGGGACATCACGTCGACGGGGGCATGTAGTCGTGCAGCCGCAGGCGGTGCCAACACAGCGAGGACCCCCGGTCCTTGGATCCCGCAGGGGTCAAGCCCGGCAACGCGGTCGCCGCGCGCAACCGCTGTATACTGAGTGGGAGCAAGACATGACTGCCAATTCCGAACGGCAGGGGGCAGCAATGGAGAACATCGCTGAGAGCATGGAGCGTGTGGCCCGATCTGTGCTCCCCCCTGCTAGGCAGGTGCTTCTCCAGCAGCAGGCGGCACGGTCCACGGCCCGCTCGCTCAGGCTGGGCATGGCGGCCTCAGACAGGGCACGCCAGGCTGAAATGTCGTCTCTGCGTCAAGCAATTGCTGCTCACGCAGAGGCGCACATGGATGCCTTGAGGGAGGAGTATGCTTCCCTCAGATCCACTCTGGGTGTCCTTATGATGTCCCAGAGGCAGCGGGCAGAGGAGAGGTTTGCACAGCTTGAGTGTACCATCTCGGCTGAGCTACAGGCTTGCCGGGAGGTGCAGCGGTTGTCCAGCCAGGCCTTGCAGGAGGAACTCCGTGTTACACGTGCTACCTTGCAAGAGGAAGCACGTGTATCACGGGAGGTTCTGCATGCAGACCTATGTCACATCGCCACACTGCACCAGGCTCACCCGTACGGCAGACTTTCTGCCGACGAGGGGCAAGCTGCGGCTAGGCGTGGCCAGGCTACTGTGCCACGTCCTCCTTTCCAGGATGAGCCAGATTCGGACGACCATCTATCTCCCACATAGGTCGTGCTGTGCAGGCGTTGAGCCCATGGAGGTATTTTTTTTTGGCTCAGCATCAACGCATGTGGATGTTGAGCAGAACCCTGTACCTCCCCCCTCCTGGGTGCCTCCCCTCCCCCCCGGGTCGTATGTGGCCATTTTTGATTTTTCTTCTAGTTTAGTTAGTTAAGTTTCTGTTTGATAGTTAGTTTAAATAGGTAATGTAGGTTTTCCATAGTTAGTGTAATTAGTTAATAGTTGAGTTAGTTTAAAATTGCTAGTCTATTGTGCTTTCATGTGACGGTGCGGTGCTTTGTGGCTTTTGAAGGCATCCACTGTCTGTTCCAGCTGGGCCCTTCATGGTTGTCTTGTGTATGTGTTTGCTGCTCGGGTTCCTTGACTCACATATGCCACTCCTGCCTCCCTTATCCATGGGCTCGCAAGGATGGTTCGGTGTTACAGCATTTTACACAAGGGCATTGGACTGTCATATCTGTGGCATGTCTGGTGCTGTGTGACTTGTGTTGACACCCCTAGTGGGGATGATTTAGGTGTCATTGTCCACTGTTCAGCTTTTGCTAGATGGGGTGTATCATGATTAATGTGGACATTGATTGCTATGCATTGTGTAGTATGTTTCATTTCTTTCCTGTACATGTGCTTGTTGCTATTCATGATGTAGATAGTGTTCCACACTTTGTAGGTGAAAGACGGACTGATGGTGTGATTTGTGATGTGACTCTCTGACATGGTCAAGTAATGAGATGCCTGATGAGACACACACAGATGACTTTGAAGCATTAATCATGTGTTACATGCCCTTTCTGCAGGGGGATGAGCCTCCAGAGAACCTTTGCCAGCAGACATGTCCCATTGGACGACGGAATTCTGGACCCGTTTGTTGGTGCCCACATGCACATGTGTGCAGGAGCAGAGGCACAGTGATTGCAGACCCACATCCTAGTACTGCTGACATGTTCCAAGGAACTCCAGGCAAGGTGAGCATCACAGGGGGGCCACGACACAGCAAATCTTGCACCAGGCGAGTTGCACATGCAGGCTTAGTCACAGCACTGAGGGTGAGCTTAGACGAATATTGGTGTTGAAGCACACAATGCAGCTCAGATGTGTTTGTGGACTGATGGCTGCTGATAGTAGGGTTGTCTGAGACACATGCAGGGGCAGTGGCACATACCCTCCGGTACACCAAGGTCCATTGAGCCACTTGTATCAACCATGTAGCCTTCCGAGACATGGAAAGGGGCAGCTCACAGGGAAAAGCAGCAAGGGACATACTCGGGTGCAGTGCATGTCTTTTCCACGTACTTCATGATAAATGCACTGCCAACTTTGTTTCGGTCATGGTGGTACACAACTTGCTCTGTAGTCATGGCTTGCAATATGGGTCTGTCTGCTTACCCAGGGAACATTGCATGTTGTGTGAATTGTGACACATTGGTGTTCCATTTGCCACGCACCCAGCAGCGGCTGCCTTACTGCATTGACTGTGTATGACCCGTCACAGGGGTGATGTTATATATGGGTACGAAGCATCAACCACAGATTGTCTGTTTGTAGAGTAGTCTGTTGCTATGGGGCATGTTTGGTGTTGTGTTTTTGTGCAATTGGCACGTACAGGTTGTTGACTGTGTCTCTCTTTGCAGCATTGCCGTGCTCCTGTAACCGGACCTGAGAGTGCGCAGGCAGGAGGCCAGCACTCAAAACCAGAGCTGAGTGTCTTGTTGTTTTTCTTACAAACTGCTCAGCATAGGCTTGCTGGGGAGTGTACTGATGCATGGATGTATGTGTGGTTCAATTTGGTATGTTATTTTCTCCCTAATCACCCGTGATCCTATGCAATTTTGAAACCTGTACCCTCTACCCGGTGTTCCTGCTTCCCGTGCCTATCCAAGCAACGTTCCCTGACCCTCTTTCCCCACTGGGGTTGCGGATGCCTGTGTAAGCCCCGAACTTGCAGGCGCCAAAACCCTAGAGGGGGTGGTGGGTTCGTACCACTCCTGAGCCTGGACTACAGAAGGCCATGACAATGATGTCCAAGTCTGTTTGGATTGTGTATGGGTTCATGCAGGTTGTACATTTTCGTGCATTCCCTAGTTTCATGTGTCATTCCACCTCCCCTCTCCTGCCGCTCATTCCAGTCATCCAGTGTGTCAACACCTGTCCCGACTGCATATCCCTGAACCTCCTTCCCCACCAGGGTCTCAGGGGCTTGTGTGAGTTTGACCTTGCAGGCACCCGGGACATGGTGGGGGTGGTTGTTTCGTGGCACTCCCGCGCCTGTACAGGGGACCTGTGACAGTACACATCCATTCATGGTGCATCATCCTATGTCATGTACCACACATGTCTCACATCCTGTCGTGACATTGTTTTGCTGTGCTACCTTGGTTGTTGCATCATTGTGGTAGTACTTGGCCTTTGTGAGGTACTGCTACGTCAAGTCATCTACTGGAGGGTGTTTGGGTTCGTTTTTATGCCTTGGATTTTGTGTTTCGGAAATGAGTGTGTATTTAGAGGTTTCAGGCATCTTTTTACACACAAGGTGGGAGATGGTGACGAAGTGTAAAGGTGATCCTGTGGCCAGGTGGAATTGAGGTTTGGGGGCTCCATGACCCAGGTGCAGTTGTTCAGTGGGTCATGGTCATTTGTGAGGGAGGGGGGGTTGTTGTTGATTGTTGCCTTGCCCTGCAGTGTGATGGGAACTCTGACATAGTAATGGTGGTATCCCATGTACATGTTGTGTTCTGCTGATCAATGCCTGTTCATGTGTTGTGTTTTCCTTTCAGGTGCGAGGGGATAGTTGAGGTTTGACATGCTGGGGTGTACACATGGTGGATGTTCACATGTGTTGTGTAGGGAACACTGATGGTCACTTGAGTGCACATGCATATGTGGAGTGCATGTCCTTGCAGAACCACACACTTGCACTCTGATGCACTACATGTACTCCCACCCTTGCATATACACATGTACACTGTTTGCCTTCTGGTGCCCACTGTGTCCCGGCAGCACATGTTCTGTGACCGATCATGGATCCAGTACATGCCTGATTTGATGTTTGACGTGGTCTGTCACTTAGATGTGATGCTCAGGGTGTGCATCACACACAATGGCTGTTCACTGTGCTGGGCGCTGAGCAGTGTGATGCAGGAGTAGGACACTGCACACATGAGCTGCAGTGTTGATTTTGCAATGCATGATGTGCATGTAGACAGGCATTCATTGTGATATTACGTCTACGACTGTTGTAATGCATTTTGAAATGACTTATTTTGGGTGGGAGGTTGTTGGTCTGTCATTTCATCTGATTCCGGGTCAGCCAGCAGTGTCCGATGCCACTGTGCATTTAGGACATGGCAATGTGTACCTTATCGTTACTGCATTGGTGTATGGGTATTGCGTGCCATGACATGTTGATGTTTGGGAGGGTTTGTGTGACATGACAGTGATGGCCATGGCCTGGTTTGCAGGTGTGTGTGATGCACACCTTGCATGTCCGTGTCATCCGCTTCTCAGTGCAACTAGCTGGGGGTAGATTTCTCTCCGCAGCAGGGCCCTCCCCCTGGAACAGACTTCCGGCCTGACTTGAACTTGAGGGGAATCATCTCCAGTTCTGGAAGCACCTCATGTCCTTCCTCTTTGCTTCTGCTTACTCTCTGCCTCTCCCTTGCAGAATTCTCCACTGGAACTGCACAGGAGCTGCAACTGGGCCACTCTCACCGACCTTGGTCCCTGGCCCAGCCACTCTCCACTTGCACTGCCTCCCTGGCAACCCCTGCACTGCAGTACTGTCTCTCTATCCCTACAGCCCTCCCTTCCCAGCACTTGACTGCACTCACCTTTGTAGTTGCCACCAGGTGACCTATGTATTATTTTTTCGGGCTACTTCCCCTGTACTGGACTCCCCCCCACCCTTCCCCTTGCACTTTTCCCATTCCCCCTACCCCTGCACTTGCACAATCCCAATGACACCTGGCCTAGTAGTACCGTTCTCTGTGTTCCCTTGTTCCCCCCTCCCTGCCTCATTGCGCCTTGGAATACTTGTGTATGGCCCATATCATGTCATATGTCATATGTGTGCCTTTTGGTCACACAGGATAGCTTGTGTTTAAGTAGCTAGGGATGCAGACGATGTGGCACTTCCATGGCAACTATCTCAGGGTGGTAAGGTTGTGACAGTTGACTGTCTCTTTGTCATCATCGATTGTCACCTGGTATGTGCCAGGCCTGTGTGCACTCCGCAGGGGTGGGAGTTTAGGTGAAAAATGTGGCCACAAGCTGGGTCCGGGCTTGCTCGCCACGTGCCCTGTCCCCTCCCATGGGCAGCGCCTGTGGTTGGGGATGTGGGGGCACCACCATGTCCACCGGGACGCCCTGCCGTGTTGCAACATTGTGCAGGACACATGCTGCCACAATGATCCTGCACACTACTGGTGGTGCATAGAGTAGTTGCCCGCCAGAGCGGTCAAGGGAGCGGAAACGTGACTTGAGCGCTCCGAATGTGCGCTCCACTATGCCCCTGGTTGCAATATGGGCGGCGTTGTATCTTACCTGGGGTGGTGTGGTGGGGTTCCGGATTGGCGTCATCATGTGGTTGCTCAGAGGGTAGGCACTGTCCCCTGGGGAGATGATAATAGTTGAGATAATTAGGGTTTGGATATTTGTCTGTGTGTGACTTGCATGCATGTGCAAGGGCATTTGTACTGACCTAGGAGCCATGTGTCGCCATGCTGCCCAGCTTCCAGGGCCCGGCTCAGGGCGGACATTCTGTATATGAAACTGTCATGGGTGGAGCCAGGGTAGTTTGCATAGACAGAGGTGATGATTCCCTTTGCATCACATACGACCTGTACATTGATGGAATGCCAGTGCTTGCGGTTTCGGTAGATGTGCTCAATGGCCCTAGGTGGACGTAGGGCCACATGGGTGCAATCTATGGCACCGAGCACTTTGGGGAAGTGTGCCACCCTGAAAAAATCCAGAACAACGGCCTGCCTTTCTGCAGGTGTTCTGGGCATGTATATGTGCCTGCGGACTGAGGGGCGCGCTGTCATGATTGCCAGTACCTGGTGTAGGCAGCGTGACTGCGTGGCCTTTGAGACCCCCCCCACTATGGCAGTGGTCCGCTGAAATGACCCAGTGGCCAAAAAATGCAGGACATTGAGCACCTTCTCCAAGGGGCTCAATGCTTGGGAGCAAAGGGTGGGGGATGTGAGGTCATCTTCCCACTCCCTGACCAGGTCTAGGATGATATGGGGTGGAAACCTATACCTGCCATAGACCTGGTCGTCAGGCATCCCAAAAAGGCTTGTCCGTGTTGCGAAAATGCGTGCCCTGGCAATTCTCCTTCTTCTGCGGTGTCCCACGATCAGTGCAGCGACAAATGGGGCATTCATCGTAGCTGTATATACGCGTTTGTTGTTTGCGCGCACTTTTATGCTGTGCGCGGGGACGCTTCCGCCTGCCTTCGTGTGGCAGACGCGTTGACGCCTGTGCACGTCTTTTGCCGTGCGCGTGTTTCCCGTGTTCGGATACGGTCCGAGTGTCATCGCGTGTGATCGGAGGGGAGTGTGCGTACACGCAAGTGGCCTGGGTACGTGTGTTCCGGGGTGCCGGGAACTTTCACACGCGATTGGTGGAAATCCACGTGTGTTCTGTCATCACGTGCAATGAGGGAAACACCTGCGTGCGTCACGTCACTTACGCGCATAGGCCCTTTCCTCGTATTACACGCGGACGTGCAGTTTCCACGTGCGCTTACGCGCATGGCCCTTTCCTCGTATTACACGCTGACGTGCATGTGTGTTGGGGATTGTGAGGACCTGGTGGAGGCTGGCCATGGTGGCTAGTGGGTGGGGGTGATAGGGGACATGAGTGGGGGCCTGGTGGGGGCTGGCCATGGTGGCTGGGGGGTGGGGGTGGTGGGAGACATGGGTGGGGGCCTGGTGGAGGCTGCCCCTGGTGACTGGGGGGGTGGGGGTGGTGGGAGACATGGGTGGGGGCCTGGTGGAGGCTGCCCCTGGTGACTGGGGGGGGTGGTGGGAGACATGGGTGGGGGCCTGTTGGAGGCTGCCCCTGGTGACTGGGGGGGTGGGGGTGGTGGGAGACATGGGTGGGGGCCTGGTGGTGGGTGCCCCTGCACTGCTGGGGGGTCGGGGTGGTGGGGGACATGAGTTGGACATGGGTGGGGGCCTTCTGGCAGGTGCCCCACAGTGCTGGGGGCTGGGGGTGGTGGAGGACATGAGTTGGACATGGGTGGGGGCCTGCTGGCAGGTGCCCCACAGTGCTGGGGGGTGGGGGTGGTGGGGGACATGAGTTGGTGTTCATTAGTTCAAGGAGACATGTGCCTTTGCTGGGGGGCATGCCCATGTTGGGTGGGCTGCCTGCGGGACATGACCAGGGATGCAGGGTAGTCCCCTGTGGTGTGGGCTGCCTGCAGGGGCCGTGGAGGGTGTACAGGGAACACCTGGGAGGACCCACACTGTCAAATCACATGTAGGACTCCCCGGCACCCCTGAAATACAGGTACCCTGCTGAAATCGCGTGTAAAACTTCCCGCGCACCCCTGAAATACACGCGCCCAGGCTATTCGCGTGTAAAACTTCCCGCGCACCCATGAAATACACGCGCCCAGGCTATTCGCGTGTGGAACTTCCCGCGCACCCCTGAAATACACGCGCCAAGGCTATTCACGTGTGGAACTTCCTGCGCACCCCTGAAATACACGCGCCCAGGCTATTCGCGTGTGGAACTTCCCGCGCACCCCTGAAATACACGTACCCTGCTGAAATCGCGTGTAAAACTTCCCGCGAACCCCTGAAATACACGCGCCCAGGCTATTCGCGTGTGGAACTTCCCGCGCACCCCTGAAATACACGCGCCCAGGCTATTCGCGTATGGAACTTCCCGCGCACCCCTGAAATACACGCGCCCAGGCTATTCGCGTGTGGAACTTCCCGCGCACCCCTGAAATACACGCGCCCAGGCTATTCACGTGTGGAACTTCCCGCGCACCCCTGAAATACACGTACCCTGCTGAAATCGCGTGTAAAACGTCCCGCGAACCCCTGAAATACACGAGCCCAGGCTATTCGCGTGTGGAACTTCCCGCGCACCCCTGAAATACATGCGCCCAGGCTATTCGCGTGTGGAACTTCCCGCGCACCCCTGAAATGCACGCGCCCAGGCTATTCGCGTGTGGAACTTCCCGCGCACCCCTGAAATACACGCGCCCAGGCTATTCGCGTGTGGAACTTCCCGCGCACCCCTGAAATACACGTACCCTGCTGAAATCGCGTGTAAAACTTCCCGCGAATCCCTGAAATACACGCGCCCAGGCTATTCGCGTGTGGAACTTCCCGCGCACCCCTGAAATACACGCGCCCAGGCTATTCGCGTGTGGAACTTCCCGCGCACCCCTGAAATACACGCGCCCAGGCTATTCGCGTGTGGAACTTCCCGCGCACCCCTGAAATACACGCGCCCAGGCTATTCGCGTGTGGAACTTCCCGCGCACCCCTGAAATACACGTACCCTGCTGAAATCGCGTGTAAAACTTCCCGCAAACCCCTGAAATACACGCGCCCAGGCTATTCGCGTGTGGAACTTCCCGCGCACCCCTGAAATACACGCGCCCAGGCTATTCGCGTGTGGAACTTCCCGCGCACCCCTGAAATACACGCGCCCAGGCTATTCGCGTGTGGAACTTCCCGCGCACCCCTGAAATACACGCGCCCAGGCTATTCGCGTGTGGAACTTCCCGCGCACCCCTGAAATACACATAGCCTGCTGAAATCGCGTGTAAAACTTCCCGCGAACCCCTGAAATACACGCGCACAGGCTATTCGTGTGTGGAACTTCCCGCGCACCCCTGAAATACACGCGCCCAGGCTATTCGCGTGTGGAACTTCCCGCGCACCGCTGAAATACACGCGCCCAGGCTATTCGCGTGTGAAACTTCCCGCGCACCCCTGAAATACACGTACCCTGGTGAAATCGCGTGTAAAACTTCCCGCGCACCCCTGAAATACACGCGCCCAGGCTATTCGCGTGTGGAACTTCCCACGCACCCCTGTAATACACGTAGCCCGCTCCCCCAGGCCCGATCGCGTGAGTAAGTTCACGCGAACCCCCGAAATACACGTGCCCCGCTCGCACAATTGCTGTATGTTGCCACTTTTGTAATGCGCAGGGACGCTACCGCCTGCCTTCGTGTGGCGGACGTGTATCGGCTTGTGCGTGTCTTTCGCTGTGCGTGGCTTTGCCCTATTCGGTTCCATGAATACGTGTGGTTCGGGTGCGTGTGGGCGTTCCCTCTGCTTCCCTGCAGTACATCCCCAGTTACGCCCTTGTTTTCGCAAGTTGTTCCCCATTCCGCGCGTTACGCCCCGTGTTCCGCCCACTTTCTAGTGTATGCGCAGAGGTTGTGCGCTTTCATTGTGCGCGTCGCGCACGTCTTTCGGGATGTTGCAGTGACGTGTGCGCCAACCACGGGTTTGGCGCACATCCCGAGGAAGACACACGCAGGGTCTTCCATGAATCGCACGCGTGCGCCTGTTTTTTTCCGCTTGCGCCTGCTTGCGCGTAGATTTTCGGCGCACGTTTGTTCCATGAATCGGCCCCTAAATGTCTTATACCCAGAACCAACATTGAGTTTATTTATTTATTTATTTATGTTGGTATTCTTTATTGTGCGTTTGGCTATTCAGCAAGCCCTACGCACATATAAAAACAAGCAAAAACAATATTACATGCAATACACGATTTCAGAGAAATTGATTAAATTCAAAACAGCATCATACATCATAAATATCATAAACTCACATGCACTCAATGAACGCCTTAGTATGCTAATATTCCAGGTATAGTACAAAATAAGTTCAAAGCAATTTTAAACATTCCTTCTAGATATAAAAAGCTGCAGCCGTCATGATCACCGATTCAGCTCTATACAGAGTATTCCAGAATTGATCTAATTCAATCTGGTCGAGATGAGTGACAAAGTTACAATACCCATTAATGTAATGTTTTTATTAACGTGGGGCAAGCAGATAGGCTATCAGGGATGGTCTTTCTCTTCCCCCACAAAGGCATAATAGTATTCCCTTCCAATCCCCAAGTAACTTTCTCGTTTGTAGGAGGTTTAGGCCAAATTGTTCAATGAAGAGCTTCAGTTCGATAGAGCAAAATTTGGTCAGATAAGATTGGGGGAATCAAGCAAAAACTTTGGGTTGAATATTACTCATGCCACCTCACATTAGAGAGCTTGTCTACATTGCAGACTTTATCCAAAGTCTTGGTGGGTCATTCCGAGGTTGGAGGTATGGGATAAACAATGCCGGTAAAGGATTACCGGCATCGAATACCGCTACGGGCTTTTTTGACCAGCCTGACCGCTATTAACGGCATCGTACTTTTATAAAGTACGATGCCGTTAATATCGGTCTGGGCGCGGGCACGCGACCCACCATGCCAGCAATAGCGGCATGCCGTAAAATGGAGGAGATCACAAGGTAAGCGGATATGCAAATAACGGCTTCATGAAGGCGTTAAAAGTGCCTACCGGCATGCCGTAAATACCGGCATCGCAGACATACCGTAAAATGTCATGTGCAGTGATCCCAAATGTCACAGGTGCACACAATCAGCACAGGTGGAGGCAATGGAGTTTTCCCCACTACAAAATGAGCACACCCACACACCACACCCCTTACCACACCAAGATCAATACAATAGCAGCATCAACACTTCACCTGGAGGACATGCATGCATTGCAACACCAGCAAAAAACACCAACAACAACAGCAGGCACCACAGAGAGACGCAGCAGGAGAAGGAGGGTAAGACAGGCCCTGCATGCCCCACCAGTGCAGCATGCTTAACCACACATGCAGCCCCCAATCCCAAACATTAGAGCCAGTCCCTCCAACCCAATCCCGCAGCACAAACACACCCTGTACCGTCAGGACCGTGACACCATCAACACCATTGTGGACATGATATACGACTGTCAGTCTCATTGAAATATGCACTGCCATCCCCCCTCTACTGAAGGTAGTGTCGGTGCTCCACCTCAAGCACACAACGGAATACATATCTCTACCACAGACTCCCCAGGAGATACTAGAAACAAAAGGTGGCCTCCATGCCATGGAGGTGGTTTAATGCAATCACAAACTATACCACCACAAACAGGTGGAGATGGAAGGTGACGCAAGCAAGATCTTCACACATAGTGGTGGCCATTATCCCGGATCATCCACAGGAATGCTGCATGTCAGCATGGGAAAAATCAACACAGAATGGCAAAAATTGCAGAGGCTACTGCCAAGGCTCACCATCAGAACATCCTACACAACACAACAAATCACTAAATTCACACAAACACAGCAATATGCGTACACAATGCATGAGCTACGATACGGCAGAGCACACCGTGTATCATCTTGAAGATGCAACCCACACCATTATTCCATGGCACAGGACACATAGAGGGCCAAAAATAGCGTGCATACAACCAGGGACTTGTGCATGTGACCAACGATAATCTGCCGGCATGTGTGACTAGTACAGCTGTCCATCACTATTTGTATGACATTTACCTTTAATTGCCTCGCATGCAGGTGATAGTGGCTATCCCTTGAAGCCGTAGCTCCTCACCCCTGTCCGAAACCCACAGAACAGGCACGAGGAGGACTACAATTGTTCCCATTCCCGTACCCGTGTGGACATCGAGCAGACCTTTGGCCTGTTGAAGGCACGATTTCACTGCCCCAGCCAGTCAGGTGGGGCACTCCGCTACAGGCATGAGAAGGTGGCCAAGATCATCATGGCATGTGTCAAGCTGCATGATGTGTGCATCTGCCGGAACGTGCCCCTGCCCCCTGACATTGAACTGCTACCACCTGGTGATGATGAAGGGGAGGTAGAAGATGTGGCTGGACATCATAGTGGTGGCGATGCACAGGAGGTCTGTACTGTGCGCAAGTCAGTGATTGCAGAATATTTGTGACACACATGGCAGCAGAGGGTGACATGATGGTTGGACAGAGGGCACTGGGTGTGGGGGTACAACTACACCATGCACTGTAGCTGAATAATTGACACATGCGCAATGATGAATGTCCACTCTGGTCTTGTTTTTCACACAACCGGTGTATTAAATGTAACAAATTAAACATAAATGACAAAACCCTCAACCACCATCACCCCCTCCGCCTCCCCCCACAACTCCCCCACACAAGTCCCATTGAGTCCCTGAAGCCTACATGAGGCTACCATGACAATTACTCGGCACTCCCTGGCCCAGGGGGCGGCATTTCTTGTCAGTGCTGTGTACGGGCCGACCTGCGGAGTGGGCTTGTTTGCGTGGAACTGCAGGATGACGGTGTGGCCGTCTGCTGTGGTACTGTGGCGGGATGCCCTGCCTCCATGGCATCCGCGATGTATCCTAACACCTGGCGGAGGGCTGAGACCTCCTCGCAGAGGCAGATGGTGTTGTCCGAGAAAGATCTCACCATGGAGGCAGTGTTGCCTGAGATGGACCGGCCTAGTGTGGCTAAGTCCGTACGCCACTCCTCTCTGGCCTGCCTATTGTCCTGGATGAACTCACGTACCAGGGCAGTTAGCAGGTCAGCCCGCTGTGGCCCTGTGGGTGCACCTGTGGCGGTATTGGTCCCCTGGCTGTCATGCCCAGCCTGTTCAGCCTCACTAGCCCTTAAAACTGGACTGAATTGTCCCTCTGAGTGCTCATGACCGGACTGCTCTGGGGTGGTGTCATTCCCCATATCGAACGACGATACTTGGGGGGTGGCATTGGAGTTGGGGTATGGACCACATCAGAAAGATCGTCCTCAATGGGGACCCAGATGTCCTCCTGTGTGTCATCCACAGTCAGGGGTGCCGTGGCTGCAACCTCACCAGCCAAACTCGTCTCCTCCGAATGTGGTGCCTCGAATGTGTCATCAGGCTGACCAGTGGGTGGAGAAGGTGGTGGTGATTTGCCCTCCACGGGCCTTGGTGGCACAGGTGCAATGGGTACCTTGGGTGGCTTGGATGCTGGTACACGGCGCCCCCTGGGTTGACCCCTCGAGGTTGACGGCCGGTTGCTGTCATCCTGGGACCTCTTCCTGGGTGTGGCCTGTGCAGGGGTGTTGTCCTGCCCATCGCTGTCATGGTCTGTGCCTGTGGGGGTGGAAGAGAGGGACGGCATGAGTGATGTTTTGATAGACATCATACACACATTGGGACATTTGCTCAGCCACACAATTGGGGGTAATAGGCATTTGTGTTTGGAAGAGCACTTCATTTGATACATGGGTGGTTAATGCAGGCATATGTCAGCATCACACATGTTGGCCAGGAACAGTGCTGTCTGACATGCATACTATTTTGGACATGCACGCTGTGTGACTCGTGGAATTTCCAAATTTGTGTGGTATGTGTCATGTACGATATTGCCTTGCACCAGGCATCTGCATGTGTCTGTGATGCATCAGCCTACTTTGCGGGAGTGTGTGTGTGTGTGTGTGGGCGACCATAGCTTGACTCTTAGAACTGACATTGGGGTTGACATTCATCAGATTTGGCATATCAGTGTTTACTTTGTACACTCACCTCCATCGCCCGATGTTGTGGCCCCACACTCCATCTCGCCTACACCTTCGATGGATTCCATTCCAATCATGCTTGCGCATACGTCCTCCCATGGGGTGAGCTTTATCAGGGAACTGGGACCTCATCCTGCTTCCTGGCTGCGATTGACAGAGAGGATTTTGCCCACCCTTAGTCGAAGGTCGTCCCATCACTTGCAATAGTCTTTCACTGTGTGTGGTTTGTTCCCCACAGCACTAACCTTCTGGGCAACAAGTGCCCAGATCTCTTTTTTCCTTAGCACTGCCTCTCTCTTCATGTTGGTAGAGAAGACAGTGGCAGCATGCTCCTGCAGAGTGTCCACAAGCATCTGGAGCTCATCCTCGTTAAAACGTTCTTTTCTCAGGTGGGCAGCTCCCTTCTTCAGGGCCTTAGGCATTGTGGTCTTGGAGGTGGGTGTTTTTAAACAATCAGCAGTTTCCCAGGGGTCCTGTGTGGTGAGGATGGCAATGGTCTATGTTTTTAAAGATGGCCGCCATGCTCCTTCCCGTTCCTTTGCGATGACGCTACTTCCGGTTCCGCTTATTAGCGGTGACTGTAAATCGCGGTGACCGCTAATTACGGTCACCGATATTTACTGTCACCACCAATGACGCATTGAACAATGTCAGTAGTGTTATCTGCGCTATGCTTGAGGCCGGTAAGTGCTTTTTGGGAGCCTTTTACGGCATGGCGCTGGATACCTTACCGGCATGGCGTAAAGCACATGCCTACGAAGTCGTAATGGTCCTCTATTAGCGGACTGGTGCCAACACGGAAATGCTATTTGCGCCATGCTGGTAAGGGACGTTACTTACCTCCAAACTCGGAATGACCCCCTTGGACTTTTTCTTCATGGTCATGTACATATTAGGAGTTGTCAGAGCCATTTCCAAAGGGATATCTAGGTATGTCAAATAGTTTGAGGCAAACTGTTGTAATTCAAAAACAAACATGTATTTTCCCTTTCCATTATAGGTCTTACAGTTAATGAAAGGGGTCATACCCCTGACATAGACATGCACATGTAAGCTGGTAAGCAACCTATTTTGGAAAAAGATCATCATGCTGCCCTCTATTAGTAGGACAAGCCAACTGCAGCCCAGTTAGAGGAGGATAGACACGGCTGGATTATGCAGATTAATTCTCAGATGAGTCAAGACTCAGCCCAAGACACACACCATAACAACCATCCCCATACATTTTTCAACAGGCCTCGAGATCTTCCAGAAACCTTCTGCAGGGCCTTCCTTCAAGACGGGCAGGTTAAAAAACCAACCGAAATGTAAAAGACTGCATACTTCCTCTGAGCTTTCCTGTCTAGATAACCTAGCAATTTTGAGCATAGGGGAGTAAGGAGAAAGGTAGGTACAAGGGTTTTGTTGCTCTTCTGTTTTTCTATGCATTGTTTCAACAGGCCTAGGCCCCAATTACACTGTGAACTGTAGAAGACTTACAAACTTGATTATGGCTAAATCAAAGATGTGTTCTTATTCTTAAACATTTAGCACAGAAAGAAAATCTTAGGCACTCAAAGACTCCAATGTTCTGCAGTATTACAATGGTATAATGTAAAGGAAAAAATAGAACATATTTCCAAGATGAAATTCAAAAATCTGGCTAATTTTCAGGGAGTCACGAAAATGGCAAATTCAAATTGATGACATACTCCTGCCTGCTGCTATTTAAAGGGTTTCCATTTGTACAAGCTGGTCGGATCACCATTTGTCTTGGCTTTCAGTACATTTTGGTGTACATTTACTTCTGTTACATGCCCATTGTCTCCCCTTTGTGTAGCTGTATGGCAGGTTACTGAGGGGTTCTTTAGTTCTAAACTTTGGGTGCACTGGGGTTCATTTTGGTGGTTTGCAGAGTTAACAAGGACTACCCTGCTCTACAGTCTTGTGAGGCGGCCTAAGTCTGGCATAGAGCAGTGTAGATGCAACATAGCATGCCATAGCGTTATGGAAGCGGTCATGTAACACACACAGGTCCCACCAGCACAAGGCACATCAATCTTAAACTGTACAGCCATTGTACTCTCATATAATATATTATATATTATCAAACACTCCCCCTCTTTCTGACCCATTGGTTCCAACATGGCCTATATTGTGTACACAGATTCATAGCATCCGAGTCTACCCTTGTGTTCTCCAACTACATTCACTTTTCATACACTCTATCCTAGACCAGCCAACTCCTGTCATGCTGATTTGGCAATCCCAAATTATTATTGATGATTATGCACCAGGATTAATGATAACCTTGTGTCAATGCACTTCAATTTAACTGGGCAGCTGCAACACATTTCAATGAAGGCAATACCTCAGATGTCAGGGATACTCATTATATGTCTTCCAGGCCACTGGTGGCCCTTCAGTCCATTTGTAGTGACCTCATGAGCTCATGTATGCTCATCCAGTGCACGGATGGGCCCTATTCGACGAATGCCTTCAGAGTTTAGAAGATGTCAAACCATAGAAGTGTATTTATTTTTCAATCAACTTCATCTGCTGCTTAAAGGATTTTTTTAAAAAACGAGATAGGAAAATACATATTTTATTAAATAAGAATTGATGAAGCTATAAGCTTTGGATTTAAAATGTTAACATGTTTTTGTTTGGACACCAAGGTTTTTTTTTAAAAAGATGCAGCCTTGCTTGTGAAGTTGCTGTGATCATATGCAAGGACATGCTCCCAATACCAAAACAATGTCTTCCACTGCCAAGTGATGCCTCCTTTACATCATCTTAAAGTCACCAAATTAAAACATCAGCCTCACATGTACTGTTGATCCCATCATAAGAAAAGTGCTGCATCAAATGCTTGAGTAATGGCTATTAATGGCTTATCCAAGGTATGGTCGCCTCTTGGCCCTATTGCCGGTGAACATCTATGGGTCCATTGAGTGACAGAAAAGGGTCCAATCCTTGTAATAAGATGCAAAGATATCTGTCTTCAGTTTCAATTTAAAGGTTAGGAAATGGGGCGTTGCCCTCACATGCTCCAGAAATGCCAGTCAATGGCAGCTGGTGCCTTATCATCATGTTACTGGCTCAATTTCCTTTAGAATGCATGATTTTAAGATATGTTCCTACAAACATAATTTGTGAAATTCCCAAATGTCTGCAAATGTGTTGAATCCCGTCTTGTTTTTGATCAGTTTTACAGATCAAAGGTTCTTAAAATGCGTGATTTTGCAGTTTCCCTTTTATACAATCATTCCATGTGGAAGCATGCCAAACCTCCGTGTGACTTGCTCTTTCCATCCTTTCACTTCTTGTGGATATCACCTGCCCAATGTGCTTTACAATGCACCATTTAGCACTAGATCCTTGCTGGAAACCACCAAATACTTCCTCATTGGGTCTGATTACAGATGACTTGGGAACACAATCACCAACTATTTTTGCATTCACTTGTTACAGGGCTGGGAGACAATACATCCCTGGCATTACTCCCATGGAATGTTGCTGCCTGCAAATACCACTCTATTACAAGGAGGTATATCACCTAGAAGGCATCCTATTTTTCCTTCCTCTTATAAAGCACGGAAGCACACCACTTTACTTCAATATTGAAACACTTTTTCTATTAGGATATTCTAAGGGGATGAAAATGGACTATGCCATGCAAAAAAGGGCCTGATTTGACCCTGTTGCTACTCAAGATTAATGTATAGTAGCGGTATCATCCACTCTTGTACATAAACCATTGTTTATTGCGGAAGTGAGGCAGATGTTTTTTTGTGTCCTTCACTGCTGTTGTCACGGAATTCCCCCTTTCTCACCTGGGAGCGATCCTTGTAGGATTTCTTGGGCGGTGTCTTACGCACGGACCTCGTCTTGTATAAGCCCGCGCAAGCCTCTTCTGGCTCCAGCATGCGTTTAGAGCTCCAGGATTCAGACACTCCGGGATCCAGGAACTAAGAGGGTAAGCACACAGCACACGAGTCTGGGAAACAAGGAGGAAGGAAGAGGGTAATGGGAATGGAATTAGGAGGTCCAGGAACAAGGACAACAGTGTAGCGAACTACGGAGCACACGTCTAGTCGCTACTTTCAGTAGCATTGAGACGCGCGGGCCCGCAGGGGCGCGGCCTATTTGTAAATACGCTACGTCTGGCGTAAGGACAAGGAATATGTTGCACGTTAGACGGCCATGTTGGGAGTATCAAGGAGTGCAAGCCCCGTTGTGACAAGGACCATGAGGTCCAAAAGGGGTGTGTTCTGCGGATCATGACAGCATGCCCCCTCCGAAGACTCGTTCAACCGGGTTTGCCCGGGTGTATGGGATGGTATCTTCTGAGCAATTGAGGGGTATTAAGGTTAGAAGCTGGTTCCCAGGTTCTTTCTCTTGGAGGATATCCTTTCCATTCAACCAGGTATTGAAGCTGACCCCTTTTATACCTGGAATCGCAAATTCGGGACACTTCATATTCCACTTGGTTGTTCACCACCACCGGAGGGGGCTGCAAGATTTCCGGGAAGATTGGATGTAGGGTTTTAATAAAGAAGTGTGAAAAACTGGGTGAATCTTCTTCCAGGAGTCGGGTAGCATGAGTCGGTATGAGACAGGATTTAGGATTTCCTTGAAGGGAAATGGACCATAGTACCGGGGGGCCAGTTTGTTTGGCCGTAAGTGTCGGGGTAGTAGCTTCGAGGACAACCAGACTTGATCACCAACTGCATATGAAGGCCCTGGTCTTCTTTTAGAATCAGCATTTTGTTTAGTTCGTATTCTGGCCTTCTCTAAGTGTTCCTTGGCTTCCTTGTGTACATTGATGAGTGTTTCCATCCAGGAGTCAACGGTAGGAACAGGTGTGGGATGTGGAAGAACAGAGGGTAACACTGATGGATGGAATCCTTGACTGCAATAAAAGGGGCTGGTGTTGATTGCCGAATGATCGGAATTGTTGTACGCAAACTCAGCCACGGGTATTAGGAGCGGCCAGTCGTCCTCAACCTTAGTGGCGAAACAGCGAAGGTATTGTTCCAGGGTCTGGTTTACACGTTCCGTAGCTCCATTGGTTTGTAGATGATAACCTGATGAGAGAGCGCGTTGGATTCCCAGAATGCGACAGAGATGTTTCCAGAATTGTCAGACGTATTGAGGTCCTCGGTCTGATATGATCTTGGAAGGAAGTCCATGTAGGCGGAAAATGTGTTCCAGGAAGATTCCAGCTAGCTCTGATGACGACGGTAGTTTATGCAGCGGTGTAAAGTGGGCCATGTGAGTGAACAAGTCAATGGTAACCATGATAGTCGTGTATCCCCTGGAAGGTGGCAATTCCACAATGAAGTCTGTAGCGATGAATTCCCATGGTCTTGTTGGTAGAGTAGGTTGTAGTAGGAGACCTTCTGGTCTCTTGTTATCGTGTTTGTTCTGATTACAAATAGAACAAGCTTGGATGTACAGTTGTATGTCTGTCTTCATTCTAGGCCACCAAAATTGTCTTTGTATAAGACGGAGGGTGTTGGTGATGCCACGATGTCCAGAATGAAGGGTATCGTGGCAGAGGTTGATTATCCTTTGTTGTAATTTCTGTGTGGGGATGACTAGAACATTATCCTTGAACAAATATCCTTCCTTGATTCTTAGATTCCATTGATTCTTCCTTGAAATATCCTTCCAGAGTTCGGAGCATTGGGTTTG
Source organism: Ambystoma mexicanum (assembly GCF_040938575.1). Lineage (NCBI taxonomy): Eukaryota > Metazoa > Chordata > Amphibia > Caudata > Ambystomatidae > Ambystoma > Ambystoma mexicanum. The sequence goes on along the minus strand of NC_090930.1, from coordinate 1,219,521,214 downwards.
TATCCAAATTTCTTCGAGGAGACTGACTGCTTGGGCTTCAAAAATCGTGTGGGGTAACATCTTGGGATAGGTCCGGTCTTCAATTGTTTCGTAGTCAGGACGTCGGCATAAGGCATCAGCAATTATGTTCTGTGATCCGGGGACATGGTGGATGTGGAACTGGTACTGGGCAAAGAAGAAGGCCCAACGGGCCTGACGACTGTTCCTACACTCCAAGGATTGTAGAACTTGAAGATTCTGATGGTCCGTGCGGACCTGGACTGGATGTCTCGCTCCCAGGAGTAGGTGTCGCCATTCGGTGAAGGCTTGACGGATGGCTAACAGTTCCTTTTCCAGGACAGAGTAATGTGTCTCACTGGGAGTCAGAGTTCTTGAAAGATAAGCAATGGGGTGTTCCATCTTGTCCTCGAACTGTTGCTTCAGCACTGCTCCTATGGCGTAGTTAGAGGCATCCGTCTCCACTATGAATGGTCGATTTATGTCGGGTTGTGCTAGGATGGGGGCTTCAGTAAACTCTATCTTTAAACGTTGGAATGCCTTGTCTTGAGGTGTAGACCAGAGAAAGGGAGTGCCTTTCTTCAAGAGTACAATGATCGGCTGAACAATCTCAGAAAAGGTGAGTATTAACTTCCGGTAGAAATTGGCTAGCCCCAGGAAGGATTGAACTTGTTTCACAGAAGTGGGAGCCGGCCAGGATAATATGACTTTTACCTTCGACTGATCCATACCAATTCCTTCTGGACTAAGGACAAATCCTAGGTAATGAACAGAGGTCACACTAAACAGGCATTTCTCGGGTTTGGCTAGGAGTCTATGTTCACGTAGTCGTCGTGAGACAGCCTTAACATGTTCTTCATGCCTTAGAAGGTCCTTGGAATAGATCATGATATTGTTCAGGTAGACGATGACGAAGATGAACAGCATATCGGAGAACACCCTATACATGAAACGTTGAAAGACGGCAGGGGCATTATCAAGTCCAAAGGGCATTACCAGATATTCAAAGTTTGCAAAGGGTGTTCGAAAGGCTGTTTTCCATTCATCTCCTTCCCTGATATGGATCAGATGATAGGCACCCCTGAGATCCAGTTTCGTTAAGATTACAGCTCCTCTCACCGCTTCCAGGATATCCGAGATCAAGGGTAAAGGGTAGCGGTCCTTGAGGGTGCATTGATTTAATCCACGATAATTGAGGCAAGGTCTAAGTTCCTTGGTGTCCTTCTTGGGAACAAAAAACAGTGAGGCTCCAGCTGGGGATTTCGATGGTTTTATGGTGCCATTTTCAAGGTTGGTATCCAAGTATTCTCGTAGGGCTCTCTTTTCAGGTTTGGATAGGATGAACATCCTCCCAAAGGGAATCACTGCTGAGGGTTCTGTGTCTATGGCGCATTCTTCAGGTCTGTGAGGGGGTAGAGCCTGGACTATGGCAGTTGAGAACACATCAGCATAACTCTGATAGGCCTTTGGAACGGATACGATATTGGAAACCATGAGTGGAACTTGCTGATCTATTGATGGTTCTTTGGAAGGTGTCACGGATGGTTCCAGGAATAGACAGTGAGACATACAAAACTCAGATCCAAGAAATAAGGATCCTGCTGCCCAGTTGATATAAGGATTATGCTTCTGTAACCAGGGCATACCCAGGACCATGGGATAATGAGCAGACTTAATGATGTCAAATCTGATCAGCTCTTGGTGATGGTTTATTGAAAGTTCGATCTCTTTAGTCTGCAGGCTTATAGGCAATGAAGTGAGGGGTCTTCCATCGATCGTTTCCACCGGTTCATGGTACTTCGTGTCTCGTAAGGAATGTGGTGACACATAACCCAATCTTGATCAATGAATACTCCCATAGCTCCGCAGTCAACCAAGGCCAAAATGGAGTAGGTCTAATTCTTGGATGGCGATAGAAGGGCCTGTACAATCACTAGGCTGTTTTGTCCAGGAGAGTTCAAGGATGGAATAGACGTGGAGCAAACATCTCTCTCCCGAAGCCTTGCTCCATCTAGGATCGGCAGCTGGCGTTTCCTGAACGCAGAGGTGGGGCTAGAGGGCATTCTCTAACCAGGTGTTTATCTGAGGCACAGTACATGCATAGCCCCGTATGAATCCTTCTCATCCTTTCTTGCGGAGATATGGGTCCACGGAAGGCTCCTATCTGCATAGGTTCTGGTTCAGTAGCTGACCCTGGATTTGTGTCAGTCTTGGAGGTAATCTCGAAGGATGCCTTCGGGGGGGTTACTTTGGATTTCCTTTTTTCTGCCTTTCTTTCCTGGATATGAAAATCTATTTGCATGGCAAGGTCCAAAAGGGCCTGTAACGAGCTTGGGCGAGCCACTCTGGCCAATTCATCTTTGATCTCCTCATTCAGTCCCCTTCTGAAAAGTGTAAAACTTGCTTCAGGAGACCAGTCAGCTTCCTTGGTCAATTGCTTGAATCGGGTTACATACGTAAGCATATCCTGGGATCCTTGATGAACGTCTAGCAAGCGCTCCTGGGCACTATAGACCTGCTCTGGGCAGTCAAACATGTTTTTAAGGGCTTGTATGAAACCGTCGTAGTCATCCAGGAGGGCATCACCAGAATTGACTAAGGGCGTAGCCCAAGTTAGAGCATTTCCGGAACGGTGTGAAATTATGAAGCCAACCTTAGCCCTAGGGGTGGAAAAGTAGTAAGGCTTAAAAGTAAAGTGAACCAAACAAGAATCAAGGAATCCACGAAGGGTTTTTGCCGACCCATCGTATTTGTCAACAATGCCGCCCTGCAATACGCATTCCTTTGTGGCAGAATCACAGGATAGAACTAATTGTTTGAGAGCAGCGTTTTCCGCCTTTAAATTTTGTACCTCGGTCGTTAGTTCATGAGATCCTGAATAGCCGCTTCCTTGTCGGCTTCGACTTCAGTCGTTTGGCGTCTCAAACTGTCACGGAATTCCCCCTTTCTCACCTGGGAGCAATCCTTGTAGGATTTCTTGGGCGGTGTCTTTTTACGCACATACCTTGTCTTGTATAAGCCCGCGCAAGCCTCTTCTGGCTCCAGTGTGCGTTCAGAGCTCCAGGATTCAGACACTCCGGGATCCAGGAACCAAGAGGGTAAGCACACAGCACACGAGTCTGGGAAACAACGAGGAAGGAAGAGGGTAATGGGAATGGAATTAGGAGGTCCAGGAACAAGGACAACAGTGTAGCGAACTACAGAGCAATCGTCTAGTCGCTGCTTGCAGTAGCATTGAGACGTGTGGGCCCGCGGGGGCGCGGCCTATTTGTAAATACGCTGTGTCTGACGTAAGGACAAGGAAGATGTTGCACGTTAGACGGCCATGTTGGGAGTATCAAGGAGTGCAAGCCCCGTAGTGACAAGGACCATGAAGTCCAAAAGGGGCGTGTTCTGCGGATCATGACAGCTGTAAAGAGCACCAAAGCTGTTATCTGCTTTTTTTCCACTCTTGATTTGTGAAGGAGCTGCCCCTTTAAATGGCGAAACTTTTAAGGAACACTTCCTATGCGGAGCGTAGCGGAAGTGAGGCAGAAAAGTTTTGATGTTCCTCACTGCTGTAAAGAGCACAGAAGCTGTTATATGCATTTTTCCACTCGGAACTTGTGAAGGAGCTGCCCCTTTAAACGGGGAATCATTTAAGGAGCACTTCCTACGCGGAGCATAGCGGAAGTGAGGCAGAACTGTTGTGCCATGTTGCTCCGGGTTCGTGGATTCTGGTTCCGGGACCTTGGATTTGCCTCCGCTCCTATTCTTGCTCCTTCCCAGTGAACTCATTACGAACCTACTGTGAATGCGCTTTAAAAAAGTGCCCTATCGCCCGGTGTACAGACGGCTGTTACTGAAGGTGAGCTTAGCCAGTGATTATAACTTTCGCATTTGTGGCAGCGGCTGTTTTTAACTGTGTCCCGCTCCGCGCCTGCTTTGCACGCATTAGTGACTCTGGTGTGCCCAGCTAAACTCAGTGCTGTAGTTGCACATATCTTTCTCTTCCCCTTCCCCCCTACTCTCCTCTCTCTTTTCACCACCCCTTTCCATTTCCCCACTCTTCTGACCTTTTGCCCTGCCAGCGTTTCTTCGCTGGTATGCTGGGCAAAAGGCAAAACCGTACCAAGGCTGCGGCTTGCCGCATTAAGAAGCCCTAAGGTCTGTGTTCCGGAAAGTTTGCTGACGCAAGTATACCTGTCCCGGTAGCCGTGGGACAGTGTGTGACTGCTGTGCCCCCTGTGGTGGAGGTGCAGATCGCACGGAGAAGCCCTATGGATGCTTACTTCCCTATTAAACCACTAGGGGCTCTGGCTGCACTCCCAATATTGGCCGAACGTAATCACTCACTGGAGGGCGATATCAGCTCTCACCGACTTGACTTGGACAATGATTCCTTATTACACCTGTGCTATGTTCTCCAAGGCAGTGCCTTGCCTGCCTTTGGTTGCTGGAAAAACTGGGCCTGCGGTTCCTCTGTGGGTACCGGCAGTGGGTACTTACAGCTCTGAACCGGGGGCGGCTGCGGCTGCTTTCTCAAATAGGGTTGGAGCCTTGGGCCTTCCTCTCCCTCTTTGTTCCCCACCTTTGGTTCCTTTTCCACTCCCCATTTCTTCTTCTATTCTGCTGCCACTACCAAGTATGCCGACAAATCAGAGACTATCAGCGAGCCCCAATCTGCTCTATGAGTCTGGATCAGCCCTTGACGCTTATAGCACAAATGAAATGTCTGGAACCCTGCAAAGTAATGGAGTATTACACTTTGTTGTTAAGATCTTTCTGAACCTTTGTGGGGCAATGCATGAGGATCTCACAGTGCAGGGGACTACGATATCTGCGATGCACAATTTATTAATCAACTACAAACTTGTTATGTTGCACTCTCCAAAATCTCAGGAGCAGCTAAAGCAGCAAAATAACATCCGGCTATTAACTGCATCTTCTCCCTCCCCACCAATTTTAATTCCTGACGAGAATCAGGTTCCCAACAACAAACTTTTGAACATTAGTGATGCAGAAGTGAGTTCTTCTGCGTTCTTTCCCTCCAGGAAACAACTTAGACTGCCCAAAAAATTACAAGTAAAAGCTATTAAGCAGTCTAAGTGTAAAACTGTACTGCCCGGTCAGAACTCACCCGCTAAAGACCAACCTTTAAATTCTACTCTTCGACCAGAAATTAACATCATGGTGAAAGAAACAATGGACAAGGGTGGCACGATGCAAGAGAGGGTCTGTACAGACTGTGGGAACTCTGACAAGTTTGTTGGTGGTGGAAGCTCCAGTAAATGACTCAATTGTGCCTGAACAGCAAATTGCCTCTAGCAGTCTTGACATTCATCCCTCTAAAAGCAAGGGCACGGTAAGTGAGGAAAATAGAGCTCCCCACACGGCCCTGCATGATCTTGGTCGACAACAAAGTCCTTGAAATGACCCACCAGTGGTGCTGGATGCAAAAAAAGTTACTGTTACCCCAGCGGATCAATCTAAAGTGTCTCCCCAACTTAATCCATCTACAGTAATGGCGTTGTTCTATAAGACACCCTTGCTGAGGATTCTGAACTCTGGGGACTTCTATTTTGCTGAACCCCTTCGAAATCTGTGTCAAAAGACAATGCAGCTCTAATCAGGCAGCATCAGCCATCCTTGGTTCACCTGCGCTTCTTACTAGACATCCCACTACTCTCAGAAGAGAGGCCTTCAGTGTGTATTGAATGCAAGTGCGCACGGGCTGGTGCAAAATCTCCAACTATACAAAACATCCCTTAAACTGCTGCAAGGTTTGACGATGCCTAAGGATGGGAATGACTACAGAGAATGATCCCTCAAAAGAAGCTGTCCCAGTGAAACAACTCCATTCTTATTTGGAATACCAGGGGTTTTAATCATTGGCTACACCAGGGTGGGTCTCGAGATCTACATATGGCATGCAGCATCTTTGTGCTGCTGGGTTAACTTTAAAACTGACATAGATGGTTACGTCCTCTTTCAAACACCAGCTACAAAAGGTGCTCGTGGGCGACCAGTTGGTGGCCTTCTGATTGGAGCCATAAACAACTTTAACCCAAGAATTGTCATCTATGCCCAGCGGGTGGTAATATACTGGCTGTGGAAGTATCTGTCATGGAAGGAGGAGGGACTCAAAAGAATATGCTGGTAGTAAATATGTATGATCCGCCTGGGACTTGTACACCTGAGGTTATGTTTGATGACCTAGACTTGATATTGTCATCGTGGTATAATGCTTCAACTAGTAGTTTGGTGGTTCTTTGTGGAGATTGGAATGCCAAAGGAATATATAAAGATGGGAGTGGGGTGTACGAAAATGTATCTGAGCACTGTATTATGAAGTGTCAAAAATCTAATGACAGATGAAGGCAGTCGTTGGATTTCCTACAAGAATGAAATCTGGCTATGTTGAACGGATGCACTACCGGGGATCAACCTGGCTGTGCAACTTGGTCAGCAGATTCAAGAGAGGCAACACCGGATTATAATGCTGGCAACAATTGTTTGCTGGAACGTGTAGCATGTCTAAAAGTGACCCCTAATGACTACAGTGACCAGGCAACTCTTGTGCTGGCAGTTATGCCGACACTGCGGAAACCCCCTTGTGTGGGGATTTGATCCCCAACCATGGGGGAATACAATTCGCGGGAGTCAGAGTAAAATTGATAGGTTATGCACCTCGGCTTTCCTCTTGGGGTTTGTTGATGGGTGTAGCCTTAGAGGCAAAGATCCGGAGGCTATTGTAGCCTGGATATATAGGCTAACCCATACAATTGATAAGTGAGATGGAACACCCAGTCACGATTGGAAAGGCAGGGGATTAAACCTTTTGACATAAAGGAGCAGGTATTCCATTGGGCCTAATGCTGAGCGCCAGCCTGTTTAACCAGTAAAGATCCTGGATGGCAAGTGCCTCAACGCCATACAGGATAGAGGAAACGAAACACTGTCTATAGAGCCCTAGTAATTCCAGATATACTAAATCCTGCATGACCTCTGGCAAACCAGCAAGCCTGGAGAGTGAAATGTTTTGCTCTTCATGTTTTATTATTGATTAGATGACTATAATCGGACTGGACATTGATCTCTAAGCCCATGTAGGAGTAAGACAGAACATAATCGATTGTACCAATTAGAGTAGCCATCCGAGTCCTAGTAACCTTTTTCCTGGAGAGCAGCGTTACTTGTGTATGAATTGTGTTCAATGGATTGTGTTCTATGGCTGAACTGTATTATAGGTGAACAGTTTCTCATGTTTTGCATGATAATTGTTCTATGGTCTATGGAAGAGCTATATTTGTATTTGTAGTTGGATCTGTATTTGATTTTGATCTTGCTTTTGTGTAAAGTTATAGATTGAACTAAAACACAATAAACGAATAATAATAAACCATTGTAATCTTCAATATGAAGTTGAAAATGCTTAAAACAATATTTTGTATGTAATTATTAACCAAATTTGGCAAGCAACATTTTATTCATTCCTCTAAGGTAGCCACCATGATTACAGTAAACATGTAATTAAATGGGAGTGTCAGATGAACAATAGAGATAATCACAAAAAAATACTCTGTGCCAGCAATGTGGCCCAGGAAGTGGTATTTAAATATTGTCCTATTCTATCAATAATACCACCTTGATGTGCTGTTGAGGATAACAGAATACTTTTTGGGACTTGAAAGCCCACTGTCTCCAAAATAGAATTGTACTTTTTAGGGGGAGCTTCGAGTGTTGGGCATTGGCCAGTGATCAATGCAACCTCCGGACAAAGATCAAACACACCTTTTGAGCCCATAGAAATTGTTTGTGGTTCCCCTATCAACAGAGAAGAAAAGAAACACTTCAATATTTTTTTCTTTACATCAAGGGAATTGAACTTTATTAAATCAGTGTATCCCACTTCCCTATATTTTATTAACAACATTCACATTCTTACACATCCTGATCTTTGACTAGGCCACATTCTCTAGTATTGGCACATGCATGACTCTTACTCACCACCTTATCTGTGTTATTGTATATGGATACTGCAGGTATGTTAAGCCTACATATCTGCCAGTATTGACCATGCTTTTGAGCCCCTGAAGCACCTAACACTAATTGAACTATAATTTATAATTATTCCTAAACTGCCACGGAATTACAATGTATATAGTCACTCAACACATTCTTGACTGTATCTTTTCCCTCAAGAAGATGGTACCTACATAGTGAATTAGCATGCATTATACAAGCCATTTCTCCTGCCCGAATCCTTCCTTGCATCTACAATCTTCTCACTTTCCCGTCCTACAGTGGTTATTCAGTTCAGTATAAAAACATAGAAACATTGTGTAACGTAAACTGAAATAATTAAATTGGCCATCATGGCTTGTGACAAATTGGATTCTGCCCTGCAGAAGTACAAGGAAGCTTAGGGGCTAAGATCCCCACTAAGCCCTCACACTTCTACAAAGAAAGAACAGACATAATCATAAAGGTGAAACAGGCCCAGTTATGATATATACATCCTTTGTCTTTTGTGGTAATGTGGACCTCGTAAAGGCTATGCTCATAATGGGTGTGTGCATGTGATTCAGTAGAGACACAAACAGCAAAGCATAACCATCTAAAATAAAGGGAATGTCCAATCAAAGTTCACTACAAAATAGAACACCTACTGCAAAATAACGAAATAGAAAAACACTACTCAAAGCCCACCCCTCAGGAAAGAACAGAGTATAAGTAAAGATAGCACAATGTAGCAAGCTGACATGTGAATCAGGGGTGTAAGGCAAGTTGAAGCCACAGTATCTTTGTAAAAGGATATTTTTCCTGAAGTTAAGAAGGTATTTAGTGACCTAATCAGTATATAGCGCTCTGAACTGAACAAAAGGGACACTTAAGAGTCAGTAGTAGCATTGTATGGTTCTTGGCAGTTTGGCAGCATTGAACAGGCTTCGGGGTGCTGTTCCAGCAGTTAGAAACAGGTTCTACTGTGTCACTTCATTGTTGCAGGTGGGGGCAGGCATCGAGCGTTTATTGCGTTCCAAAAGAGTGTGCGTCATGAGGGCCACCAGTGTCGGTTTGTCAGTTAACCGGCTGGTGACTGGATGCGTGGTTTGAGTGGAATGGTTTGAGTGTTGTGTTCTAGGACTGCAGTTATAAGGCTCCTCCATTGTTTAGTCCCAGTGAAGATCTGCAGTGGAGATGCTGACAGTACGGAGAGTCAGTTTGAAGACAGTGGGTGAAATGCTGAGCTTCAGTTTTGAGCCAGTGCAACAATGCACTCAGTTAGTTGGCTCAGTGGGATGGTGAACTGGTTTGAATCTGTAGTTCAGTGATTTGGGAGCACAAATCATATTGTTCTTTATGGGGATTGGAATTAAGTTGGGTTCAAAGAAGGCTTTCTGAATTTCAAACATGATATTTGGGAAGGGCGAATCGTAAGGGCCACCATGATCTGTTTGACAGTCGCTTCAACTGCGAAGATGCAGGAGACTGGATGTGTATTCCGCTGGATCAGTTAAATCTAACACTTTAGGAGTTGCAGATCATTAGAGCCACCAAGGTCAATTTGGCGGTAGCAAAGAAACTGTAGACTGGAATGCGCAGTTCCATTCAAGCAGCTAAATGTAGTGTTTGATGATTGGGGTTTGATGGACCAACAAGGTTGGTTCAACTGGTGATGGCAATCTACAGGCAATAAAGATGCTGGCAGTTTGAGAGACAGTTTCGAAGGTGGCATATGCAATGATGAGAGTGTAGTTCAAGCTGAGGCAACAAAGAGCTTGGCTAGAGCAGTGTGGCTGTGAACAGCTTCAAACACGCATTACAGCGGTTCGAGGCGATGGAGTGCCAAAACCACCTTCAGGGAGTGGTTTGAAGGCATCGAAGCAGGCTTGAATCACAGCTTGAATTGATTTGGCAGTAGGAATGTAGATTTTCTGAATACCTTGGTTCTATGGTTGCTGTGAATTCCAATCCAGTGGCTCAATGATAGGTTTTTGTCCATGTTCACGTTCTTCCAAGCACTAGGCAGGTTTGCCCACAGCTGCAGTTGTCCTAAAATGCAGCAAAGTCCTGGGCACCATTGTGGCTGGAGAGATGTATGTCTCATCCCAGCAGCAGGTCATCCCCAATGGCCCTGGGGGAGGGGTTGGGGACAGAGCTAACCTCTCTACCTGCAGCCTCAGTATCCACTTCACTGATAGAGGACTTTGGAGAAATCAACTCTCCAAACACAGGTCCAATGAATTCTCCCTTAGGTTTATGTTCAAGGGTGAATTTAAGAAGTAGTGTGAGACCCCTTATATTAAATGCAAAATCCTGCAGGTGATTGGACTAAAGCTAGCATGCTTTAGGGCTCCAATCCCTATTCTTGAAAGAAGTGGACTTTGCCTTCTGTCATCACATCCACACTTGTTTGTGTTAGAAAAAGATAGACGCAGAGAGAAACAAGATGGTGGAACCTTCCCCCAAATGTACTCCCTGTCTACACTAACACACCCCTTCCTGTCTCAATAGGATGAAAAGGTGTCTTTATTATGCAGCATCCTCATGTGAGGCTTCTTCTTTTCAAGGTCTGTGCTTCTTTGATTTGTGGGTCCAGCACAGCTTCCTGTTGGCTGTCTATGGAGGACGGTGTTACCTAACCACTCAAAGAGATCAAAGAAGAGGCATGGCCATTCAGGTTCCTGCACTCTCACTTGGCAGGATCAGCCTGTCTGGCCAGAATACACATCATATTTCACAGGTGATCTGGCTGACAGGATCTGACACCTGTGTGAAATCAAATTGAATGTGGCTGATATGCTTATGAGCAGTGCCATGCACCATGCCCTAATTCTGGCCTTGCTTATATTAGTTAACCATGTCACCAGCATGGGCTACTCATAATCATAATATTTTGGGACCTGGGTACATATCTTATCTGTCATTTCGCCTGCACTTCAGCTGTCAAGAGGGCCCATTTAACCTGAACCTGCTCAGTGCCACTGAAGGGCAGGTTCTGCAATCAGACTACTGATGCAGCAGGGCCCAAGTGAACATTATGCTTTTGGCATGGAGCTTGGGAAAGGGGAACATAATCAGCAAATTACCCTTTTAGAGATGGAATTACCCACATCGTTTTTTTTTTAATTAATAAAAATCAAAAAGGCCAGGGCTTCTACACCCTTGCCAACTGGCAGTTTCACAAGTATTGCCTGACACCTTTCTCTGACTCCATTGTACTGCGAATATAGTGTATTAAACCTTTTTGGAATAATAGCTTTTCCGTATGTTTTGTTCAATTGGTAAAATAAACAATTTGGTCATTCAGTAAGGAAGACCACTAATGTTAATATAGTAGTTTTACATGTTATCGTACATTTGACATACCCATGTAAAGAGAGACACGGATTCAATTTTAATCCATGCTCTTCAACATTATTACATACATATTTTGCAGAAGTTCATTTGTGTTCATGCTCTCACCTCACTTGAGCATCATTTAATAATGGTTTTGCCTGACATATTTCTATAAAGATTTCTTACAAAATGTCTAAAAGCTTTTTCTAGCAATTTATGTGCTATACTTTGCAAGTAAACTTTACTAAACAGCGAATGATGCTATCATAGTATCTAAACCAAAGACTGTGCTACTGTTACTGCAACAGGGATATTTGGAGATCAAATAATGGATTAGACCGTGGCCAAATTATATGATGCTTGGCAAATCATAATCCATTATATCAAAACATTGTGAGTAAATAGCAGTGGTTCAGTTAATATTCAGAGACATGCACTTTACAAAAAAATATTCATAATGTTTTAATAGATAAAAGAGTGTTCCAAGCCGAATTTGGATGGGTAGTTTGTGTGCGTAGATGTGCGTAAGATTAGTTCTTTCATATATCCTCTACAGTAATTAATATAAAGCTGAAATCTCATGGCACATGTTGACATTTTAATGCCAGAGAGCAAGATGTAAAAACTATATCAAACTTTGGAAAAAATGTGAATCATTACAAGATTGTGTATGTAACACTGGTTTTTTATTTAGCGCTCAGATGTTTGACCATATGTTGCCTTTTTGCTGCCAGGGAACCTTGTTTCTAGAACCATATGCCATCTAGGCAAATAATGGCAATTAGTGAAGAACTTCTTTGATTGAAATGTGTGTTATCGCTAATGTTCAGTAATAGTTTCTGATTGATAAGATGGTTGTAAAGGCAAGTCCGTCTATGCACACACTCGAGAGTAAAAACAACCTGCTAGGGAAAAGGCCAAGTGGTTAGATTAATGCAGAGGCAGCAGTAGGTTTTGAAAGAATGTATTAAGTAACAGCCTTAGCAACAGCAGGCACTGCTACCCAGCCACTCTGCCAACTGTAAACGACTCTATTCCAGAACCCCCACTCCAAAGATAACATTCTGTATACAGAAGCCTCTGACATCATAATGTGAAGCAAAGCTGCACCAGTAAGGAAGCATAAACTTACAATACATTTTCACACAGTATGAACATTAAATGTATAAATGTGTAAACACTAATAAGCATTGTAAATCCTAAACCTAACAAACTTCTTTGATTCAAATGTGTGTTTTCGCTAATGTTCAGTAATAGTTTCTGATTGATAAGATGGTTGTAAAGGTAAGTCCTTCTATGCACACACTCCAGAGTAAAAACAACCTGCTAGGGAAAAAGGCCAAGAAATAGCTTTTGCAAGAATAACAAGGTTTAATTGTACAGAATACAAATGCCAGAAAAGGACTCTGCTGCCTGAGAGCGCTCTGGCTCTAACAGTTACAAACATCAGCTTAAGAAGGAACATTTCCTCATCATATAGTATACAAATTGGTGCCACCGATTGGTGGGATCCTAAACATGGGCCTGCTCCATAGCGGGTGACAGGCAGTAATTGGTTGTTTCTTGTCCCGTCGATCAGCGTCCACGTGGGTCGGCTGGGCTCATCCTCTCAGTGAAGTTGGGGCCATGCATTAAACATTGTTTCTATCTAAACTAAATATACAGAGTCGGAATATTAACTAATTGTGGCAGGCACCTGGGTGTCCCAGGAAGTGGTGCCAAGGAAAAGGGAGGATAAAATACAGTCATGCTGACCCACACATTCAGGGCTTCGTTGATACCGCAGTTCCTGCACTCAAGGTCCCCACCCTGGGGTTTGATCTTTAATTTATCCAACCTAGTACCTCGTGTTATATGGGGCATTTGTTGTTGCCTAGAAGAAATATTTCTGCGCATGCTTAGATCTCCTGCGGATACTTGATGAGGGTTGGGACCTGTGGGTCACGTTCATGTCAAGGAAAACAAAGGTGTAGGGGTCGGGACGATGGGGCGAGGCTGGCTACGGCCTGGCTGGGTGGGGGTGAGAGACCTCCTGGCAGTTTATTGGAGATTAATGGATTTAGCGCGGAGCCTAGTGCTGTCTCATGCTCTTGCAGGGTGCATTTTGGTGAAAGATACAAAGAGGGTAATTCATAGAATTCAGCGCACAAGTGGCACACGCGGCTGGCGCACAGTGTGCATGTGCGAATTTCTGCGCCAGCTGCGTGCGCTAAAATCCATTTCTGCACACAGCGTATTCATGGATTTTAGTTTCCAAAACCAGCCATGGCACAGAGTGGCGCAGCGACCCTGCAGCAGCGCCAGTTATGCCCCCAACCCCTCCCCGCACGCCTCTGAATACACGTACCCCGCTGCACGGGGAGTGTCACACGCGATTGGAGCGGGTTCGCGTATAACAGGCGTTTGCGGGAAGTTCCACACGCGAAATACCCTGGGTGAGTGGGGTACGTGAATTCCTGGAGTGCACAGGAAGTTTCACACGCGATTGGAGAGGGGAACGTGTATTTCGGGGATGCGCGGGAAGTTTCACACGCAAAATGCCCTGTGCGTGTGTATTCCTGGGGTGCGCGGGAAGTTTCACGCGCGATTGGAGCGGGGTACCTGTATTTCAGGGGTGCGCGGGAAGTTTCACATGCGAAATGCCCTGTGCGAGTGGGGTACGTGTATTCCTGGGGTGCGCGGGAAGTATCACACGCTAAATGCCCTGCGCGAGTGGGGTACGTGTATTCCTGGGGTGCGCGGGAAGTTTCACACGCAGTAGGCCCTATGGAGTGGGGTACATGTATTCCTGGGATGCGCGGGAAGTTTCACACGCGATAGGCCCTGTGCGAGTGGGGTACGTGTATTCCTGGGGTGCACGGGAAGTTTGGCAAACGATTGGAGAGGGGAAAATGTATTTTGGGAGTGCGCAGGAAGTTTCACATGCGATAGGCCCTGTGCGAGTGGGGTAAGTGTATTCGTGGGGTGCGCAGGAAGTTTCACACGCAATAGGCCCTGTCAGAGCGGGGTACGTGATTTTCGGGGGTGCGCGGGGAGTCCTACACGTGAATTGGCAGTGTGGGTCTTCCCAGGTGTTCCCTCTACACCCTCCACCGCCCCTGCTGTCAGCCCACACCACAGGGGACTACCCTGCACCCCGGGTCACGTCCCGCAGGCAGCGCATCCACCATGGGCATGCCCCCCAGCCAAGCCACATGTCACCTTGCACTACTGATCACCAACTCATGTCCCCCAGCACCCCCACCCCCCATCAGTCTGGGGCACCTGCCAGCAGGCCCCCACACATGTCCCCAAGCACCCCCACCCCCGAGCAGTCAGTGGCACCTGCCAGCAGGCCCCCACTCATGTCCCACACATGTCCCCCAGCACCCCCACCACCCATCAGTCAGGGGCACCTGCCAGCAGGCCCCCACACATGTCCCCCAGCACCCCCATCCCCCATCAATCAGGGGCACCTGCCAACAGGCACCCACTCATGTCCCCCAGCACCCCCACCCCCCAGCAGTCAGGGGCACCTGCCAGCAGGCCCCCACACATGTACCCCAGCACCCCCACCCCCCATCAGTCAGGGGCACCTGCCAGCAGGCCCCCACTCATGTCCCCCAGCACCCCCACCCCCATCAGTCAGGGGCACCTGCCAGCAAGCCCCCACACATGTCCCCTAGCACCCCCACCCCACAGCAGTCAGGGGCACCTGCCAGCAGGCCCCCACTCATGTCCCACACATGTCCCCCAGCACCTCCACCCCCCATCAGTCAGGGGCACCTGCCAGCAGGCCCCCACACATGTCCCCCAGCACCCACACCCCCCATCAGTTAGGGGCAACTGCCAGCAGGCCCACACTCATGTCCCCCAGCACCCCCACCCCCCAGCAGTCAGGGGCACCTGCCAGCAGGCCCCCACTCATGTCCCCCAGCACCCCCACTCCCCAGCAGTCAGGGGCACCTGCCAGCAGGCCCCCACACATGTCCCCCAGCACCCCCACTCTTCCAGCAGTCAGAGGCACCTGCCAGCAGGCCCCCACTCATGTCCCCCACCACCCAGCAGTCAGGAGCACCTGCCAACAGGCCCCCACTCATGTCCCACACATGTCCCCCAGCACCCCCACCCCCTAGCAGTTAGGGGCACCTGCCAGCAGGCCCCCATACATGTCCCCCAGCACCCCCATCCCCCATCAGTCAGGGGCACCTGCCAGAAGGCCCCCACTCATGTCCCCCAGCACCCCCACCCCCAGCAGTAAGAGGCACCTGGCAGCAGGCCCCCACTCATGTCCCCCAGCACCCCCACACCCCATCAGTCAGGGGCACCTGCCAGCAGGCCCCCACTCATGTCCCCCAGCATCCCCACCCCCATCAGTCAGGGGCACCTGCCAGCAGGCCCCCACACATGTCCCCTAGCACCCCAACCCCAGCAGTCAGGGGCACATGCCAGCAGGCCCCCACTCATGTCCCACTCATGTCCCCCAGCATCCCCACCCCCATCAGTCAGGGGCACCTGCCAGCAGGCCCCCACACATGTCCCCTAGCACCCCAACCCCATCAGTCAGGGGCACCTGCCAGCAGTCCCCCACACATGTCCCCCAGCACCCGCACCCCCATCAGTCAGGGGCACCTGCCAGCAGGACCCTCTCATGTCCCCCAGCACCCCCACCACCCAGCAGTCAGGGGCACCTGCCTGCAGGCCCCCACTCATGTCTCCCAGCATCCCCACCCCCCATCGGTCAGGGGCACCTGCCAGCAGGCCCCCACACCTGTCCCCCAGCACTCCACCCCCCAGCAGTCAGGGGCACCTGCCAGCAGGTCCCCACTCATGTCCCACACATGTCCCCCAGCACCCCCACCCCCATCAGTCAGGGGCACTTGCGAGCAGGACCCTCTCATATCCCCCAGCACTCCCACCCCCCAGCAATCAGAGGCACCTGCCAACAGGCCCTCACACATGTCCCCAGCAACCCCACCCCTCATCAGTCAGGGGCACCTGACAGCAGGCCCCCACTCATGTCCCCCAGCACCCCCACCCCCCAGCAGTCAGGGGCACCTGCCAGCAGGCCCCCACTCATGTCCCCCAGCACCCCCACCCCCCAGCAGTCAGGGGCACCTGCCAGCAGGCCCCCACACATGTCCCCCAACACCCCCACCCCCCGGCAGTCAGGGGCACCTGCCAGCAGGCCCCCTATCATGTCCCCCAGCACCCCCACCCCCCAGCAGTCAGGGGCACCTGCCAGCAGGCCCCCACACATGTCCCCCAGCACCCCCATCCCCCAGCAGTCAGGGGCACATGCCAAGAGGCCCCCACTCATGTCCCCCAGCACCCCCACCCCCCAGCAGTCAGGGGCACCTGCCAGCAGGCCCCACACATGTCCCCAGCACCCCCACCCCCCATCAGTCAGGGGCACCTGCCAGCAGGCCCCCACTCATGTCCCCCAGCACCCCCACCCCCCAGCAGTCAGGGGAAACAGCCAGCAGGCCCACACTCATGTCCCCCAGCACCCCCACCCCACATCAGTCAGGGGCACCTGCCAGCAGGCCCCCACACATGTCCCCCAGCAGCCCCACCCCCCAACAATCAGGGGCACCTGCCAGCAGGCCCCCACTCATGTCCCCCAGCACCCCCACCCCCCAGCAGTCAGGGGTACCTGCCAGCAGGCTCCCACTCATGTCCCCCAGCACCCCCATGCCCCAGCAGTCAGGGGCACCTGCCAGCAGGCACCCACACATGGCCCCCAGCACCCCCATCCCCCAGCAGTCAGGGGCACCTGCCAGCAGGCCCCCACTCATGTCCCCCAGCACCCCCACACCCCAGCAGTCAGGGGCACCTGCCAGCAGGCCCCCAAACATGTCCCCAACACCCCCACCCCTCAGCAGTCAGGGGCACCTGCCAGCAGGCCCCCTATCATGTCCCCCAGCACCCCCACCCCCCAGCAGTCAGGGGCACCTGCCAGCAGGCACCCACACATGGCCCCCAGCACCCCCATCCCCCAGCAGTTAGGGGCACATGCCAAGAGGCCCCCACTCATGTCCCCCAGCACCCCCACCCCCCAGCAGTCAGGGGCACCTGCCAGCAGGCCCCACACATGTCCCCAGCACCCCCACCCCCCATCAGTCAGGGGCACCTGCCAGCAGGCCCCCATTCATGTCCCCCAGCACCCCCACCCCCCAGCAGTCAGGGGAAACAGCCAGCAGGCCCACATTCATGTCCCCCAGCACCCCCACCCCACATCAGTCAGGGGCACCTGCCAGCAGGCCCCCACACATGTCCCCCAGCAGCCCCACCCCCCAACAATCAGGGGCACCTACCAGCAGGCCCCCACTCATGTCCCCCAGCACCCCCACCCCCCAGCAGTCAGGGGTACCTGCCAGCAGGCTCCCACTCATGTCCCCCAGCACCCCCATGCCCCAGCAGTCAGGGGCACCTGCCAGCAGGCACCCACACATGGCCCCCAGCACCCCCATCCCCCAGAAGTCAGGGGCACCTGCCAGCAGGCCCCCACTCATGTCCCCCAGCACCCCCACACTCCAGCAGTCAGGGGAACCTACCAGCAGGCCCCCACTCATGTCCCACACATGTCCCCCAGCACCCCCACCACCCAGCAGTCAGGGGCACCTGCCAGCAGGCCCCCACTCATGTCCCCCTGCACCCCCACCCCATGAGTCAGGGGCACCTTCCAGCAGGCCCCCACACATGTCCCCCAGCACCCCCACCCCCCAACAGTCAGGGGCTCCTGCCAGCAGGCCCCCACTCATGTCCCACACATGTCCCCCAGCGCCCCCACCCCCCATCAGTCAGGGCCACCTGCCAGCAGGCCCCCACACATGTCCCCTAGCACCCCCACCCCCCATAAGTCAGGGGCACCTACCAGCCGGCCCCCACTCATGTCCACCAGCACCACCACCCCCCAGCAGTCAGGGGCACCTGCCAGAAGGCCCCCACTCATGTCCCACACATGTCCCCCACAACCCCCACCACCCAGCAGTCAGGGGTACCCGCCAGCAAGCCCCCACTCATGTCCCCCAGCACCCCCACACCCCAGCAGTCAGGGGCACCTGCCAGCAGGCCCCCACACATGTCCCCCAGCACCCCCACCCCCCAGCAGTCAGTAGCACCTGCCAGCAGGCCCCCTATCATGTCCCCCAGCACCCCCACCCCCCAGCAGTCAGGGTCACCTGCCAGCAGGCCCCCACTCATGTCCCCCAGCACCCCAACGCCCCAGCAGTCAGGGGCACCTGCCAGCAGGCACCCACACATGGCCCCCAGCACCCCCATCCCCCAGCAGTCAGGGGCACCTGCCAGCAGGCCCCCACTCATATCCCCCAGCACCCCCCAGCAGTCAGGGGCACCTACCAGCAGGCCCCCACTCATGTCCCACACATGTCCCCCAGCACCCGCACCCCCCAGCAGTCAGGGGCACCTGCCAGCAGGCCCCCATACATGTCCCCCTTGCCCCCACGTCATGACGATCCTCAATCATGGGCCTAATGGCCAGCCACATCACACCCCATGCAACCCCAGCCCAAAGACCCAACCAAGTATTGCATGCACCCACATAGAAATGCCCATTGCATGATACAACCCGAATGGCAAATATGTAAATGAACACATGTCTGTCACACACACACAATGGGTGCAAGTGAATGTGAAAACCCACATCATGACATGCATGAAATCAATGAGAGAATACCACACATCGAAGTATGAATTCAAATGAATGTAATGAAAATAAAACACACAATAATGTGAAGAAGAAATAAAACGCAGCATGTCCAGAAAATAATCAAAAATATGAAATCAGAATCCAAAGAAATCCAAATGAAAATGTGTCCAAAGTCTCAGTCCAAGAAAGCAAATCCAAGGGAAAAAAATAAGTGAAATGCATTGCTCCATGGTGAAATGAAGAAACAAAAAAATCCACTGTTCAACTATATACAAATGACCAATCCAGGGTCCATGAGCCCAACAAATGAAATGAAACCTACAAAAAATACTACCTAATAAAGAACTATATACAAAAACGTGGCGCATTGTCCAATCACCCCAAAATAAACAAAAACAGAAAGTAAACCTAACACTATCTAACTATTTACAATGGCAGCGGGCTAGTCCGACGGCTCACTTATTGATGTCCCGGGCCAGGGCATTATCACACTCCCGCTCAATGTCCTGGAAGCGGTCCTCTTCCATGGCCCCGAGGGTTCGTACGGACAACATGTTCACCTCCAACTCCCTGCGAATTGCCTCGAGGCACTCGGCCCGCCTCAGTTCTCTGCCCTGACCATTGTGAGCTGTGCCTCTTCCGCCCGCTGCCGCTACGCATCTATGGCGTGGCCCAACTGCTGCCACACAAAAGACACTTGAAATCCGGGGTCCTCCTGCCCTATGGCCGATGCCTGCCCCTCCGATGTTGAAGGCCCCGAGCCATCATTGCTCCCACCATGTTGCTGCTGCGCTGCCTGTGCCTGTGCCTGCGCCCTGGCTCTTGCTGCCTGTACGTCCTCCTCCGGCTGGGGTGCAGTTGTTGTGGTGGCCAACCTTGCTGGACGTCCGACTCCCGACTGTGGCAGGGATGTGTCCTCCACCAGCCTGGCTGCTGGGTCAGGGGCTACTCCACAGAGTACCCAGGTGACACATGGGTGGGAAGATGGCATGGAGGACAACTGGCGTGTAGGGGGTTCAGGTGAAGAGGAGGTCGCAAGAAGGTCCAGCACACAGAGGAATCCAGCACCGGTGACCCATCCCAGTAGTTGAACTTGGTCAAAGAGGCATGCAAGACGACGTGCAGTCTCTCCACTAAAAGACTGCAGGTCACCTTGCATGCCCCGTTGATGCAACGCTATCCCACTCAGGACAGGCTCAACACAGTCCCGCATAACCACGTCCGCAGGGAGAGGAAAGCCAGTTGTCGTGCACTCATCCCCTCCCTGAAAAAGGGTCTGGACGTAGGTATCCCTGCTGGTGCCAGATGATGCCGTGACAGGATCAGGGACAGGATTACACACAGGCACCTCCGCGGCGGCCTGTGCTGCCTCGTGTCCCTGCCCATGCACTGCACCACTAGCACCAGTGGAAACCCCACCTCCAGACCTTGTGTGTGTCCCTTCCGCTGCCTCCTCCTCCACCAAACCCTCCACCAACCTGGATGACTCCGTGCCATCTTCCTCCGTTGGACCCTGTGTTGGTCTCAGCTGCCCCTTCTGCTGCCGAGGAGTCCACCTTCGACCTCTGCCTCTTGGAACTACCCTCGGCAGCTGCGGCCTGGGACGCAGCACCAGACTCCTCACTCCCCAACGAGATGACAATCTGGGAGGGGAACCGGGCCTTGCGTCTCTGGCTGGTGGTGCGATCCCTGCCGCTGTGCTCCACAGCACCCTCTCTGCCCTCTTCATCAGTTGACGCTGCAGACAGGGAGAGGTAAAACACAGACATCAGGGCACTGTACAATGGACTGATACACACATGACAGTTGCACATGAGTGTCAGTGTCAAACTTCAGATATGGCATCACACTCCACGACACACATGTCAATTCAACTCACACACATGAGCATTTCCACAGCAATATTGCACCAGGCAGCTACATCCATACACATACAACAGCATGAACAGCCGAAGGTGAGCCTGACATAACATGAAACACAGGGAGTGCACTAGACACGCACACACGCCACCACACTTACATGCATGTCTACATCTCCTCCTATTGTCGAAGTGATGCGATCACCATATATGTCACATCTGGCATTCAGCCTTCTACATATCAGTGTCACGTGCATCCATGTTGGATCACAGTTGCACACTTGTCAAATACACACACATGTACACAGTGCCGATATATGCAGCAGGAACCACCATCCATGTGTGACACCACAACCATGCCAAAGTACATACACAGAAATTCAAACATGTGTGCTACCACACCTGCATATCCACAGCATGCTTACCAACACATACGCCATCGATGTGTCTCACACCTAAGAGGACTCACATTTGGCAGCCTCACACCCCTATTCATACACATCCCTACATGGCCCTTCGAAAACACATGTGCAACCTGCACACTACTGGCACACCACCACACGCACAGCATCCAATCATTATGCATGTACACCTACCGCTCGACTCTAGACGGGTCTGCCTCTCAAGGAGCTGGACGTGGAGCGCTGGGCATATGTGTTCCAGGATCCTCATCTGGTGGTTGGACAGGTGGCCCCGGCACCCCTTGGCATCCGCTGCCTTCAAGAGGCGCTGGGCCTTGTTGAGGGTCCTGGACCTGAAGTCCTCCCAGCGCTTCTTGACATGGTGTAAGTCGCGGACTGCAACCCCCTCCATGATGTCCATCCAGATCCTGGTTCGTCCTTCATTGTCGGCGAGCGAACTTCCAAAGAGGGCATCATACTGCCCCAGGTCTTGCTCCACCAGGACACCAACTTCCCTGGCACTGAAGCTGGTGGCCCTCTGCCTCTCTGGGTGGGGGTTGCCAGTGGTGCCAGATGGTGTTGTGCCCGACATGGCAACCCCAGAGGCAGGAGTGGGTGGGCAACTGGGTCCTGGGGCTGGGCTGTGGAGCAATGGTATTCCAGTCGGGAGTCTTTGGTTCCAGCAGGGGTGGTCACCCCTGGCTGATGTGCAGGCAGAAAATAGCAGGGCACGTGGGCAGCAGGCAGTCAGGCAGCAGCAGATGGCAGGTGGGAGCGTGCCTGGGGCTCTGGGGGGCAGTAATTCGGCCTTCTGGGTAGGAGCGTGGTCTTCCGTGTGTTGTTGCATGGCCAGCTTGATGCAGAGTGATTTGGCACGTAATAATCTTGCACGTCAGCGTGTAATTCGAGGAAAGGCCCTTCGCGCTTTAGCGCATCAGCACATGTACACAGTTTCATTGGACCAAAGGCCCTTAGCGTGTAAGCGCTTCTGTGATGTGACTCGCGCGGGCGTTTCCCTCGTGATGTGGCAGCGCACATGGAGAAACTGCACGTCCGCGTGTGGATGCGTGTAATTCAAGGAAAGGGCCTACGAGCATAAGTGACGTGTCGCGCACGGGCATTTCCATCAACACGGGTGCATGTTCATCGTACATGTCCAAAAACTGCACGTCCGAGTGTCAGCTTGTGTAATTGGAGGAAAGGGCCTTAATGCTTACACGCGTAAGTGATGCTGTACGTGTGGGCCGCTTTAAAAGGTACACGTAGGAACCCATTCCCTTGTACGTGCTTTTCGTGGAAGCGAGTCGGTGAATTCTGTACTTCTTGTCGGTTCACACGCGATTACTTCACAGTGTTTCAAGTTCGTACTCCCTGTTACCTCTGACAGCGTTCTTTATTTTTTTGGGCCTGTTTCCTCAAACAACGTTCACTTCTTCATTTGTCCTGTCTCCTCAGACAGCGTACAGTTCTTCTTTTGGCGGGGGTGTTGCCTACGCACACACGCACGTTTTTTTCACGTTATTTTTCCAGGCAGACGGTGAGTCGTGCATGCATTTACCAACTGTGCTTGCCCCGTGTGTTGCGTATCCCTTCAAAGGTCATTGTAGGCTGCGTGTAACACGCCTACACTTGTTTTTGTGTTTCTGGGTGCCACAGCATAGTGCAGGTTCATTTTTGTTTTTGGGGTGCCTGTGCGTTGCGTGACCCGTCATCTTCCCCCAGGGGTCACAGACAGCCTTGTTAGAGCACTAGGGTACGAATTCCATCTAGTACCCTACCCCTTTCACCCCCAATTCCCAGGACAATTGTTTACTGCAACTCCCATACGCACAACAACATCAGTGCCATGGTTAGGAGGTGACCTAGCGGTAAGGGAGGCAAAGGTGGCCGACCTCCAAAGGGTGGGCGTGGTGGGTGCGGTAGGGGACGTGGCCAGGATTTGCAGAGTGCCCCTAGACCCCCATGTGTGGAGGACCAATCAGGGACACCCATGCCCCCCCCATGGTTGAGGGAAACGTGGCTGACACCATCCCAGCTCAGCCCTTGTTGGACCAGCCCATTGTGGCACCTGAGCCGGCACAGGATGACTCCCAGGCTGACTTCCAGGTCAGCAAGTCTAAGCCACGTGTGTTGGTGCAAGTTGGTGTCACCAGGCCACGTGGATCTGGGGCAGCGATGTCATCTGCTGCCCCAAGTAGGCAGGGTGGGGAGGCTGCAGGGGCAGCTGAAGCTCTATCCACCCCATCTCTGAGTCTCCCAGCCGGGACAGTGTCGGTCCTGGTCCATCAAACTGACGTTGCCCCTGCCAACATCACACTTCAGCCAATGCCTGCACCAAGACCTATGGTCATTGTGCCTTCGCACACTCCCAGTACCCAGTCCACCTGCGCTTCTGCCCCAACTGACCAGAGCAGCGCAAGCCACTCAGGCTCTGCTCCACCTTTGAAGAAGAGGAAGAAGGGTGCTCTGGCACTACAGGCTGAGACCCCAGACACGGCTACACAGTCCGGCATGTCAAGTAAGCCTAGCTTTAATGACCCCGAACTTGATGCACTTGTGAGCTATGTGTCGCCACATAGCTGCGAAATGTTGGTGACTGCAAGGTGCAAGACCACACCTAGTCAACGTAGGGCACACTGGCAGACCATCGCGGACCACATAAGTGCCCTTGGTTTTGTGAGGCGCACAGCTGATGATTGCTACAAGTGGTGGAATTACCTGAAACGCAGAGCAAAGAACAAGCTGGCCTCAAATCATGCCGCTACTCTGGTGACTGGCGGTGGGTCTCCACAAGAGGACAACAAACTCACTGAACATGAGTCTGCTGCTGGGACCTTCGTCACAGAGGAACAGATTCAAGGTGTGGGAAACTACCTGATTATGACGCATTGTCCGGTGAGTGCCCATGCGTGTGTGTGTAATCCATGTGTATGTTGTTTGGGTGACGGGTTCTGATTGAGTGCCAGGTGAGGGTGTGTACTCCTGAGTGTTATGGGTCACCCATTTGCTTCCTCCCATACGTTCACGTGCCTTGGATTTGGGTATGACTGTATCCCTTCTACCCACAGTTGCCAATTAGGCCCACATTAGTGCACTTTACCTTGAACTGTCATCTTGCAACTACATTGTTCAGATTTTGTAAGTGTTCATTCAGGCTGATTGTTTCCACTCTCCCATTTTTGCTATGCATTGTTCTGCCTATTGCAACATATGTGATATGCTTCGGTCATTGTTTACAGCCCACACTGGGCCACTACTTTTACCTGGTTATGTTAATGATTACACCATTCAGGCCGATGGAGCATTGGTGTGCAGAAATGTTTTATTGAGGCCTGTTTGCATGTGGAAGATGACAGGTGTTCCCTGTAATGTTAAAGTGACCAACCATTGATCAGCCCACAATTACTGTGTTATTGGACACTGGATGTGTTTCAGTGTGTGGCACATGCATATCTTGCAACACTATTCAGCATCAATCTTTGCATCATGTCGATGTGACATGGATGTGTGACAGTACTCATTCACTGACATATTGCTGTAGTTTTGTAATTTACCGTGGCTATGCTACATGACATCTGTGTGGTGGCATGTGTCGTGTATGTGTATTGGATATGCCACTCACAGCCTGATGTGTGATGCCAGTGCTAGCCAACATGCTGCAAATGTGTTGCATATCCATCTTGCTCTCCCCAGTGTCTGCTTTTTTGACTCCACTTCCAACTCTTTGAAAGTGCATGCATGGCAGTGTTATAGTCATGTGGGACATGTGTAATTCATGTACTGGATCTCTGGCTTGTCACGGCCTATGTGTGTGCTATGGTGCTCATGCATGTTTCCATTTGTTGTCTTTCATGTTTTTGCAGGTGATGACGCACTTGGTGCTGTTGAGGTTGAGGAGATGGTGCAGACCCAGGATTAATCTCAGGCACGACCGGGCACCAGTGGGGGACATGGTGTGGTGGTGGGTGAAAACCCAATGTTACTGCAGACCATACTGTCCAGGGGTGCCTCTGGGTGCACCTCCCCAGACCTCTATTCAGGTGCTGAGTCAGATGATAAGACTTATGTTCAGTCGCAGGTAAGTGTTTCTGGCAGGGATTCTGTTCTATCCAACCCACCTGGACCAGGACCAGGGGTAGAACCCTCTAAAAGGATGTCAGTGTTTGTAGGTCCGCTTTTGGTGGTTACGGATACAGGGTCACACTCCACAGCATCTGATCCTGTTCCTGGTCCAGCAGATCAGAGGGGGAATGCCAGCACAGCAAGGTGCAGATCGCCATGCCCCAAACAGGTGTGGTGCCCGTCGACGCGGTGGCGGTGCCCCACCAGGCAATACTGTATGGGAAAACTCCATGTACAGTATGGCAACCCAACACGCAGCATCAGTAAAAATGATGGCTCAGGCAATGGAGAGGGTGGCCACTTCCATTATCCCCCCTGAAAGGCAGATGGAGCAACAACAGCAGGCAAGAGACTCCATTTGCCAATCACACAGGGAAGACATGGTGGCATCCAACAGGGACAGACGGGCGGCATGGGAGACTCTGCTCAAATCCATTTCAACAGAGTCCCAGGGCCACAGGGAAGCCCTGAGGGTAGAACTACAAAACCTCAGTCAGACTCTGGTTGCACTTGAGGCTTCTATTAATTTAAGGGCAGAACAGCAGCAGGAGCAGCTCACACGTTCGCTCTCAGCTGAGCTGCATGCAACACGTGAGGAGATCTGGGCATCACGCAAGGCCATGCGTGCAGAAATGCAGGCAACCCGTGATGTGCTGCATGGGGATCTCTGCACTTAATCCTCCAGAATCAGACCTTCCAGACCTGCATGCTTGCTGCCATAGCGGACCATACCAGGGCATTGCGTGGGCTGCCTCCCATAGCACCACCGCCTCCTGATGCAGCAGCAAAGGATGAGCAGAGCGACAGCAGTTCTCCCACAATGGCATAGCCGTGCAGGCTATGAGCCCAAGGAGGTATTTTTTTTTCACAACATCCACGCAGGTGGGTGTTGGTGTGCACCCTTTCCTAGAACCTCCTGGGTAGCCTCCCCCATCCCTCCTGGCCCCCCACATGGCCATTTTTGATTTTTGATTTTTTTTTTTACAGTGTGTTGCCTTGTGTAGCTCACGTGGGCATCCGCTGTATTCCGGCCAGGCACATGCAGGCTTGTCCTGAGTTTGGGTTAGATGCTTGGGTTCATGATACACACACCCCTTCTGCTTCCCATTTCCATGGGCTTGCAAAGGGTGTGACCAAGTGACAGTGAATTACACAGTGACGTTGGGCTCCCATGAGCTGTTTGGGCAGTCTGTAGTCAATACTGTGTAGACATCCCTATTGGATATTGTTGTTGTATTGTACACTGCATGGTGTATTGATATGTGCTTGTGCATCCATGTCTTCCTCCTAATCTGCAGGTTCCTTCCTCATGTCTTCACAAGGCCGTCTACTTTGCAGATGCAGTTCATGTAGTATGCAGTACACTGAGACATTTGCGTGGCAGCAACACTCTGCAGTTGAAGGCGGTCGATCAGCTGGCGTATTCAGGTTGTAAGACTACCACTACTTGAACTTAGTACTGTCATGTTTTTGCATTTTTCCATGGTGTGTTGCAGCATTCTGTTGGAGGTAAGTATTTGGTAATGTGTGCTGTTAGTTATACATTACTGTGAGCTTATTGTGTGTGGGTAGTTTCCATTAGGGACAGTGTACTCTGTGACACTTGTGTCACGTCTTGTGCATTCCTTTTTTTGCTTTCACATTGCATGACATGCCGTGGCGTGTTTGGTGGTGGAGCTGGGGAGGGGCTGCGTGACATGGCGCTGTTCTCATGTTGTATTTAGCAAGGATGTAATGAATTTAGCTGCACAGATGTATGTCTTTTGATGACACAGCATTGGTGGTGTTTGGGTAGGTAGGGATGCACACAATGTAACACTTCCAGGTGACAAATCTCAGGCTGGTATGGTTGTGACAGTTGAGTGTCCCTTATGTCATCATCATTGATTGTCAGCTGGTATGTGCCAGGGCTGTGTGCACTCCACAGGGGTGTGATTTTATGTGAAGTAATTAGCCACCAGCTGCGTACGGGCTGCCTCATCACGTGCCCTTTCCCCTCCCATGCGCAGCGGGAGTGCATGTGGTTGGTGATGTGGGGGCACCACCATGTCCACCGGCAGGCCCTGGCATGTTGCAACGTTGTGCAGGACACATGCTGCCACTATGATCCTGCACACTACTGGGGGAGCATATAACAGATGCCCACCAGAGCGGTCAAGGGTGCGAAAGCGTTACTTGAGCACTCCGAATGTGCGCTCCACTATGCCCCAGGTTGCAATATGGGCTGTGTTGTATCTTACCTCGGGTGACGTGGTGGGGTTCCGAATTGGCGTCATCATGTGGGTGCTCAGAAGGTAGGCACTGTCCCCTGGCGAGGTGGTGATGGGTATCATTAGTGGGGTTGGGACATTACTCAGTATCTGACATGCATGCATGTGCAGAGGCATTTATACTCACCAAGCAGCCATGTATCGCCATGCCGCCCAGCTTCTAGCTCCCAGTTTAGGGTTGACATTCTGTACACCAAGGTCGTGGGTGGACCCTGGATAGTTGGCATATACTGAGGTGATGATTCCCTTGGCATGATTCCCTTGGCATCACATACTACCTGCATTTTGATGGAATGCCAGTGCTTGCGGTTTCTATAGATGTGCTCAGATGCCCTAGGGGGACGTAAAGCTACATGGGTGCAATCAATGGCACCTAGCACTTTGGGGAATTGTGCCACCCCATAGAAATCCTGGATGGCAGCCTGCCTTTCTGCAGGTGTTCTGGGCAGGTATATGTGCCTGCGGACTGATGGGCGTGCAGTCATGATGGCCAACACCTGGTGTAGGCAGTGTGACTGCGTGGCCTGTGACACCCCCCCACTATAGCACTTGTCCGCTGAAATGATCCAGTGGCCAAGAAGTGCAGTACATTGAGGGCCTTCTCCAGGGTGCTTGGGAGCACGGGGGGGTGATGTGAGGTCATGCTCCCACTCACTCACCAGGTCGAGTATTATGTGAGGTGGAAACCTGTACCTCCCATACACCTGGTCATCAGGCATCCCAAAAAGGCTGGTTCTGGTTGTAAAAATTCTGGGCCTGACTATCCTCCTCCTCCTGCGGTATCCCATGACCACTGCTGCTAGGAATGGTATATTCATCTTGGCGTCTGGGCTTGTTTTTTGTTTGCACACACTTTTATGCTGCGCGGGTCCACATACGCCTGCTTCCTGCTGGCGTACGTGTTTCCGGATTAGCGCGTCTTTTTTGGTGCACGCATTAGCCACGTTCAATTCCATGAATACGTGTTGTAGACGCACGTGGGGCGTTCCGCGCATTTGCCTCCTGTACCTCCCCTGTGACGCCCACATTTTCACACGTTGTTCCCCATTCAGCGTGTTACGCCCCTTGTTCCGCCTACTTTTGTTGTGTGCACTGCGCTATGTGCTATTTCGCTGTGCGCTTAGCGCACGCTGTTTGGAGACGTGTGCGCCAGCGTGCGCCACACAGAATTTCAGCGCTCATCCAGGGATTTACACGCGCACAGACTTGAATCGCTGTGTGCAGGTTTCGCTGCGATTTTCACACTTCGCACGCTTTCGCACGCTTTCGCACGCTTGCGCCGTAAATTTCAGCGCACATTAATTCCATGAATCGGCCTCTAAATATTTGCAACACTGAAGGGACAAGAGGGAAATTGACTTCCGTGGCAACAGGTGTTAGGGAGAATTCTCTGTTTAGGCTGAATTTCCTAACCTAGTGAGTCCCCCAGCAGCTTTGCTGGATTTCTGGAGTTGTTTTTTTTCCATCCTGCCAAGAGTGAGACTCTTTTCTCCCACTCTTGGGCATGTATGTGTGTAATTCCTTTGAAATATCAATGTGTTCGATGGGCTATGGGGTCTTTTACTCCATAGGGTCTCATATGTTTTTCTATGTGTGTTACACCGCACCCTACGTGTCGTAACACGGGGGCGCTCTAGCGGGTCCCCCACCATATACTCCATACCCGGGGACTGACTATTGTGTCCCCGGGCATGTAAAGTCACCATTAGCTTTACTAGACCTAAATTTACTAACAGAACTAGTACCAACCATCTTATTGTGGACATACTAGTAGGGGTAATTCGATTACTCCTGGATCTGTTACTCGAGGGGGCACTGTCCCGTCCCCCCTCGTCGAGTTTTGGCTGGTGGCAGTGGAAACTACTTGTTATGTTCGATCCCGAACTTAACCCTATGAGATTTGTCCCATTGTTGGAGATTGATACTTTTTCTCATTTATCTCTGACGTACCACCGATCTACTTATCTTAAATAAGTTTATCGAGTGGTATTTTCTGCCAGAACTCGGTTTTAAAATGGTGTCTGTGTTCGTCTCTGTGACTCCTAAACCAAAGGTTGAGCCCTTTGTTCCACTTTTGGCGGGCCTCTGTACAGAGACCCTCCAAAGTGGTGCCATTCTGTCTGGGTTACCTCAGGGGTGTGGGAGGGGGTTTAGGCACCCTGGACCGAGTTGCCTTGCCAACTCAGGTCGCACTCGGGAGTGATTGGCCCAGGTGGTGAGTCTTCCCGCTCACCACTTAGCATGTGTTGATTGACAGCTAGGCTGAATGAATGGGGGTCTTCTGCATAAAAGCAGGGCTTTTGGGACTGGATCTTCAGAAGTCGCCACAGGACCTAAGAATCTGACGAGGGTAACGCTGAGCCGACCTGCAACGACGACACCTCCGGTGGAGCCCTGCTGAGCCGACTCACTACTTCCCGACGACAGAGGAGATCTCCCTGCCGGAGAGTCTCTTCCCCTGACTGGTGGGAACAACCAGTCCCCTTCGCTTTTTATTCGCCTCAGGACGCAGTGGTCGAATTGCCCGTGCAGAGCACCTCGGCAACCGGATAACCACTACCCCTGTACCGCGGCCAAAAGGTGGTGCCTTGTGACGGAGCACTCCGCGGCTGGTCTCTTCCCTGGTGGTGCACCGGACTTCACTTTCCTTCGACGACGAGATCATCTCTACTCTTGGCCAAGACCCGACGTGCACCCACCACCAGGAACAACTACCCCCGTCGGAGCTGCCCTCCACAACAAGGTACCGTGTCCGCCTGGCTTCCCTTTCGTTCGGTTCCAGTGAGGTGTCTTAATCCTCTCCGTTCCGCTGGGTCGCCTCCAAGCTTTGCTCATTCTTTGTTCTGGACTGGTTCAATCTGCTGATAACAATTTGCTATAAAGACTTGAATGCATCTCCACTAGAGACTTTTTGGGACATCGCGCCTTGCCTCTCTCCGAGTGGGCCTGGCCTCTAAACTTTACGATCTATTGTGATTCTTGCCTTCCTGCCTTGCATTTTATCCGCATAGGATTGAACTGTGTTGATTCCATAACCTGCCTATCTTTTTCTCTCCCGTTCTAACTAATATTCGAGTGTCATCTAGGTTGAGGTATATACTTCTGTCTGGAAATAAGTGGTACCGGTAGAACCTAGAGTTGTCGATATTTTGCTAGGGGGATTGATCGTTTTCTACTTCGTAGATTAATTGTGTTTGATTTGTTTGCCGTGATTTGCTTTAGTGTTTTCCATAGATGTTGTGTTATAAATAAATACCTGACTATCTTTACACTAAGCCTCGTTGCATGTTAGCTTGTCTTGCTGTGAAGAATTGCCCTATGTTGTATACTCCACATACTGACCAACTTTTCTTGAGAGAAGTCTGACTGCTCAGCCACAGCTACCAAGTGAATCTGTGTGGTACAGACTGCTACCAAGTGGGCTCACCGCCAACGCCTGTAGTCCTAAATCTTTTGCAGTGGTCCCAGAGGGAACTGCACAGGTTTCCGCCTAACACTGGTGGCAGCGGTGGGATTTGTATCGAGTATACAGTTTAGAGTGCTTTTCGACGCTGTAGGATAACTAACCACAAAGCTTAGCACTAAAAAGCAACTTTCACAAACATGTCTACGATGGAAACTTACAGTCAAGAATCCTTGTCAGGTGAAAATACTGAGAGTTTGCGAGCTCTCTGTAGGCAAGAGAATCTTTCTGTAAGAGGCAATAAGTTAGAACTAATAGAGAGATTGCTGGCGAACCAAAGTCTGGGTACTGGTTCAGAGGAACCACTCTCCCCAGCGAATGTAGACGACAGTAATGGTGTTGATCTGAATCGTAATTCTGATAATAGCGATGAAGAGGCTGACGAGGACGGAGTGGCTAACGAAACTGTCTCCCCCGCTCCTCTACCTGCCTTACCAGCTGTGCCTACGGGGCCCATACCAGGTCCCACAAGTAACCCTGCTTATTTTGAACTTGAAAAAATGAAGCTCGAATTAGAATATAAACGGTTCTTGGCTCTATCTGAACAAAACCAAGAGCTTGAGTTCAGACGGATGAATGCCCAGGCTGAGCAGAAGCAAGCTGAGTTAAGACTCAGAGAAATAGAACTTAATCACGAGTTAGAAATGAAAAAGTTGTCTATGGAAAATGCTTCTCTCTCCTCTGGTTCCTCTAGGAGCTCCAGTCCCAAAAGACCCCGGATGCTGAAGGAATTAGTGGGTATGTATGAACCGAGATTGGATGTGTTGGATTGGTTGAAACTGTTTGAATACAATCATGGGCTCCAGGACATCACCGGGAATGCGTTGCTTCCCTGGTTGTTCTCTAGGCTCCCTCCTGTTGCGACTGATGTGGTAATGGAGTTGGGTGAGGCGGATAAGACGGATTACGAAAGTGTGAAACTAGCTTTGATAGCTAGATTCGGTAAGACCCCTTCCCAGTATCTTAAGAGGTTTAGAACCCTCAAAAAGCATGATGGTACCCCTTGGGCTACCTGGGTGAGTGAAGGGTTGAAGAACTTAGAGGGATGGATTAAGGGTTACAAAGTGAACACTTATGAGGGTATGAGAAATCTTTTTATGTTGGAGTCTATTTATGATGCCTGTTCTCCTGAGCTCAGACAGCACTTGGCTGATTCGAAGGAACTGGATTCCAGAGCACTAGCTAAGGCTGCTGACTTGTGGGTTGCCAACAGGGCTACTCATAAGGATTCTGGGGCAACTCAGAAAAAGGATGAGGGAAAACAGCCTAAAAAAGACTCAAAAGAGAATTCGAATAACTCACATTCCAAAGAGGGCCCCAAACAAAACCAGAAGGGTAAGCCACCGGGAAAACCACAGCAGAATAGTGTGTCTTCTGGTGCCAAACCGGAAGGAGGTCAGAACAAGCCACCATTCCAGAAAGCACTCGGTAAATGCTTTGTTTGTGGCTCGACTGACCACGTGAAAGGAGATCCCAGATGTAAAGGTAAACCTTCAGGGGTCCAGCTTGTCTCCTTAGCCTTCGCTCCAGAGGAGGAAGTCCAAATGGCAAGTGGAAACTTTCTACTGCTAGCTGACGAACCCATTGGAGTCTCAGCCAGCGTTTCTTTAGTATCTCTGGGGTTGTGGGAACAACAGAATTTAGATGTCTATAATTCTATCCCCGATAATACTAAAGAGTATTATAAGGACAGTGTCCAGGTGAATGGTCAGGAGACTCCTGCCATTAGGGACACTGGGGCCAGCATAACTGTGGTGGATAAATCATTTTTTTAGGCTGAGGATGTTGCTAAGGCACCCAAACGCCTCACCAAGTTAGCTGCAGGGCCTGTGCAGATGCTTCCATAATTACCAGTTCTCATCCAGTGTAACGACATGACTGTGAAGATACCTGTCAGCATACAGAGTGAGGTACCAGGACGCGTACTGTTGGGTAACAATTTGAAAACTCTCGGAGTTGTATCGCATACTCCCAGACCTCGTAGTAAACGGTTACAGGAGCTAACCAGACCCGCATGAGAGAGGACCATGCGCTGTACTCTCCCGGAGATGATGAAGAAAGAAATCACTCCTTCTCCACTGGAATTGTCGGCCGCTGCCTCCAAGAAATCAGAAGCGAAAGGGAAACCTAAGACTTCTATCCCGAAACCAGCCGCCAGCATTCCAGTGCAGCCGACACGGACTTCCCCGCGGTTGTCCAACGTCACACCCGTAACTCCACCTCGAGCCGAGGCTGAGAGGGAGGTACAACCCTGTGTGGTAGAATTAGACTCTGAGGAAGAGCTAATGGAAGGCCAGGAACTCATTGGATATCTGGATCCTGTTGACCACCCTGAGCTGCAGTCTTTACTGGCAGAAGGTGGACCCAGCAGGGCAGACTTCAGTAAGGGACTGAGAGAATGTCCAACTCTGGAAGGTCTTCGCCATCAGGCAGAAGCTCAGGCTGAAGGGCAAGAGCCTGGGAAATACAGGTTGCACTGGGAAGATGGCCTCTTCTACAGTGAACCGACGGAGTCAGCACCTGGAGACTACAAACGCCTTGTAGTACCCCAAGAGAACAGACCACAGTTCTTGCAGTTAGCCCACGAGATTCCTTTGGCTGGTCACTTGAGTTTCAAGAAGACTAAGGAAAGGCTCTCGCTCTACTTCTATTGGCCAAAGATGGGGGCCGAAGTAGAAAAACACTGAAGGAGCTGCCACACCTGCCAGATCTCTGGTAAGGTTGGATCCAAGAACGTTTTGGGAGTCCCATTTGAGAGAGTAGGGATTGACATCGTTGGTCCCCTTGATCCTCCAACCTCCTCAGGCAACAGGTTTATACTTGTTGTAGTAGACCATGCTACTAGGTATCCTGAGGCAATTCCTATGAGGACTGTTACAGCTCCGGCTGTGGCTAAGGCCCTCCTTGGTATTTTTACCAGGGTCGGGTTTCCTAAGGAAGTAATCTCTGACAGGGGGTCAAACTTTATGTCCCACTACATGAAAGCCATGTGGAAAACCTGTGGAGTAACTTACAAGTTCTCAACGGCTTACCACCCACAAACCAATGGGTTGGTAGAACGGTTCAACCGAACCATGAAGAGCATGATAGGTGCTCTAGAGGAACCCCTTAAGCGTAAGTGGGACCTTCTATTGCCATGCCTTCTCTTTGCTTATAGAGAAGT
This sequence comes from Ambystoma mexicanum, assembly GCF_040938575.1. Lineage (NCBI taxonomy): Eukaryota > Metazoa > Chordata > Amphibia > Caudata > Ambystomatidae > Ambystoma > Ambystoma mexicanum. Next base: position 1,219,486,966 of record NC_090930.1, on the reverse strand, counting down.
CCCTCAGGAGGGAGTAGGTTACTCTCCCTTCGAACTACTCTATGGTCATCCCGTCAGAGGTCCATTGGCCCTGATTAAGGAGGGGTTGGAGAGTGCTCCTTCCCCCAAGCCAGTCAGAGTGACTGACTACGTGATAGGTCTCCGGAGGAGAATGTCGCACATGATGACGGAAGCAAGCGATAACTTGAAAGCTGGACAAGCATTGGTCAAGCACTGGCACGATCAAAAGGCTAACATGGTTGAGTTCGCTCAAGACCAGCTCGTTCTCGTTATGATCCCAACAAGGCAGAGGGCCTTACAAGATAAGTGGATGGGACCCTACCGAGTAGTGGGTAAACTCAGAGAGGTTAACTATCTGGTGGACTTGGGCAATCCCAAGGAGGCTCCGACAGTCTTTCACACCAACCGACTTAAAGCGTATGTCTCATGACCTGATGTAGGAGCGTTGCTTCTAGCATCATCCAAGGAAGAAGAAGAGAGTGAAGCTCTTCCAGATCTCCTCAGAGGCTTACCGTTAGATGAAAAAATTGAAGGAGTGAATCTCTCCTCCAATCTGACACCCGAGCAACAAGAAGCGTGCAAATCTATCTTGAATCCGTTTGCCTCTCTGTTCTCGCTTTCACCAGGCTTGACCCCTTGTCACGATGCCCACTCCCGGGGAGCCGGCTCAGGCCCTGCGTCCCCGAAAGCGGACATCAAGTCCCCGGGGAAGGTCCCAGCAACCCCTTATAGGGGCCCTTTGGACAGCGTCCTGGCGCCTATGGCGCCAGGCTCATAGAAAACGTCAGTCCTGGCGCCATAGGCGCCAGGCTCATTATGAAAGTGTTTGTGTGCACTTACCTGATGCAGACCATGCTGCAGAACCCTGGCCTCCTTGAGGCCTGAAAGGAACTACTTTACCTGTGGGACTCATTTACCACCCGGGCGTGGTCGGGGAAGGATACATACCTGATTGGAGGAAGGACAAATTCTAGGAACTTCTTCCAAGGCTATTTAAACCACACCCGATCAGCCACACGTGCTTCGCGTTGTTCTGCATCTAGCAGCTGGACGCTCACCGTGTCTGCTCCTGCATCTTGACTTCTGCCACACCTGCCAGCATCCTGAATCACCTGCAAAGGAAGGGAACAAGAGAACAGAAGAAGGAAAAGGCCTCACCTGCTAAATCTGCATCCCAGAGACATTTCGCCGACAATCCTGAAAAGGAAGACATTTATTTTTAAAAGCACATCGCATCGATCGCTGCAGCGCCGCATTCTACTCACCTTTACAGGGCGCCTCCATGTTCAGCAGCGACCATCCGGATTCGCAGTCGCGCCCCCGCGCCTAGGGAGAAAAAGACAAGAACAAAGGTGAGAGAAAGAAGGGAAAAGGGAAGCTAAAACTCCATGTCAAGACTTACCTGTTGGGTCATTCCCTTTCCATTTCGGGTCCCCGCCGCATCCAGGCATTTTCGGACCCCGGCCCCTAAGGGGAAAAAGACATCAACGTTAATGAGTGAATGAAAAGACATTACCAAAACACTCATTAAAGACTTACCTGATTTCCACAAGGATTTCACCGCTCACCTCGGGTCGGTGCCTGTTCCCCGGCATTCCGTACCCCGGCCCCTATGGGGAAAAAGACACTAGCATTAGAACATTAATGCATGGACACAAGGGGAACCACTTATAGAAAAACTTACCTCGAAGCCAAGCAAGTTTGGTTCTCACCCATCCGAAAATCCAGTGACGTAACTGGATACCAACGTGCCCCAGCATCAGAAGCAGGATGGAGAGCTTGTCCTTCCAGACCCTAAGGTGAGACGCTACGGGGAAGCACAGAAGGGTTTTGAGGAGGGTGAGAGGGGTAAGTGGGAGGCCGATTGCACCCGCAGACAGTTAACCCCCTATTCTCACCTACAGAAGGATACTTCTGCGAGTCAGACAAGCCAGATCTGGGGCCCGGTCCAGTCCGTCTTCCGAACCCTGCGCATCACCTTAGGCGAGGTCACAGCAGCGCGAACCAGGCCAGCGCCCCCGTGGGAATCAGGTGAGCGTTACAGAACGTGAAGCCTTCCTACAAATTCCCACTCAGGCGCTATGGAAACTTCTGAGACTAATCAGTTGGCCCAATTACTGGGGGAATTACGGGCCGAAGTACATGCCGCTCGTCAAGAGACTAATGCCCTCAAGAGGGAATTAATAATATCAAAGGAAAGAACTGATGACCTGGCCAGACAGCTTTTCCAAGGTCAAGCTGGACAAACTCCTCTACCCTGTTCCGGAGGGAACCCCACTCCTGTGGTTCCCAGTAACCCTGTGCAGATTAATCTACCTGGAAACATGCCGCTGGCCCCACCTGAACGCTTTGCTGGGGACCCCAAACGATTTGCCGTATTCATGAATCAGTGTTGTTTGCATTTCCTATGCAGACCTGGGGCCTTCCCTAATGATCAGACCAAAGTAGCCTTTGTATTGTCATATCTCAGCGGCTGCGCTGCCGATTGGTCAGTTCCACTGGTTACTCAAGATGACCCGATTCTCCGTGATTTTCAAGGATTTCAAGCAAGCATGGAAAGGTTATTTGCTCGACACTCTCAGGGGCAGGCTCTGGATGATGAACTTCTATCCCTGCGACAGGGCAATCAGGACCTCCTATCCTATATTGCAACCTTTAATAGACTAATTGTGGAAACGGGATGGCCAGAGGATAAAAGAGTCACGTTATTTTATCGAGGTCTACGCGGAGAACTTAAAGATGTCTTGGCCCAAGTTGTAAATCCGCCCCAAGAATGCACAGAATATATAGACTTAGTGGTCCAATTGGATCACAGACTTCAAAACAGAAAAACAGATCGGTCCAGGTTTGAGACCCGGGTGTTGGTCAAGACCCACGCTATCCCCAAGGGAGTTGATGTCTCTGAGCCTATGCAAATTGGAGGGGTTAAAGAACCCTTAACTCAAAAGGAACGTGAAAGGAGGCGGCAGTTAAAATTATGTCTTTATTGTGGGAACTCTGGACACTTTCTACGAGATTGCCCGGCAAAACCGCCCCGAAAAGCGGTAGAAGCCGCTGATAAAAACCATGAAGACTCTGTTTCGGGAAACGACTCAGCCCGACAAGCGTAGGGGTCCGCTTGCCGAGCTTGAAAACTAACTCTCAGACCTCGCATTTCATTGTGCCAATGGCTCTCGTAGATCCAGAAAAGCCTAAGCGGTTGCATGCAATAAAGGCATACATCGATAGTGGGGCTATTGGAAACTATGTGGATCGTGAATTGGCCTCTAGGATTAACCTCCCTCTCCGTCCTAAAACCAGCAAAGATGTCATCACCACAGTCGATGGAACTGAAATTGCCTCTGGACCGGTAACACATTCCACTACTGGGGTGACTCTTATTGGTCCTGACGGCCATCGGGAGGCAGTCGTGTTTGATGTAATCAAGGCTCCACAGTTTCAGGTTATTCTTGGAATTCCTTGGTTAGAGACACATAATCCTCGAATTGATTGGCGAGCTAAGAGGATAACCTTCCCGGATTATGCACAAACATGCTACCCAGAAAACCTGAAGATTAATCTAGCATCTGTAACCTCTGCCTCCATGCAATTACCTCCGGAATACCAGGACTTTCAGGACGTCTTCCAAAAGGAACAGGCCACCACGTTACCTCCTCACAGATCGTACGATTGCCAAATCGATCTGGTGCCCGGTGCACAACCCCCTTGTAGCAGGATTTATGCCCTTACCGAACCTGAGAACCTGCATTTGAGACAATATTTGGATCAATACCTCGCCAATGGTTTTATTCGCCCGTCAAAGTCCCCAGCATCCTCGGCTTTGTTCTTCGTGCCTAAAAAAGAAGGCGACCTTAGAACTTGTATCGATTATCGCGCATTGAACCAGATAACGGTTAAAAACCGTTATCCTCTGCCTCTGATTCCTGAACTCCTTGACCAGGTGAAGGACGCTTGCATATACACCAAGTTGGATCTCCAGGGGGCATATCATCTGGTGCGAGTAAAAGAAGGCGACGAATGGAAAACAGCCTTCCGTACAAAATATGGATTATTCGAATACTAGGTAATGCCTTTCGGGTTGTGCAATGCGCCTGCTGCCTTCCAATTCTTCATGAATGATGTCCTTCGGGAACTCATCGATGTTTGTGTTGTCGTCTATATCGATGACATTCTAGTGTACTCCTCTTCGGAATCTGATCACAGAAAACACGTTAGGGCAGTTCTGGAAAAACTGCGCCAACACAAACTATTTGCTAAACTGGAGAAATGTGTTTTCCATACCACAGAAGTTGAGTTTCTCGGTTTCATCCTGACACCCAAAGGAGTCCGAATGGACTCAAGAAAAGTGGATGCCATCCTCAAATGGCCATCACCTAGCTCTGTAAAAGGGGTTCAAAGCATGCTCGGCTTTGCCAATTTCTATTGCAGGTTTATCCCGGAATTTTCATGCATAGTACAACCCATTACTGCACTCTTGAGGAAAAATAAACGTTTTGAATGGTCTGAAGAAGCAGAGCAGGCCTTCCAGGATTTAAAAGCTAAGTTTACCTCCGCACCTATATTGAAACACCCACGTCCAGATTTCCTGTATGTCGTTGAAACTGACGCATCCAGCCTAGCCATGGGAGCAGTTCTGTCTCAAAGAGATCCTGAAACCAACCAACTGCATCCCGTAGCATTTTGGTCCAGAAAATTCTCGGCACCAGAGATTAATTACGCAATCACTGACAAAGAACTGTTAGCCATAAAGTCCGCTTTTAAAGCCTGGCGGCATTACCTGCTTGGTGCTCGACATACCATCACGGTGATCACTGATCACCGGAATTTACAGTATTTGAAAACCGCCAAGGCTCAGTCATCACGGCAGCTCCGATGGGCTTTGTTTTTCACTGAATTTGATTTCGTGATTACCTATCAACCTGGCTGCAAGAACGGCAAAGCAGACGCCTTATCCCGAATTGGAATGGGAGAATCGGATACAAACTCAGAACCAGCACCAATAATTCCCGAACAGAGAATTCTAGGCATGACTTTGTTACAGACGCTTGAAGACATTCAAGTCAGAGTGAAACAACTCCTGGACCCTACAGTCCTACAGGATTGGATACAAAAGGGAACAGACTTTACCATAGATAATGGTTTACCTTATTACCAAGGACGCTTATTCCTGCCGCACAAGGATTTACACAAACTAGTTATTTCAGGTTATCATGATACATTAATAGAGGGACACCCCGGTATTGCCAAGACAATGGAAAAGGTGAAACGGCAATTCTGGTGGCCCTCTTGGCGAAAAGATGTTAAATCTTTTGTGATGTCTTGTGGTGTTTGCGCCCAAAATAAAGGTCAAAAGAAAAGACCAGCCGGTCTCCTTCAACCTCTAGACATACCGCCAGCACCCTAGCACACCCTATCAATGGATTTTATTACGGACTTGCCTCCTTGTTCGGGATACAATACCATTCTGGTAATTGTGGATTTGTTTTCCAAAATGGCCCACTTCATTCCTTTGAAAGGTTTACATTCAGCTTCTGTCCTAGCCAAAGAATTCCTCGAAAATATTGTTCGTCTACATGGATTCCCATCTATACTAATCTCTGACCGGGGAAGCCAATTCATTTCCCACTTCTGGCGCAAATGTTGTCAAATGGCACAAATCGACGTAAGATTATCGACCAGTCACCACCCTCAGACCGATGGTCAGACCGAGAGGACAAATCAGACCCTTAAGCAGTACTTACGGTGTATGTTACAGCAATCTGAAAGCAGCTGGAAAGACATTCTTTGGATAGCCGAATATGCATATAATAATTCGGTACACTCTGGAACTGGCCATAGTCCTTTTTATACCTTGTTTGGACATCACCCTCGAACCTCAAACCTCGACTCACCTCAGAACCTCAGATTGCCCGCAGTAGAACATCTGCATTCTACCATTACCCGAGCCTTCAAAGAGGCAACCACGCATTTACAACAAGCCAAGAGAAAATACAAGGAGAATGCTGACCTACATCGGAGTGAAGCGCCTCCGTATCAGATTGGGGATCAAGTGTGGTTAGCTACCAGACATTTACCGCTCAGAGGGCCTTGAACTTTTAACCCAAAATATCTGGGACCTTATTCTATTACAGCAATAATTAACCCAGTAGCGGTTAAACTTGATTTACCAGCTAATATGTGAATTCACCCTGTTTTTCATGTGTCACTTCTGAAACCAGTGGTCCCCGGAACCCGACTACTCAAACCTCCAGAAACCTATTCAAATAGATGGGGAACCCGAATTCGAAGTGAAGAACATTTTAGATTCAAAAATGTTTAGGTCAAAGCTTTTCTACCTAATTGATTGGAAGGGGTACGGACCTCAGGAGAGGTCGTGGGAACCCAGTAACCATGTGCATGCACCTCGATTAGTCAGGAAATTCCACTGACTCTTCCCAAACAAACCAAAACCCCCAGAGGGAACAACCTTGGGAGGGGCCTTGGGGGGGAGTGCTGTCACGATTCCCGCTCCCGGGGAGCCGGCTCAGGCCCTGCATCCCCGAAAGCAGACATCAAGTCCCCGGGGAAGGTCCCAGCAACCCCTTATAGGGGCCCTTTGGACAGCATCCTGGCGCCTATGGCGCCAGGCTCATAGAAAACGTCAGTCCTGGCGCCATAGGCGCCAGGCTCATTATGAAAGTGTTTGGGTGCACTTACCTGATGCAGACCATGCTGCAGAACCCCGGCCTCCTTGAGGCCTGAAAGGAACTACTTTACCTGTGGGACTCATTTACCACCCGGGCGTGGTCGGGGAAGGATACATACCTGATTGGAGGAAGGACACATTCTAGGAACTTCTTCCAAGGCTATTTAAACCACACCCGATCAGCCACACGTGCTTCGCGTTGTTCTGCATCTAGCAGCTGGACGCTCACCGTGTCTGCTCCTGCATCTTGACTTCTGCTACACCTGCCAGCATCCTGAATCACCTGCAAAGGAAGGGAACAAGAGAACAGAAGAAGGAAAAGGACTCACCTGCTAAATCTGCATCCCAGAGACATTTCGCCGACAATCCTGAAAAAGGAAGACATTTATTTTTAAAAGCACATCGCATTGATCGCTACAGCGCCGCATTCTACTCACCTTTACAGGGCGCCTCCATGTTCAGCAGCGACCATCCGGATTCGCAGTCGCGCCCCCGTGCCTAGGGAGAAAAAGACAAGAACAAAGGTGAGAGAAAGAAGGGAAAGGGAAGCTAAAACTCCATGTCAAGACTTGCCTGTTGGGTCATTCCCTTTCCATTTCGGTTCCGCGCCGCATCCAGGCATTTTCGGACCCCAGCCCCTAAGGGGAAAAAGACATCAGCGTTAATGAGTGAATGAAAAGACATTACCAAAACACTCATTAAAGACTTACCTGATTTCCACAAGGATTTCACCGCTCACCTCGGGTCAGTGCCTGTTCCCCGGCATTCCGTACCCCGGCCCCTATGGGGAAAAAGACACTAGCATTAGAACATTAATGCATGGACACAAGGGGAACCACTTATAGAAAAACTTACCTGGAAGCCAAGCAAGTTTGGTTCTCACCCATCCGAAAATCCAGTGACGTAACTGGATACCAACGCGCCCCTGCATCAGAAGCAGGATGGAGAGCTCGTCCTTCCAGACCCTAAGGTGAGACGCTACGGGGAAGCACAGAAGGGTTTTGAGGAGGGTGAGAGGGGTAAGTGGGAGGCCGATTGCACCCGCAGACAGTTAACCCCCTATTCTCACCTACAGAAGGATACTTCTGCGAGTCAGACAAGCCAGATCTGGGGCCCGGTCCAGTCCGTCTTCCGAACCCTGCGCATCACCTTAGGCGAGGTCACAGCAGTGCGAACCAGGCCAGCGCCCCTGTGGGAGTCAGGTGAGCGTTACACCCCTTGGGGCCAGCACGACATACCCACTGGTGACTGTCTGCCGGTCAAAAACAGAGGATACCGCATGTCAGAAAACATACGAACCCACATCAAAGGTGAGGTCAGCAAGATGCTTGATCTCGGGGTAATAGAGCCCTCTACTAGTCCATGGTCTAGCCCAGTTGTGTTAGTACCAAAGGCCGGATCTAAAGAACTTAGATTCTGTGTGGATTATCGAGCTCTTAATGCAGTCACCACGACTGATGCCCACCCTTTGCCAAGAACAGATGAGTTGGTGGATAAACTTGGCGCCGCCAAGTTCCTCAGCACATTTGACTTGACGTCAGGCTATTGGCAAATAGCCCTGACAGACCATGCCAAGGAGAAAACTGCATTTTCTACCCCCATTGGCTTATACCAGTTTATGGTAATGCCTTTCGGACTGAAGAATGCACCTGCTATGTTTCAACGGATGGTAAACCAGGTTCTGAATGGGATGGAGGACTTCTGCATGGCATACTTGGATGACATCGCAGTGTTCAGCAATTCCTGGGAAGAACATGTAATCCACCTGAGAGATGTTTTGCAGGCTCTTGGACGAGCCAATCTGACCATAAAGGCAAGTAAATGCCAAATTGGACAGAGTAAGGTAGTCTATCTTGGGCATGAGGTAGGCGGTGGAGAAATAAGGCCTTTGCTCAGTAAGATTGAAGCTGTGCAAAATTGGACAACACCGACTACTCAAACCCAGGTGAGAGCCTTCCTAGGCCTCACTGGGTATTACAGGAATGTCATAGAGAACTATGGGACCATAGCTTCTCCACTGAATGTCATCTCCTCGCCCAAATTTCGTAAAAAGGTTAAATGGAACGAGGAGTGCAATCAGGCTTTTGAAAACCCGAAACAGGCTCTTTGCCAAGCCCCAGTACTCAGAGCTCCTGATTACCGCCAACACTTCATTGTGCAGACAGATGCTTCCAATGTAGGGATAGATGCCATACTCAGTCAACTGGATGGGAAAGGTAGGGAGCAGCCTGTTTGCTTCATCAGCCGCAAGCTGAAGGATCCTGAAACAAGGTGGGCAACAATCGAAAGAGAGTGCTTTGCTATCGTGTGGGCTCTGAAGAAATTTAGGCCGTACTTGTATGGTTCTACTTTTGTTATTCAGACTGACCACCAACCCTTGAGATGGTTAATGCAAATGAAAGGGGAGAAACCAAAACTATTGAGATGGTCGATCTGCCTGCAAGGGTTTGATTTCACCATTGAGCACAGGTCAGGGTGTCACCACCAAAAGGCTGATGGTCTCTCTAAAATGTATGTCATCGACTAGAGGTATGAGATTCATCCAGGAGTGGATTAAATGCTCCTGTCACTTAGTCTGGGGGGGCGAGTGTTAGGGAGAATTCTCTGTTTAGGCTGAATTTCCTAACCTAGTGAGTCCCCCAGCAGCTTTGCTGGATTTCTGGAGTTGTTTTTTTTCCATCCTGCCAAGAGTGAGACTCTTTTCTCCCACTCTTGGACATGTATGTGTGTAATTCCTTTGAAATGTCAATGTGTTTGATGGGCTATGGGGTCTTTTACTCCATAGGGTTTCATATGTTTTTCTATGTGTGTTACACCGCACCCTACGTGTCGTAACACGGGGGCGCCCTAGCGGGTCCCCCACCATAGACTCCATACCCAGGGACTGACTACTGTCTCCCCGGGCATGTAAAGTCACCATTGGCTTTACTAGACCTAAATTTACTAACAGAACTAGTACCAACCATCTTATTGTGGATGTACTAGTAGGGGTAATTCGATTACTCCTGGATCTGTTACTCGAGGGGGCACTGTCCCGTCCCCCCTCGTCGAGTTTTGGCTGGTGGCAGTGGAAACTACTTGTTATGTTCGATCCCGAACATAACCCTATGGGATTCGTCCCATTGTTGGAGATTGATACTTTTTCTCATTTATCTCTGACGTACCACCGATCTACTTATCTTAAATAAGTTTATCGAGTGGTATTTTCTGCCAGAACTCGGTTTTAAAATGGCGTCTGTGTTCGTCTCTGTGACTCCTAAACCAAAGGTTGAGCCCTTTGTTCCACTTTTGGCGGGCCTCTGTACAGAGACCCTCCAAAGTGGTGCCATTCTGTCTGGGTTACCTCAGGGGTGTGGGAGGGGGTTTAGGCACCCTGGACCGAGTTGCCTTGCCAACTCAGGTCGCACTCTGGAGTGATTGGCCCAGGTGGTGAGCCTTCCCGCTCACCACTTAGCATGTGTTGATTGACAGCTAGGCTGAATGAATGGGGGTCTTCTGCATAAAAGCAGGGCTTTTGGGACTCGATCTTCAGAAGTCGCCACAGGACCTAAGAATCCGACGAGGGTAACGCTGAGCCGACCTGCAACGACGACACCTCCGGTGGAGCCACGCTGAGCCGACTCACTACTTCCCGACGACAGAGGAGATCTCCCTGCCGGAGAGTCTCTTCCCCTGACTGGTGGGAGCAATCAGTCCCCTTCGCTTTTTATTCGCCTCAGGACGCAGTGGTCGAATTGCCCGTGCAGAGCACCTCGGCAACCGGATAGCCACTACCCCTGTACCGCGACCAAAAGGTGGTGCCTTGTGACGGAGCACTCCGCGGCTGGTCTCTTCCCTGGTGGTGCACCAGACTTCACTTTCCTTCGACGACGAGATCATCTCTACTCTTGGCCAAGACCCGACGTGCATCCACCACCAGGAACAACTGCCCCCGCCGGAGCTGCCCTCCACAACAAGGTACCGTGTCCGCCTGGCTTCCCTTTCGTTCGGTTCGAGTGAGGTGTCTTAATCCTCTCCGTTCCGCTGGGTCGCCTCCAAGCTTTGCTCATTCTTTGTTCTGAACTGGTTCAATCTGCCGATAACAATTTGCTATAAAGACTTGAATGCATCTCTACTAGAGACTTTTTGGGACATCGCGCCTTGCCTCTCTCCGAGTGGACCTGGCCTCTGAACTTTACGATCTATTGTGATTCTTGCCTTCCTGCCTTGCATTTTATCCGCATAGGATTGAACTGTGTTGATTCCATAACGTGCCTATCTTTTTCTCTCCCGTCCTAACTAATATTCGAGTATCATCTAGGTTGAGGTATACACCTCTGTCTGGAAATAAGTGGTACCGGTAGAACCTAGAGTTGTCGATATTTTGCTAGGGGGATTGATCGTTTTCTACTTCGTAGATTAATTGTGTTTGATTTGTTTGCTGTGATTTGCTTTAGTGTTTTCCATAGATGTTGTGTTATAAATAAATACCTGACTATCTTTACACTAAGCCTCGTTCCGTGTTTGCTTGTCTTGCTGTGAAGAATTGCCCTGTGTTGTATACTCCACATACTGACCAACATTTCTTGAGAGAAGTCTGACTGGTCAGCCACAGCTCCCAAGTGAATCTGTGTGGTACAGACTGCTGCCAAGTGGGTTCACCGCCAACGCCTGTAGTCCTAAATCTTTTGCAGTGGTCCCAGAGGGAACTGCACAGGTTTCCGCCTATAAACAGACATGAAGCGGAGCTAGCAGGTTGTGCAGAAATCGAGCTTTGTGAACCTTTGTGAGCAGTGTGAGCCTGCAGCTTGTCCTTTCTGGACCTAATACAAAATTGAGTGGAGGGTTATGTGCATTTCTCGTGCTATGCACCTACTTTTATGCACTGAAGGGCCACTATACATAGCCCGATGAGGTGGACCGCTCGCACCCTTGTAGGTTATATTGCTTCATATGGTGTTTGTCGTATTTGGAAGCACCTGGGGGGGCAGGATAGGCTCATTTCCATCCCAACAGTTGCATAGACAGAACATTTTCACACAGTATGAACATTAATTGTATAAATGTGTAAACACTAATAACATTGTAAATCCGAAACCTAACACATCTCCTCCCTTTGCATTAACAGACATTTGATCTTTATTCAAGATGGTAATCTCTGAACCGTTTTGGTCTTTTTCTAGCTCTTCCTTTACAGTTTCCTGAACCTGTAGTAGCACCATCCTCTCCACTTGCAACAGCCAAATCTTTGCTATGTTCCATTTCCACCACGCCAAATCTCTATTTGTACATGTCTTGTGTTTCCCTGATAAGTCTCATAATTTCTTGGCGATCTATCTCCACACATCCTGCCATCTCCAGCCAACATGGACATAACTTAGTCCCTGGTTGTCTGCCAACAATAATTCCAAACCATTTCTTTGAGGACTCTTGACCAATCTAAACCTGCCACTAATGCCAACTGCATTCCGCCTTTTATGAATCTGTTCGCTCTCTCTACTAATCCATTGGCTCTCAGATGATATAATGTTGTGCGTACATGTTTGATACAATACTTCTTTAAGAAATCCACAATTTTATCCAAACAAAATTGTACTCCATTATCGGTGACTATTTCAGTAGGGAATCCCTCTCTATAAAAAATGTCTTCAAGAAAGACAACATCTCTATTGTGGTAGCTTCTCTGAGTGCTCTCCACTCTAGTAATTTGGAATGATAATCTATCATTACTACCAAATATTTGTACCCCTCACCGAGTCCTTGAAGAGATCCCACTAAGTCAATTTCCACTTTTTCCCATGGTTCACTGGGTACCTTTACAGGCAAAAGTGGCACTTCTCTCACACATTTTCCCTTGTCACTTTCCTCACACTCCTTGCAATTTCGAACCTTTTCCTCATCCTCACTGTCCATGGCAGGCCACCAAAAAGACTGTCTCAATAGTTGCTTGGTGCCCCCATTCCTAAATGTCCTTGGTGAGCTAAATTGACTAATTTGGGTCTGATGCTATTAGGATGAACAACTTTGTTTCCCCTTCTAAGTCTACCCCCATCTTCTGACAAACTTAACTCTTCCCTCACCTCATAATACCTATCATAACCCCTATGTAAATTTTCCTTACGGGGCCATCCTTCCATTGTCCAACATTTTACCTTGTTCAATTCAGTATCCTCTCTGTCTGCTTCCATCCAACTATTTTTGCTTGCAGCATCATAGTCTCCATCAGCAATATCCAAATCCTGTTCTTTGGTTGTGTCAATATCATCTTCACTCTCTACCGGTAACCTAGATAAGCAGTCTGCAACTACATTCTCCCTACCCGGTGTATAACAGATTGTAAAATTGTAACCTAACAACCCTACCATCCACCTGGCTATTATGGGTGTACCTTTGGACCAATCCGAACAGCTCATAAGCTGGACCAAAGGTTTATGGTCTGTCTTCACCTGGAACATTTGACCCCATAAAAAGAACTTGAAATGAAGTATCGCCCAGAATACTGCTAATGCCTGCCTCTCAATAACGGAGTCATTTTTCTCTGCCCCCCTCAATGGCCTTGAGGCAAAAGCTATAACATGCTCTGTTTTGCCTGAGTCATATTGTGTTAATGTGGCACCCAAACCCAGCATGCTGGCATCTACAGATAGTGTTGTTTTTCTCCCTGACACAAATCCTCCTAGAGATGGGGCCTTGGCAATTCTCTCTTTTATGTTTGTGAATGCTGCCTGGCAATCGTCGGACCATTTAAAATTGATCCCTTTTTTGAGTAGATTTCTTAGTGGAGAAGAAATGGACGCAAAACCGTTGACAAATTTATGATAAAATTCTGCAAGACCCATAAACGATCTTAACTGATCCTTGTCAGTTGGTGCAGGAGCTGTGCAAATACTTTCTGCCAATCTGCTCTTCGGTAAAATACCTTCACTAGAGATTCTGTGTCCCAAATATTCTACCTCCCTAACCGCAATTTTACATTTATTTCTTTGCACAGTTAGACCTGCCTGTCTCAATCTAGTCAACGCACACCTCAGTGACATCTCATGGTCACTCACGCTTTCTGCATACACCAAGATGTCATCTTGAAACACAGTTACTCTTTCAATGCCTCTTAACACCTCTGCCATTACTTTCTGGAAGATAGAAGCAGCTGACGCCAATCCAAATGGCATGCAGAGGAACTTATAAGTGCCTTCTGGAGTTACAAAAGCTGTAAGATGTTGACATTGTTTCATGAGGGGTACTTGATGGTAAACGGCTGAAAAGCAATCACTGAAAACCATTTAGGTTCTCCCAAAGTAGCTAAAGTCTCGGCAATAATAGGCAAGGGGTGACTCTCAACTACAATGTTTTTGTTTAATCCCCTAAGGTCCACACAGAGTCTTAGTTTTCCGTTGCTTTTGGTCACTAACACCACTAGGGAAAGCCATTCCGTACCCCCAATCCACTCAATAACTCCCTTTTTAATTAGCTCAGATAATTCTTCACGCAGTTGTCCCTTCATGCTTAGTGGTACTGGCCTTACTTTGAGAATCCTGGGTTGAGCATTCACTTTAAGTTTAAGGTTGTGTTCAAAGTTTTTAAGTTTCCCTAACTTCTCTGTAAATACTTCCAGAAACACTCTAGATCATTTATCTTCCATTTCCACTATGGTCACCGGTTCTGGAGCACTGGCTTGTACTCTCACACCTAACTTTCTCTGTTCTTCCCAGCTTAATAATGAGGCTCCCTTTTTGGCAACCAAAATTCATGCAGAGCATCCCCGACTTTTATAACAAACTTGTGCTTGAAATTGTCCCACTATATCGATAGCTGATTCACCATACCCACAGGGTTGGACATTCGCTCGTTTGAGATTGCCTGGACCCTTCCTTAAAGTGTTCTTTAGGGTGTCCTCTGATATTATGGTCCATGGTGATGCTGTATCTACTTTCATCTTTAAGTTGCACCCTTCAATCATGAACTCATCAATTGGTCCATTCTGTTCTCCAGAAAGCGCTGAGATTTGAAAATTGTGCCTCGGTGTAACTTCCTGTGTGGGTGCCGGTGATGATGTACTCATGCTCATCCGACTTATTTCGGTGCTTTGTTCTCTTTGTTCCACCAAATTGATTGACAAGTCTCTGCATACATTCGCAAATTGGCCCTTGGGTTTACATTTGAAACATTCAGCGAACCTAGCCAGACAAGTAGGACAATTAGAACTATGCTTCGGGCTGCCACATTTAGCACATCTTTGGGTCCACCCATCTCTTCTATCGGTGGCAACATTCGGTTTTCTTCTTGAGCCCACCGCACACACGGCATGTGTGACTTGTTTGTAAACCTTCATTTCTTTAATGTACTGTGTAGTCTGTTCGATACTTCTGGTAAGTTCAATGGCTTGTTCCAGTGTGACATCTTTTGCTAACAGCTTTTCTTGTATCCTCATGTACACCGCACAAGTTGATCCCTAATTAAAGAATCAGTGAATGTTTCGAAATCACAAGTGTGACTTAATGTTCTGAGAGCTGCAATGTAAGACTCGACAGATTCTGATGTTTCCTGTGTTCACTGAAAAAATGTATGACGTTCAAAAGTTAGATTTTTCTTGGGCTCAAAATGTTCCTCAATTAGCTTTAGGGCCACCGAGTACTCGTCTGTATCTCCTGCTTCCTCACCTTGGGTCCTTGACAGGCCATCAAATATGCAACGTCCTTCTGGCCCCAAGTTGTGCAGTAACAGTGCCTTTTTCCTTGCAGCACTGAATCTGTCCCCTCCAATGGGCACTAGATAGTTTTCAAATATGCCCTTCCACCTGTCCCATCTGATGACAGGGTGACCTAGCTCAGCTAAAAAGAGTGTGGGCGGTGGAATGGCTGCAGCCATAACTTCTGATTCACAGGCTGACAGGATGTTGGTGTTAGGCGCTTCTGGTATTTTATAATGCCCTATTTATAATGGTTTGGCTGTGACACAGTCTATTGTATGAAGAGAGCTATTGATTATTGGCTGATGTGAGTTAACAATGCAACGTTCTGCAGTCTTTGTTGGGCAGCAAGCTTTTCTTTCACAAGAGCTGCTTTTCCTTTATGATGTCACTGCTCTGCTGTGGCTGATACTGAGGGTTTTCCCTGTAACAGTTGCTTCCTAGCAACTGACCTTGCCAGAAATGACTGACAGGATGGTCAGGTGATTAGGTCTCGCCCCCTTCCAGGCGTGTGCGTTGGGGCTTGACTCATGCTGCCATGCGCAAGCTTGTGGCAGCCAACCACGCCCCCCTTCACGGGCACGCGTTCTATGGGAAGATCCCCTCGGCCTAGGATGATTGAGACCAAGCGTGCATGCAGGGGTTGGCCTCACGCTGCCTCGCGCAAGGAAGAATAGCCAACGGGCCTTTACTAGGACAGGCCCCTCCTCAGCTTCCTGTTGATTCACAACTGGTGTCGGCCCCTCTGTGGAGGAATAGCGGGTGTCGTACGAACTCCGCCCACAGTCCCCAGCCACGCCTCCTAACATGTTCCTCGGCATCTGCTGTCGCGTTCCTTCACCGTCCCCTCTACTTGCTGGCAGGGGAAACACCACAGCCGAACGGATCCGGAAAGTGAGTGCTGCAGTGTGCTACACGCCGGTCGATAGTCCTCGTTGCCAATGTTTGATTAATGCAGAGGCAGTAGTAGGTTATGAAAGAATGTATTTAGTAACATCCTTAGCAACAGCAGGCACTGCTACCCAGCCACTCTGCCAACTGTAAACTACTCTATTCCAGAACCCCCA